>NW_005871125.1:2012032-2105337 GCF_000147115.1 Myotis lucifugus
GTTGCCATGGAAGAGGAAGACAGTTGATGGATAGACGACACCTTCCGGTCTCTCCATCTCACCCTCTTCCCTTCTCCTCCTCGTGTCGCAGTGATCTGTCGTAGCAGGAGACGAGACGACAGTAAGGGCACATTCTCGTCTCCTCTCTCTCCCTCTCTCCCTCCCTCTCTCCTATACCGAGGGAGGGGATGGGCAGAGCGGGATTAGGAGCTGCATCAACACACTCTGTGTACTTTTTTCTCTCTTCCCTTCCTCCTCTCCTCCGTTCCCCATCAGGCGGGCGTGGGGTGGGTGGCAGTGGTAGGTTAGAGAAAGTGCTATGAATTTTCATTTTCTCGTATTTTCTTCTCCCTCCCCCCCTGCCTTTCCGGTTGCACCTTATTGTGGTAACGTGGAAGGGAAATAGGCAGTGTAATCCAGCCTTTGCCTGAGGCGGTCGGCAAATGGCTGTGCGCAGGCTTGGGCGGGGCGGACTCAACAGGGCGGGGGGAGGGAGCCGCTATGGCCGCTCTCAGTCCATCCCCAGGGGCTCTGCCTCTCCGTCCCGGCAACCGCTGCAAACCTCGGAGGGGCCGCCGCCAGACAGTCCCGCTTCTCCCGTTTGAGTCTGGGTCCCTAGAGACTCGCCCGGATCTGTAGCCCAGAGTCTGAGACTCGCTCCGGATTGAAAACGACAACCGCGCCCTCCGCCGCCAGCCCGTTTGCGCGCGCACCGTCACCACCGCGCCGGCCGTACCTTTAAATTTTCCACACTGCGCCTCCGCTGAGCGTCGGAATGCTGTTGTTTTTGCTTCTAGTTGAAGAGACTGTCCTCCGCCCGCCTTCCCGTGGTTCTGGTTGATGTCCGCTCCGTCTTTTAGTTGTATTTTTGAAATGGTTGTCCACGGCGGCAGTCAACGGTGTTTACCTATGCCGCCATCTTCGATACTCTATCTCCATTGATTTTTAGAGATAATGGAAGGAAGGGGCAGAGACAGAGAAGAAACATCAATGTGAAAGAAACACATCAATCAGCTGCCTCCCGCATGCTCTCTGACCAGGGCCAGGGACAGCCTGCAGCCAAGGTACATGCCCTTGACTGGAATCAAACCCAGGACCCTTCAGTCCGCAGGCCAGTGCTCTATCCACTGAGCCAAACCGGCTAGGGCAAAAAGGCTTTTATACTATGAATAAAATACCATTAAATTATTTTAAATGTATTGGTTATTTTTTAAAAATATATTTTATTGGTTTTTTACAGAGAGGAAGGGAGAGGGATAGAGAGTTAGAAACATCAATGAGAGATAAAGATCCATCAGCTGCCTCCTGCACGCCCCCCACTGGGGATGCGCCCGCAACCAAGGTACATGCCCTTGACCGGAATCGAACCCAGGACCCTTCAGTCCGTAGGCCGACGCTCTATCCACTGAGCCAAACCGGTTCGGCTGTATTGGTTATTTTTAATGTGAAATTTCTATTTTACAATGCATACATATATTAGTATCAGCTGTCACAAATATGTATTTATCTGTGGGTGTGCATGCTGAACATTTTTAAAGGATGGGGTGCATATTCAAAAAGCAAGATATCAGTAAACTTCTACCATCTCTGTACCTTGGTTTGGTGTCATCTAAGAATTAAATGCCTTTTGTTCTCTTCCCCCTTATTCATTAACTATTGGTTGAGTACCTAGGGTGTCCCAGGTATTGGGCTAGGCTCAGAGAGATAGAAATTAAAAATATACTCCCCACCCACAAACAGTAGTTTACATCATTTATGAAACATATAATAAGGAACTATTCCCACAACTAAAATCCACAGGATCATCTGCTTCTCAGCTCCTTCCCCTTGCCACTAGTCCCAGGCCTTTACACAGATAATGATCTGCTGTGGATTGGGACTGGAATTTGAAACTGGTCATTTGAACACCCACTTAGTTTTCATGTAGTTTAAATAACCATTTAGTTCTTATTTTCTCCTCTAGATTTCTGCAAAGTGCTTTTAAGGTAATTATGTGGACATAAACATTTCTAATTCAACAGACATTTCCTCTACAGAGCACTGGGTTAAGACAGAGGGAAGGTTTGAGGTACAAAGATGTACTGTGCTTTCAAGGAGATTTTATATCCATACTGGAACATGAGAAAATGAGAAAAACACCTTAATTTTGTCCTTATGCTATGTGGATTGCTTTCACTATTGAATGTACTCCTCAGTACATGTCCTTTTTAACTATCATCCTTTTGTTTTGTACTGTATTCCTTCATACTTAGTACCATATTAGTTGAAAGTTTTACAGGCATGTTATTTAGCTTCAACCACCTCTTTCAAATTTCATCTCATTATATGTAATTTCAACCCATGACTGTGACAAATTATTTTTTTTGGATAAATTATTTTTAATTGCTACTTATTTGCATAGGAGAACAATCACATGAAGAACAGGTAGAGGAAAGTACTGCTGGAAACTAAGTTCATAGAAATTAAAATTCCTTGCATGCCTAAAATAGAATCCTATACCATTTCCCTAAATAGCAAGAAAACATGGTGATTTGAGGTATTCAAAGCAAAAAACACAACCACATGACTTCCTGGGGTCTCGTTTACTTTTAAACTCAGCAAATAAGCAAAGTTAAAGCTCACAGTCTTTGGAGGAACCTACATCTGTTTGACTTTTAAAAGAGGTACTAACAGTTCAGAAATTTAGAGCATGATAGGAAAAGTCAAAATTAGTTACAAAAATCTGTGATATTATAAAATTAAATTTAGAAAAACATAAGCAGCACATTCAGACAATTAAAAAACCAGTATCTTCATTTGAATTTTAACTGATACATACTTCCTGGACTATCCCTCCCAAAGAAAAATCAAATTTTACTATGATAATCATTTCCTTAGAAAATCAAAAGAAAAAAATACAATTTGAACAGATTTTAATACAGTGTAGTGATTACGAGCATGGCTCCAGAGGAAAACAGGCCTGGGTTTGAATCTTACTCTGCTGCTGACCAGCTCTGGACCCAGGTATATTTCCTAACTCCCGGTTTTCTCATTCGTAAAAGTAGTTCCTGTTTCATAGGGCTATTGTGAGTATTAGGGGAAATAATTACATGGTAAGAACACAATAGATGATAAAAATTTAAGTTGTATATATATAATTTATAATATATATAAATCACATATAAAAGTACATACTCATTATGATAGGCAGAATGATGGTCCCCCAAAGAAGTCACATCCTAGTCCTCGGGACCTGTGACTATGTTACATTACACGGCAGAGAATTAGGGTTGCATGGACAACATGGGTGAACCTTGAAGGCCTTATGCTAAGTCAAATGTAAGACAGAGAAAGACAAATACCATATGTGGAATCTAAGAAAAAAAATAAAAACAAAAAAGATCTCATAGATACAGAGAACAGATTAGTGATTGCCATAGAGGTAGGGAGAATGAAATGGGTGAAAGGGATCAAAAGGAACTAACTTCCAGTTACAAAATAAGTAAGTCATGGGATGTATTTTCAGCATGGTGACTGTAGTTAATAATACTGTATTGTGTATTTTAAGTTTACTAAGTGAGTAGATCTTAACATTTCTCGTCACAAGAAAAAAAAGTTCTACTTATGTATGGTGATGGATGTTAACTAGATTTATTGTGGTGATCATGTCACAATACGTACACATATGGAATAATTTTGTTGCACACCTGAAACTCATAATATTATATGTCAACGATACCTCAATGTAAAAAATAAATTATCTTTTTAAAGAATTAATGAGCCCTGACTGGTTTGGCTCAGTGGATAGAGCGTCGGCCTGCGGACTGAAGGGTCCCAGGTTCGATTCCGGTCAAGGGCATGTACCTTGGTTGCAGGCACATCCCCAGTGGGGGACGTGCAGGAGGCAGCTGATCGATGTTTCTCTCTCATCAATGTTTCTAACTCTCTATCCCTCTCCCTTCCTCTCTGTAAAAAAATCAATAAAATATATTTTTTAAAAAAGAATTAATGATGCAGATGGAATTAAGGCTTCTTTCTAATCAGCTGACTTTAAGATAGGAAGAATATCCTGGATTTTCTTGGTGGGCCCAAGGTAATCACAAGAGTCCTTAAAAGTGAAAGAGGGAGGCAATAGAACAAAGTCAGAGAAAGATGTGACTGTGGAAAAATGATCACAGAGATGCAACATGGCTGGCTCTGAAGGTGAAGAGAGAAACCATGAGCCAAGGAATGTGGGCAGCCTCTGGAAGGTGGAGAAGGCAAGGGAATGAATTCACTTTAGAGCCTCCAAAAAAGAGTGCAGCCCTGCTGACACACTGATTTTAGCTCGAGGACAGAGCTATAAGATAATTTACAGAGCTTTAAGATAATCCATGTGTGTTGTGTTACGTCTCTAAGTTTGTGGTAATACGTTATAGTAGCAGACAGAAAACAATCTACACTAATAAAAGAGAAACATGCAAATTGGTGTCATTCCGCTATGCCCACCAGCCAATCGGATGGGTATGCAAATTAACCCAACAAAGATGGCGGTTAATTTGCATATGCAGGCGTGGAGCAAAGACTGAAGGCTGAAGAGGCTTGGCTTCTCCGCTGTGGCCAGAGTGAAGGCCTGGGTCCTGGGTGCCGGAGGAAAACTGGTGCCGGCAGTCAGGGGAAGGAAGGCCTATTGCACGAATCTCTTTGTGCAACGGGCCTCTAGTTAGATATATAGCTATATCAGGAGCCCTACAAAGGTTGCAGTGTGTGAGCAAATGTGGGCATGTGGAGAATTGTCTCCTCCCCCGCCCCCCCCCCCCCCATTTTGGAAACCATTCGAACTCACAAACTTTTTAATTTTTGTTTTCTTTTTTTAAAAATATACATTTCTATTTACTTACTTTCTTACTTATTTATTTAGCAAACGTGGAAATTTATTGAAGAACAAGTACAGACTCCCATGTGGGGAGGGGGAAAGAGTCCCTACTTTTCTTTTTTTAAATATATTTTTATTGATTTCAGAGAGGAAGGGAGAGGGAGAGAGAGAAATATCAACGATGAGAGAGAATCATTGATTGGCTGCCTCCTGCACACCCCCCACTGGGGATCGAGCCCATAACCTGGGCATGTGCCCTGATGGGAATGGAACCGTGACATTCAACCACTGAGCCATGCTGATCGGGCAATTTATGTTTCTTTACATAACTAATTGCAAGAACTGACTTATCGTACCATAAGATTATCCTCCAAGCAATAGGATTGCTACTGGCTAACAGCTTAATCCATTATAGTTCCTTGATGATGGTAGCTGACAATTATAAGAAATACATTTTATTTAAGTACTATTTAGTTTCTTATGACTTTCTTATTTGTGTCTAGACATCTGAGAGTATCATACAAAGTTATGAGTTGACAATGCCTTAACAGGAGTGGTCTTGTCATCTCCCTGAGTGGTGTGGACAGAGGTTGGTGGTGGAGGCAGGCCACACTCATCCAGTGCTTCCTGCCTCCTCTCGGCTCCATCAGAAGCATATTATTTATATTATTGCCTTTAATTTTCTCTCTATCTCTTTCTCTCTGTCTCGCTCCCCCTCTCTCTGTCTCTCTAAAAAACAAACAAACAAACAAACAAACACCCCATGCCATCATTATTCCCATTTCACAGATAAAGAAACGCAAGTTCAAAGAGATAAATAACCCTACCCAGGCCACACGGCAGGAAGTGGCAGAGCTGAGTCCATTTGATTTGAAGCCTATGATCTTTCTAGAGCCCCACAGAGCACCCAGTGTCAATGGGTGGTGCTGGGTGAAAGGCATCGAAGACCAGGTGTAGAGAGTTTACCAACTCAAATGCCCAAAGTACCTGGGAGGCACCACAGATGCCAAGTGTCAGAAGAGGTGAAAGCAGCGGTTCTCAACCTGTGGGTCGTGACCCCTTTGGTGGTCGAACGACCCTTTCACAGGGGTCGCCTAAGACCATCCTGCATATCAGATATTTACATTACGATTCATAACAGTAGCAACATTACAGTTATGAAGTAGCAACGAAAATAATTTTATGGTTGGGTCACAACATGAGGAACTGTATTTAAAGGGCCAGAAGGTTGAGAACCACTGGGTGAAAGCAAGATGATAAATGGCAACTGACAATCAGTCTTCGTGAGTGGCAGGAGCCGCCTGCCCTCTCTAAAGGGAACGGCTGACAGCAGCTACCAGCTGACCGTTGCTATGTAAGATCATGGGCCCGATGTGGCCAGGTATATTGATTTTTCAATACACGCCGACAATATACATCTTCATGTGAAGGCATAATTTCAAAATGCTAGGAACAGATTCAAATTTTCTTAAAATACTGTACAGGCCAAAGAAGCCACATCTATCAGGTGAATCTGCCCCAGGGGCCGCCAGTTTGAGGCCCTAGGGATCAATACTGACCCAGGGAGCAGCCCACAGCCGTGCAAAAAGAGAAGCCTGGGTGGACTGGACTGGATTTTGATTGAGCTCCTTGAGTGAAGAGGTGCCCTAATTTTGAACAAGGGAGGCTTATTCTAGGGCACTGAAGCACATCAGAGAAGGGAATATGACTCAACTTTTTCACAGACTCTTCTTAAAGAGACCTGTCTAACCAATAACTAAAGCAACTCTAAATATATCAAACCACGTTATTTTCCCCTTCCCTCTTTGCTAATGCATAAGCACTTCCTTGATAGATATGCTTATCTGCCATAGTTCTACATAATTAGTAGCCAGATTTTGTTAGTTATTTTAATCAAAAACAGCTTAATTAATAATGTGAACCCAATTTTTTATATATACAATAAGTTAACTACAGTCATGTGCCAAATGACTACATTTCAGTCAACAATGGACCACATATACCATGGAGATCCCATAAGATCATAATGGGGTTGGTGCCCATAATTATCACCTAGTGATACAATAGCCGTTGTGGTGATGCTCATGTAAGCAAACCTACTTCGCTGCCAGTCGTATAAAAGCATAGCACATCCAATCATAATAGTGGACCATACCATCTAGGCTTGTGTAAGTGCGCTCTGCGAGACTCACACAACAATGAAATGACCTAACAACACATTTCTCAGAATGCATCCTTGTGTTAAGCAGCACATGACTGCATCTGTAGAATAAGAAGAAATGGCACTAAAGTCACGTGATTTAAAATAAATATCACAAGTTACAAAAAAAAGAAGAAATGGCACAAAACTTTGAACATATTTATTCAAAATAGTACAATATCAAAAACAGAAAACTACAGTTAAAACTTACTGATATATGTTTGAAGTAGAAAACTCTGATCTGAGAACACAGTTGCAGGACACACGGAGGGATGCGCTGATGTATTAGGCTGCAGGTCACATAGTAGACATCAACTTCACCATTGTGATTTTTCCCCAGCAAAGCTCTGCAGCCCTGGTATAGCCATGGCGGAGGCAGTCAGCTGGACTGAAGCTGGGTTGTGAAGGCTCAAGAAAATGACAATAAAGCTGAGGAAGACGGCTTGAGTGAAGGCCATGACATTTACACTTGGTAAGGAAAGGAGGAGGTAACAGGCAGAAAGTCAAGGTCAAGGGCACGGGGGACTTAAACAGTTATAAAATGAGGTTAACAAAAACTTACTACATACACTATTATAATATTTTACATTTTAAAGTATATTGTAATTTTCAAAGCATGTTAAAAGTACATTTTTTTTACAGCATTTTTAGGTTCACAGAGTTCCCACATACCCTTCTTCCCACACATACACAACCTCCCCTACTACTGACATCTCCCATCATAGTGGTATATCTGTTACAATTAGTGAATCTACATTGATACATCATTATCACCCAAAGACCATAGTCTACATTAGGGTTCACTGGCGTATGTTTTATGGGTTTGGATAAATGTATAATGACATGCATCCACCATTATAGCACCAGACAGAATAGTTTCACTCCCCTAAAACTCCTCTGCCTGTTCATCCCTCCCTTCCTTCTAACCCCTGGTAACCATATCTTTTTACTGTATCCAAAGTTTTGCCTTTTCTAGAATGTCACATAATTGGAATCATACAGTATATATAACCTTTTCAGATGAACTCCCAATAATAATATGCATTTAAGACTCCCCTTACCTTTTCATGGCTTAATAGCTCATTTCTTTTTAGCACTGAATAATCTTCCTTGGTATCACAGTTCATCCATTCACCTAATGAGGGACATCATGGTTGCTTCCAAGTTTTGGCACTTACGAATAAAGCTGCTATAAACTCCATGTGCAGGTTTTTATGTGCCAATGCATTTTTACCTGAATATTAGAGCACATTTTAAAAATTGCATCCTAACAAGCCAAATACAGCACACCAAATCAAAGTATTTATCAATGTGATTGGTAGTTTATCCTTCAGATATGCAATGAAACAACAAAAACTAAAACATCACAGTATTAGAAATAAAAGATTTCAACTAATGTTTTGAGGAATTAGCTCTGTATTTTGTCATTTCTCCCTATCTTCCTTCTGCCCCACCCCTCCTCAACCCTTAACACAGCATGATATAGTGGATCAATGGATACTGTAGGCAGGTTGTTTATGTTTGTGTCTGCTTGAATATGAGGCTTTGACACTTATGAGATGCATGGCTTAAATCAATTTCCTTACCATCTTTGTGTCTCTTCTTCCTCATCTGTAAAATAGGGATTTTTAGTAGTGTTTACCTCATGGATTAACTGAGTTTATACCCATAAACTCTTAGAATAATACCTGACACATACATATTTGTCAAAAATGAATAATGTGTACATGGATCTCTTATGTGAATGTTGGTCTCAAAGGCCTGTATACAATTCTGATTAGGTTTCTCTGTTGGGTCAAACATTCAGGTCTCCTAATTGATTTTTTTTCCTACTTACAAGCCAAGAAGTTAGCCTGTTACTTTTTCACAGATGCTGAAAGAAGACAAGAGACAATATGAGTCAGAGAAAAAGATTTGTTTTACTCACAGCATAAAAAGCATGCACATCAGAATGCTTGCATCAACCCCTCTTGCCCCCAAGGTCCATGGGGGTGACGAAAAAGGGCTGAATAGATGCCAGGTGTGCAGTGGGAAAACAATGAGTTTGGGGGAACCCACTACTTTTCAAGCAGGCGGAAAGCTAAGCCTGCCCTGTCCCAGAGGGAGATGTTACTTCGTCCCTCAAGATTGTTTGCTGCCAACACAACCATGACAAATGTCTTAAATAGAGTGATGTGGTAAAAAGCCTCCAATATGGCCCATAATGGTTCCTGCCTTCGGGCATTCACTCCTTCAATTAAAGATTTTGCTTCTGAATGAGGTTATAAAAAGACCATGGCTTCTGTCTTGGGCACCCTCTCCCTCGCACACTCTGGGGAAGATAGCTCCAGCCCATATCTATGGCTAGTGTCTTTCTGGTCTACTCTGCTGTACACTTACCTGTTATAGGGACTAAGAGAGGACTGCTGAAGCCACAGTAGCTTGAGGGTTCAACACTGTCAGAAAATAAATGTTTGTTGTTTTAAGCCTTTGTTTTGGAGTAATCTGTTATGCGATAATAGATAATACAAGTGGCCAGGGCTTTGCTTGCTTGGCATACTGAGCATGACATGGAGGGGCCTGAGAGACCCATAGATAAGTCTCTTCCAACAAGCTACAACCTCTGTTAAAGGGGTAGGCAATGCCATCTTCCTAGAAGAGGACTGACATGCTTAGGGTCTAGTACAGCCGTGGGGAAACTATGGCCCGTTTGAAATGAATAAAACTAAAAAAAAAAAGACCATACCCTTGGCATACTGAGCATGACATGGAGGGGCCTGAGAGACCCATAGATAAGTCTCTTCCAACAAGTTAAAGCTACAACCTC
This sequence comes from Myotis lucifugus, assembly GCF_000147115.1. NCBI lineage: Eukaryota > Metazoa > Chordata > Mammalia > Chiroptera > Vespertilionidae > Myotis > Myotis lucifugus. The sequence goes on from NW_005871125.1 coordinate 2,021,873, forward strand.
CAGTTTAAGAACCCATTGTGGCCCTCGAGTCAAAAAGTTTGCCCACCCCTGGTCTAGTATCTAGGAAAGAGGCAGACAATGAGATTGGAAACTAGAATTTGGAAGGAAACCCTTAGCTGAACTAGCCTTATCAATTTGGGGGCTAATTTTTTAAAAAATATATTTTTATTGACTTTTTACAGAGAGGAAGGGAGAGGGTTAGAGAGTTAGAAACATCCACGAGAGAGAAACATCAATCAGCTGCCTCCTGCATGCCCCCTACTGGGGATCGAGCCTGCAACCAAGGTACATGCCCTCAACCGGAATCGAACCTGGGACCTTTCAGTCCATGGCCCGGCCCGACACTCTATCCACTGAGCCAACCCGGTCAGGGCTTGGGGGCTAATTTTTGAAGAATTTTGTTTGCTTGAGTCCATAGTGCAGGAAGAGAAAAAAATGGCTTGTGCTTAGTGTATGCAGTGGGAAGCAAGGTAGGGAGGAATCATTTTATGGTGTCAAACGCTGAAATGCCTATACCGCATTTAGTGAACCACATTATATAGTTGTATATTACTCCCTGTACTCATTTGCCTTCTGTTCATCTGGAGCCCTTTGTAAACTTTTGTTTAAATACTTTCTGGGGTCATTATCTGTAATACTTGTTCCACAACATTTAAAGGGAAACAGTGCCCCCTGGAGGCCAGAATGGCAATTCCCAGAGAAAACCCTTTTCCCACCAAGAGGTAGAAGCTAGGATAAACAAGGGAGATGCCAAAGTTCTTTATAAATGTTAAAATTAAGATAAAATAAAAAAGAGATACAATTAAAAATCTCTTTGATTTAAAGCGTTTTAAAAATAGCATAAAAATTTGTGACTATGTGTGGTGACGGATGTTAACCAGACTTATTGTGATGTCACAATATATACAAAAGACTGATAACATCCTGTGTTAGTCCATGTCCATATACTTGGTACAAGCACACAGGTTTGGGGGATGGCAGATTGGAAAGACTTAGCATTTTACATGTTTCTGTGACCCAGTAATTCCACTTGTTGAAATCTAGAGTACTGAAATATCCCTAAATGAGCCTAAAGATATATGTACCCAAAAAAGTCACATAAAATTTGTAAAGGGCACGACTGGGGCACAACCTAAATGTCAACCACTAGGGGAGTGGATAAATAAATTATGGTACATGGCAGCATACTCTCAAATGGCTGGGAGATTGTACTAGATAACTCCTCAAATCTCTTCTAGCTCTTCCCATTTTAGGCCGATTCATCTCAGACCTTGCCTTGAGGCTCCAGCCCGTATCTATGGCTAGTATCTTTCTGGTCTACTCTGCTGTACACTCCTCTGTTATAGCAGTGGTTCTCAACCTTGGCTGCACATTAGATCACCTGGGAATCTTCTTAAAATCCTGATTTCTGGGCCCCATCCTCCGGAAATTCTGTTTCTTTGTTATGGGGTGAGGCCACAACATTGGTAACAAAGAAACAGAATTTCCGGAGGATGAGGCCCAGAAATCAGGATTTTAAAGATTCCCAGGTGATTCTAATGTGCAGCCAAGGTTGAGAACCATTGTGCTATAGGGACTAAGAGAGGACAGCTGAAGCCATATTAGCTTGAGGGTCCAAGGATCCTGGCTCCCAACCCCTTGTCACTTTTATCTAAAAATCAAGTATGTTTCTGTCAAATGTTTCCTACTTTAGGGCCTGATCTAATAGACAGCCAAATTTACTCAAGCTACATTTTAAAATCAGTCTCATCTATTATCCCTATGTCTATATAAATTAAGTAGGATATGTCCATCTTACAGGAAAAAAACTATGGCTCAGAAAAATTAAATGGTTTCTGTAAGTGGCAGAGCCAGGATTAAGTCTAGAATGTGGGAGCACAGATTCAATTTTTTTGTATAAATGAAGTAAGATTAGATATCAATGTAAATATGGTTTATGCTGGATTTGGAATTACACCTGCATTTGAATCCAACTAATGAATAATTCAAAAGGATTAACAGGAGATGGTTATTTTAAAATCCTTTTACTTTACATTGGCAATATTCATGCACGATAACTGTTGAAACAACAAAGCAAAAAGAACTAGTGATCTAACGCTAGTTACCGCAGGTGATTAGACTTGGCTCCGCTGGCAAAAGAGGCTGATGATAGCAAAGAAATCAAAGTCCTTCCTTCTCAGAGGCAGACATTGAGGTGAAAAAGACAGGCATTGTTAGGTCACTGCTTCTTCTGCACATCCTTAAAGTGGAACCAAATTTGGCTTTGACTGATGCTATCTCCAGTTCAACTTTTTTTAATTTTCTAATTTCTGAGGTTAGCAAATCAAAGCATTATCTTCATTGTTTTTAAAAACATTTGAGAAACTGTGCTATTTTCAGATTATGTTAATTTAATAATAGTAGACAATTCACAGTGAGTGAGCAGGCCAGGACCTGAGAAGACAATGATAAAATCAAAACATTAAGCACAAGCATTCTTATTGAACAGATTGCATGTATGTGCCAAGTGTGGTGAATGCTTATGGTTCACTGGACTGTGTTGTATGCCAGACACTTGAAAGAACATTCCAGAGAGATGGTCTAACTTACTGGAAAGTAAGGCTCAAACCCCATATTTTTTCCTTTAAAAAAAAATATATATATGTTTTATTGACTTTGGAGAGGAAGGGAGAGGAGAGAGATAAAAAACATCAATATGCCCTAACCAGTTTGGCTCTGGATAGGCCAATGCTCTGCGGACTGAAGAGTCCTAGGTTCGATTCTGGTCAAAAACATGTACCTTGGTTGCAGGCACATCCCCAGTAGGGGGTGTGCAGGAGGCAGCTGATTGATGTTTCTAACTCTCTATCCCTCTCCCTTCCTGTCTGTAAAAAAATCAATAAAATATATTTTTAAAAAATGAAAACATCAATAAGTGAGAATAATTGATTGGCAGCCTCCTGCATGACCCTTACTGGGGATTGAGCCCATAACCCTGGGAATGTGCCCTGACGGGAATCAAACTGTGACTTCCTGGTTTATAGGTCGATGCTCAACCACAGAGCCACACCAGCTGGGCTATTTTTTTAAGAGTTGTATTATGAAATCTTTAGACATTTTACAGGAAAAGGAATCTACAAGTCAATGATGTAATTTTTTAAAAGGAAAAAACGAAAAAGAAGACAGGAGAGGAAAAGAAACTAGCAGTGCCCTGGGTTTAAAAACATCTAATAATTGTATAGATCTTAATTAGATTCTGATTTGAACAAACCAACTATGAAAGACATTTTTGAGGTTATAGACATTCTTCTATAACCAAATAAATTTGGTTATAGACCTGGAAATAGATTTTAGCAATAAACTGTCAGTTTTGTGGTATGTAAGAAAATGCTCATATTTTAGAGATGGATTCTTAATATATGAAGGAACAAAATTACATACTTGGGATTTGCTTTTCAATATTTCATCAAAGGAAGAAAAAAAGTGGCAGATGAAGTAAATTTCAGCAAACTTAACAATCAATGAGTAATTCCCAAAGTAATGGAAATTTACTGTACTCTTTTTATAGAAGTTTAAATTTAAAATATTTTTTACAAATTATCCACAAATTTAAATTGGGGGTGGGGTTATGGTTGTAACTCTAGACCTTTTAGACCTGTGAAGTGTCTGTTATGGTCAATCATGAACTGTGTATATAATTAATTACAGATTAAGTCAGTTGGTTTTAGTAAACTCGTGTACAAGAGGGAAACGTACTCTGAAGTCACCACAAATCTCCATTTGCCAAAGTTCTTTGGAATGGCATCCCTGCTTCCACGCTTGATCTCTAGTCATTCTCCACCTACTAGCTGGAGTTATATTTAAAACCATAATTCCAGTTCTAGCTGTTTGGCTTAGTGGACAGAGTGTCGACCTGAAGGGTCCCAGGTTTGATTCTGGTCAAGGGCACATGCCTGGGTTGCGGGCTCGATCCTCAGTGTGGGGCATGCAGAAGGCAGCTGATCAATGATTCTCTCTCATCATTGATGTTTCTGTATCTCTCTCCCTCTCCCTTCCTCTCTGAAATCAATAAAAATATATTTAAACACACACACACACACACACACACACACACACACACACACACACACACACTGTAATTCCAGTCACCTCATTCTCTGATTAAAACCCTTAAGTGGACTCCAATTTCTGGAATAAAATCAGAAGCTCTAACACAGTTCATACAGCCCTATGTAAGACAGCCCTGCATCTCTACTGCCTCCTCTGGGCCACTCACTATGCTCCCACCTCACTAGCTTCTTTCAGCTCTTCAATGGCCAAGGCCTGTCCTGGCCCATGACTTTTCCCTAAGCTGCTCACTCCTCTTGGAACATCCTCCCCATCACTTCTTCACAGTACACTCCCCCACCCATTGTTTTCACCTTATAGAAATGGTTCTTTTCTCCTGTAGCAATTTTCACAATTCGCTTGGGTTTATTTGTTTCATGTCTATTTTCCCCACTCTTCTCCATGTATATTCTGTTTACCACAGCCAACAATATTCAATTTTTATTGAATCAGTTAAGAAATATTTCTTCCAAACCTTCCAGTCCCATAGGTATCATATAAATATTGAAATTGGATGGAAGGAATTTGGTGAATATTATCCAAAAAGTTGGCTTATACTTCCGAGAAATTAGGGTGGAGGGAGCAGAGGGCATTTGAGAGGAGAAATATTAATGCAGCAAGTGATGATTAGGTTGCAGAGAGAAACCTTACAAAAAGGAGTCAACCCACTGTGATTCTCGGTGTGTTTGAGCTCATGAACTTGTATTGCTCTATGATGCCTTTTCCACTCAGTCAGTGCCCTGACTTCTGTCCTAGTCCTCTGCTGTGCAATGAAGCACAGCTCTCCCCACCCCCCTGTGGGAGGGATCAGGGAATGGGATCCAGACAACTGACTGGGATCTCTCACTCCCGTGCCAGGGAGCAAAAGTTGGCAGAATATATGCAAATATGTACACAGCCACAATCACGGGAAGTTTTGTTTTTTAATCACAGGGAATATTTAACACACTAGTTTAAAAATTAAGAGCTCAAACATACAAAATTTGAAAAAGACAGTTAACAACTTTGAGCTACTGGACTTATGTATAATTGCACACCTTATGGTTATTTTTAAAGTTTAACACTATATGGTGCTTACAATGTGCCAGGCGCTGTTGTAAGTGGTTTATAGCAGCTTATTAAAGAATTAAAAAGTACACATTCTTTCTCAGGTTATTTGTAAAAGTGATCTTGTAGTAGGTCACAAAGCAAGTCTCAACAAGGAAAATTCAATAGCTATAGATCTAATCATATGTAGTAAAAGAACAAAACCAAATAAGATAGCAGGTTCCCTGATAAAGACCAGAAGAGGCAGGGAAGGAGAGAGGGGATGGGTGAAGTGAGAAAGTGTTAGCTCTACCACTGCACTGGTACAGAAGAAAAGTATAAAAATCAATACAAGACATGGCCGAAGGCATATCCAAACCCACAATCTGCCAGAGAAAGTGTGCCAGAGTTTATGCTGCCCACTTTCATTTTTTGCTGCCTCATCTCATTTTCATACCAATTCTGTTAAGTACAATTAATTATTCCTATTTTGTAGATGAAGAAGCCCAGAGAAGTTAGTAACTAGGCCAAAATTACACAACTGCTAAGTGACAAAGCCAGGAGTTTACCTCAGGTCCGCCTGACTCCAAAGTCCACGCTCTTTCCACATCACCATGTTTATAAAAGTCACAAAAATATAAATACCATAAAATTCCACTTACTCAACACTCTTGGGATGAGTCATGCTGGACAGATGAGTAAGTGAAAGGCCACCCTCAGGAAGCATTGTTCAAAGCCCTCTGCGGTGAGAGCAGAGAGGACTCCAGAGGCCTCTGGGGAGGAGGCTGCTCCTCCCTGTTCCGTCTCCATTCCGTCTCCCTCTTGGGCTTCTGGCATTGGAAGCCCAGCACACCTGGTATCTAACTGACATGCTCTTCCAGCAGAAGATGGCCACAGATTCCCTTTTCTTTTTTAAAAAACCTCGCTGAGGATTATTGAGTACAAACCCCAACCAGGGATTGAACCTACATCCTTTTCTGGTGTATGGAATGACACTCCAACCTAGTCATCCGGCCAGGGCTCCTTTTTCCTTTTTGCTCCCTCAAAACACAAATCAAAGACTGAAAATTCAGAAATAATTTTAGCACAAACTAAGGAAAACAAAACAGAAAGTGTTTACTGAAAATACACCAGTTGGATTCCCAAAGCACAGTTTTCTGATACCAGACTGGGCACACAACGAGTCCTGAATGTTAAACACTGCCCCCTTGGTCCTAAAGGGCGTCATGACTCTGTAGGCCTATTTTTCGTGTCGTTCCTCAGTATTTTGCTATCTCCTGGCCAGGTGGCTTTCAGTATTTATCTTGTTCATAGTTCTTGAAATGGGTCTAGTGATTCAGTCTACTACTTCCATATGTAACCGCTCTGAATTTTAGATTCCACATCTGCATAAAAAGGGAATGATGAAAATATCTAACTCAGATCAAATAGGGAGATCATGTAAGTATATGGCACATAGTAAGCACTCATAAGTTATTTTTCTTTTCTTTCCCATCTCTGAACCTGTGCAGAATCTTCTCCTTCTCCTTCTTCATCATTATCTTGACAATTATATCTAACTAGAGGCCCGGTGCACAAAATTTGTGAACAGGTAGAGTCCCTAGCCGTGGCCGGCGATCAGGGTCGATTGGGGCCTTCCGGCTTCTGCCGGCCAGGGTCTTCCTTCATTCTGTGCCACCCCCTGGTGGTCAGTACACATCATAGCGAGCGGTTGAACTACCAGTTGGTTGAACTCCCGAGGGGACAATTTGCATATTAGCCTTTTATTATATAGGATGACTGAGTACTATGTTCCAGGCACTGTTTTAAGCACTTGACATGCATTAATTAATTTATTCCTAATCACAATCTTATGAGGTAGGTTCAATGACCGCCTTAATTTTATGAAGACACGGAGGCACCGAGAGGACAAACAAGTTACCCAAGTTCAAAAGCTGGGACTTCAATCTAGCCAGTCGGGTTCCAGAACCACCATGCTATACCACATACAAATGGACTCTTCTGTGTTAAAGTTAGCCATCCAGACCTACATCCCTCCACCTAGTTTGCCTTTCTGGTCTGTTTCCAGCTCCAACCGGCCTATAAAGTGGACCTTAGAGTAAGAAGAGAGAGAATTGATGGAATATAAAACAGAGCCCACAAGTATTTCCAATCATATGCAAATATATATTTTATGATTAAAGATGCATCTACTTTATAATTTTCAGTATTGTTTGAATTCTTCGAGCAGACATTTAATACTTCCAAAATCAATTTTAAGACTGCATAAAGTAGATTCACTTGGGTGGGGGGAAGGGGGGATTTCTAAGCATCAGTAAATTTGGAAAGGAAGAAGTGATTATATATAGGAGGAAAGGTTTGTTTGTTTATTTAATCAGTTAAACGGCATTAAAACAATAACTTAGCCCTGGCCTTGTTGGTCAATGGTTAGAGTGTCAGCTCCCAGCAACAAAGGGTCTCGGGTTTGATTCCCAGTCAAGGGCACATACCTGGATTGCAGGTTTGATCCCCACTTAGAGCAAGTGTGGAAGGCAATCAGTTGATGTGTCTTTCTTTCTTTCTTTTCTTTTCTTTCTTTCCTTCCTTCCTTCCTTCCTTCCTTCCTTCCTTCCTTCCTTCCTTCCTTCCTTCCTTTTCTTTCCTTCCTTCCTTCCTTCCTTCCTTCCTTCCTTCCTTCCTTCCTTCCTTCCTTCCTTCCTTCCTTCCTTCCTCTCTCTTTCTCTCTCTTTGTCTCTCTATTTCTTTTTCCCATCCTTCCACTCTCTCTAAAAATCAATGGAAAAATATCCTCAGGTGAGGATTAAAAAAAACAAACAAAAAACCAACTTAGTAAAAAAATAAATATTTCCCCATATCAGTAGGACAGTGATTAAGAACAAGGATTAAGAGCAGAATGGGTTGAATTTTAGCAACAAAACTTTATTGGTTTTTGAACTTTACTTCTAGGTTTTCTCATCTATAAATAGAATAATAATACCTATCATCTAGAGATATTATATTGTCTTAAAATAAGACAATATAATTAAGGTGCTTGGTATGGTACATTTTCTTTACAACATCATTGTAATGGCTGAAGAGTATTCTGTGTTATGACTGAGCTAGGATTTATTTAACCAGTCCCTCATTATTAAACATTTGGTTCATTTTCAATACTACCAATATAAAAACATTTTCATACATTTCTGGTTATTTCTTTAGGGTTAAATCATAGTGCTTTGGTGGATTGAAGAATATCACCGTTGTAAACTGGTAACACATATTATAAAATTATCAACCAACACATAGTTTTACCAAGTTAATCTCTGTATTGAAGGTATTTAGTCAACTACTGCCAATAATGGGTACTATTCTAAAGAAATATGCTAATTTTATAGGCCCCCAAGGACCCATGTTGTTATTTTACTTGCTTATTAGATGTTTCAATTTCTTCTTTTGTTACATAATAAAGTTCTTAGGCTCCATAAATTAGAGTATGAGCTTGGTAGAAAAATAATTAGAAATAAGTAAAAATTTTAATGTAGCATATTAAAGATGTGGCATTTTAAGTTATATATGATGGGATGAATTTTTCCAATGGTTTCCAAAGTACCCTCTGGAGCTTCTTCTGGTTGGGGGGGGGGGGGGTGAGGGGGGAAAGGGGTGGAGGGTAGGAATGATGGCAGGGATGCTATCAGGTTGAAATAACTCTTATCTTGCCCCATTTCAACTGCGCTTATCTGTTTTACATATTGAACTTACTGGTAAGTTGATCTGTAGAGTTCTGAACCTGGAAACAAAACCAAAACCACATTTAACTAAGTTTTTTTTTCCCTTTTATTAAATACTAGAGGCCTGATGCATGAAATTTGTGCAAGAGTAGGCCTTCCACCCTAACCGGTTTGGCTCAGTGGATAGAGCGTCGGCCTGTGGACTGAAAGGTCCCAGGTTCGATTCTGGTCAAGGGCATGTACCTTGGTTGCGGGCACATCCCCAGTGGGGGGTGTGCAGGAGACAGCTGATCGATGTTTTTCTCTCATCGATGTTTCTGACTCTCTATCTCTCTCCCTTCCTCTCTGTAAAAAAATCAATAAAATATATTTTTTTAAAAAGAGAGTAGGCCTTCCTTCCCCCAGCTGCCGGCACCAGCTTCCCTTCGGCACCCGGGACCCGGGCTTCTCTCGCAGAGGGAGGCCCCACCCACCTGCCGCAGCCCACTGGTCGGTGGCCTGGGCCTCCCTCTTCTGGGCGATCATGGAGCCCCCGGATTGATCATCCTGCCGGCCGATGGCCTGGGCCTTCCTCTGCGGGTCGATCTGGGGTGATGGCTGGGCCCCCGACCAATCACATCGCACCTGCCTTGGCTAGCCTGGCGCCAGTGGGTGTCACAGCGTGGTCCCAGATGGTTGTCCGGATGGTCGTCCGGATGGTCGTTCCGCTGTTCAGCCGTTCAGTCGATTTCCATATTATGCTTTTACTATATAGGATACTTTTATTGATTTCAGAGAGGAAGGGAGGAGAGATAGATAGAAATATCAATGATGAGAGAGAATCATTGATTGGCTGCCTTCTGCATGCCCCCTACAGGGGATGAAGCCCACAACCCAGGCATGTGCTCTTGACCATAATTGAACCCAGGACCCTTCAGTCCACAGGCCAGTGCTCTATCCACTGAGCAAAACCGGCGAGGACCCAAAACCACATTTAAAGCAAGATTTTGGGACAATTGGTATTTTGCAATATAAAATAAAAAGATAAGTTGAATCCCTCACATCACATACAAAAATATAAAACATTCAACAAAAAAAAAAACCCTCCATAAATTATCAGAAAATACGGGCAAACATTAACTCCTTTTCAAGCACACTGATAAAAGTAGAGACCATGAGAGATACTATTTGTTCAGTTGTTTTTTTCTAAAATGTGTGCCTCTGATACAGATTCAAAATGTTTTTGTAGCCAAAGTATGGAAATGCTATATATCAATAATTGTCCTAAGGGATGGCTTAGGGCACTAAACACCCCCATTATCTCTATTAGCTTCTCTAGGTCACCCCCAAATACCTGGTATAGCTCTAAATAAAAGTGTGCAAAACAGATGTAGCTGAAGGACACATCCTAGTATCTTATGCTGTGAGCAGACTCTTGACACTAAGCTCTTCCTCTCCCTAGACATTCTGGAGCCATCACTGCTGCTCTCTGGAAAGAGTCACAATGTCATCAGCATAGAAGGCTTCTGAGAAGACCTACAGTGGAAAAAAAAAGAAAACTTAGTTTACTCATCATTTCCTAAACTTACTTGACTATAGGACCCTTCCCTCAACATGATACCTATTAATATCTATCGAATTCATGGAACACACCGTCACAAATATCAAGATATATGAAATTAGTATTTGAATGGGAAAATGCTGATTGAGATGAGCCCTTGTGAAATACTGTCCACTTATTGCTATTTTACCAATGTTCAACTTGAGGTGCTCTTCGATATTGTGATTTGCTGACACCTAGTGCCAATGCTTTAATTTAGCACATACATATCATTTCCTATAATATTTTATATATATATATATTTCCTTTCTCCAATCCTCACCTGAGGATGTTTATTGATTTTTAGAGAGAGAGAGAAAGAGGGATAGAGAGAGAAACACTGATGTGAAAGAGAAACATCAATCGATTGCCTCCCCCAGATACCTCTACCGAGGATTGGGGATCAAACCTGAAACCCCTGTTCACTGAACGATGCTCCAACCAACCGAGCCACCTGGCCAGGAATACAACAACAGAATGTATATTGCTGCCCAATTAAATAAAAACTCCTGCTTGCAGACTGTGTTGGGTTTAAATTCTTGTACATCATAACTATGATGCACTTATACCTTGGAATACTATAAAACGTATGTGTAAATGATTCACAGGGCTAAAAAAGTATGCTCTTCTCTCACCTATTAAAATATGACTTATGGCTGAAACCGGTTTTGCTCAGTGGATAGAGCGTCGGCCTGCGGACTGAAAGGTCCCAGGTTTGATTCCGGTCAAGGGCATGTACCTTGGTTGCGGGCACATCCCCAGTAGGGGGTGTGCAGGAGGCAGCTGGTCGATGTTTCTCTCTCATCGATGTTTCTAACTCTCTCTCTCCCTTCCTCTCTGTAAAAAATCAATAAAATATATTTTTTTAAAAATATGACTTATGAAACTACACATATGGACAATGTGTCTGGATACTACTTGTTCTGACCTTTGCCTTACTTTTGAAAGGAACTGAATTAGACTGTATTTGTGATAGAGCTAGAAGGTTCAGGAAAAGAGGTCAGCCCATTTCTACAGAAACACAAAGTTGTTACTGGAATGAAGATGCAACAGATATTTCTTTTACTAAATTCGTGAACTTTATTTTCTTTTACACCAAAAGTAACCCCTGAGTTCTAAATAAAGGGAAAAAGAAGAGGAGGCAAAGGTACTATAATTGCAGTGGTTATGTGGTCCAGCCATTTAAAATTAATGTTAACTTGAATTGTAAAGTGTTAAATTTATGAGCATTTTGATTCCACTTCTGATCTATATTAAATGTGTCTCTGTATTGTTTACTTTAAAATGTCAATGCAAATGATACTTCCCAGGTCTTTTGCTGCTCGTTCTAGATAATTAGTTCTTTTTAAAAAAAATTTTAATGGATTTTTAGGGAGAGGAAAGAGAAACATTGATGTGAGAGCTGAACATCGATTAGCTGCCTCCTGCACGCCTTCTACTGGGGATTGAGCCCAAAACTCGGCCTGTGCCCTCCTCAAACCAGCAACCTTTTGGTGCACAGTATGATGCCGAACCAACTGAGCCACAATAGCCAGGGCTAGATAATTAGTTCTTTTTTTTTTTTTTTAAATATATTTTATTGATTTTTTTACAGAGAGGAAGGGAGAGAGACAGAGAGTTAGAAACATCGATGAGAGAAACATCGATCAGCCGCCTCTTGCACATCTCCTACTGGGGATGTGCCCGCAGCCCAGGTACATGCCCTTGACCGGAATCGAACCTGGGACCCTTCAGTCCGCAGGCCGACGCTCTATCCACTGAGCCAAACCGGTTTCGGCAAGATAATTAGTTCTTATGTTTTAGTAAAAATTCTAGTGCTGAAAAATCTTGGAATGCCAATTTTAATTGACTATCACTTGATAACTCTGTAAGGCAGTCTTATGCACTATAAGATAGCGTTACTATTTTTGAGTATTTGAGATCTAAATTAAATAGTATCTAATCTAATTATTGCTGGGAACCAAAAACCAATTCTTCACTGTGTATTTACGGGTTCTCTTACAGCTACTAAGTTGTTGTGAATATAAGCATATGTCTCTGTGTGTGTTTTGTGCAATGTCTACTTCTAACTGGAATGTGGCACTGACAGTGCTGGTTCTTTTTTTTTTAAAGCAACTTCTTTTTAAAATATATTTTATTGATTTCAGAGAGGAAGGAAGAAGCAGAAACATTGATCAGCTGCCTCCTGCACGACCCCTACTAGGGACCGAGCCTGCAACCCGGTCATATGCCCTGACCAGGAATCAAACCATGACCTCTTGGTTCATAGATCGAGGCTCAACCACTGAAACACACCGGCCGGGCAGTGCTGGTCCTTTTGATCTTGGCCTGTCTAGGCTATTGTGTGACATGTGATGACTCCACTCGCTATCAAAATTACTGTGAAATCTTTACTACACTGTGTCATGATGTCCTTTAGTTTTTATCTGATAGAAACAAAATCCTAAACTCAACATGAACTCAGGCCCTCAAAACTTCATGTTTTAAGGTGTTCACCTGGAAAATCACAAGCAACGTCACTGTTTTAGATTAGTATAAAAATAGCAACACAAAATTTTTTAAAAAAAATATTTTTATTGATTTCTGAGAGGAAGGGAGAGGGAGAGAGAGCTAGAAACATCAATGATGACAGAGAATCATTGATTGGCTGCCTCCTGCATGCCCCACACTGGGGATTGAGCCCGCAACCCGGGCATGTGCCCTGACCGGGAATCGAACGGTGACCTCCTGGTTCACAGTCGATGCTCAACTACCGAGCCACACTGGCTGGGCAACTTAAATTTTTTAATCTTGCAGAGAATTTGTGGATTTTCTACAACCATATGCTTGGATCTCAAGCTGAGAAATACTGCTGTGGATGATAACCATTCATTCATTTACTTAACAATATTTATTGAGGCCACTGTGTGCTTGGCCCAGGGAATCCAACAATCCACAAACTCCCTGCCCTTACGAACAGCCTTACAGTCTAATGGGGAAGGAGGACAATAGACAAGTAATTATATAATTTCAGATAGTGACTAGTGCTGTAAAGAAAGTGGGCAGGATTAGGGAATGGGGAGCTGAAAGGACAGGGATACTGTTTTAGAAAGGCTGGCAGGAATGGCATCATGTGAGATTTGAGCAGACATTAAAAGAATACTTGGGGAAGAGTTTTCCAGGCAGAAGAGCAAGTTCAAAGGCCTTGAGATAGGAATGTATTTGGACTGTTTGAAGACCAACCAGGAGGCCAGTGTGGCTGAAGCACAGCCAGGAAAAAATGTCAAACAAATAGCAAGGGCCAAATCACACAGGGTCAGTAATGAAGTCATGACTTTGGTGGTTCTAAGGAAAAAAAATGTGATTGCAGAAGGCATGCTTTAGATAGACATGAAGGGAAACTATGTCTCTAAAACTCAACTTTTTTCTTTTACTTTGTAAAATCAACTTTATTTAGATATAATTTATGTACATTAAACACACCCATTTTAAGAGTACAGGATGAGTTTTGGTAAAGGTATATAGCCATGTCACCATCATTATAATCAAGATAAAGAAAATTTCCATCATCCGAAAAAGTTCCCTTGTTTCCTTTTGCAGTCAGTCCCCATCCCTTTACCCTCTACCAGAGCCAGGACTCACTGGAATTTGGGGGCTCATTAATTTCAATGTGCACTTTGAGGACTCAGTTCTGTGTTGTCTAATATGGTAGCCACTAGCCACATGTGGCTACTTAAATTTAAATAAAATGAGTTCAGCCCTGGTCGGTTTGGCTCAGTGGATAGAGCGGAGGCCTGCGGACTGAAGGGTCCCAGGTTCGATTCCGGTCAAGGGCATGTGCCTTGGTTTCGGGCACATCCTCGGTTGGGGGTGTGCAGGAGGCAGCTGATCTATGTTTCTCTCATCGATGTTTCTGATTCTCTATCCCTCTCCCTTCTTCTCTGTAAAAAATCAATAAAATATATTTTAAAAAATAAATAAAATGAGTTCAGTTTTTTAAGCCACACATGGCTAGTGGCTGTCATATAGGACAGGACATGCATAGGATTCTTCCATCACTGCAGACAGTTCTATTGGGCAAAGCTGAGATGTTACCTTGGTGGAATTTGACTTTCACCACATGGAGGTAGGCCAAGCAGCATGAAAACTGTGTAAGCCATATAAGTCACATTACCTAGCTTTAAGTTACTATCTGTGTTTACTACATTTATCACCAAGTAATTAATAAAGCCCGTGCGTATGGAAGGGGGAGGAGTGTTCACTGGGATAGCATGACAATGGCAACAGTAATTATGAATATCCTATTTTTATTTAGGGAAATGATCATTTCCCTTATAACTCATAAGGCACAATTTTGTTTTAAGTAAAATTAAACCTCAAAATCATACTGACTATATCTGTGTTTGTGTGTGTGTTTTTTAAAGAGGTGAGGTGTGTTTTTTCAAATAATATATTTTATTGATTTCAAAGAGGAAGGGAGAGGGAGAGAGAGAGAGAAACATCAATGATCTCCACACTGGGGATCAAGCCTGCAACCTGGGCATGTGCCCTGACCAGGAATTAAACCGTGACCTTCTGGTTCATACATAGGTTGACGCTCAGCCATTGAGGCATGCCGGCTGGGCTCTATTTATGTTTGTGTGTGTGTGTGTGTGTGTGTGTGTGTGTCTTATTACCTCCGAAGGCAGGATTCTAAAGCAAATATGCTAAAATATTGACAAATAAAAATGCATCTAAGCCAAATTTGGCCATTGGCTACTAGTTTGCACTCACTTTTTGGCTAATTCTCTCTCAAATCACTAAGCAGTTGTGAGGTAGTGGAAAGAGGGAGGGCTGAACATGGAAGAAAATCTTGATTTGAAGCCCAGCTCTGCTACTTGCTAGTTGGGTGGTAATAATGATGATAATGTTAACCTTTCCGTTACATCTTCTCATAGGTAGGACGATACTACCTATCTCACAGGATTGTTTTAAAGATTAAGGTAATAGCCCTAACCTGTTTGGCTCAGCGGATAGAGCGTCGACCTGCGGACTGAAGGGTCCCAGGTTCGATTCTCGTCAAGGGCATGTACCTTGGTTGCAGGCACATCCCCAGTAGGGGGTGTGCAGGAGGCAGCAGATTGATGTTTCTAACTCTCTATTCCTCTCCCTTCCTCTCTGTAAAAAATCAATAAAATATATTTTTAAAAAAATCAACCAATGAATGCATCAATAAGTGGAACAAACTGATGTTTCCCTCCCCGCCTCTCCCCCCTTTCTCTCTCTCTCAAATCAATAAAAATTAAAAAAAAAATTTAAAAAATAAAGATTAAGGTAATATAATTGAAAGCACCTGCCTTATAATAAACCCTCAATACATTTTTCATAGAATTTGTGATATTTATTTTCCTGTATAGACTTTATTGATTATATGTTTTATTCTACTTGTATTTATGAACAGTTTAGATCTGGTTATTTCTTCTATTAGAATGTAAGCTCCTTTGGGATAGGGCTGGCCTTTAAGTTCCTATAATACCTACTTCAGTAATTAAGTTCCTCCCACATCCACCCCAAACTTCAACAAAAGCTTGTAACTTGACATCGGATTGTCTGGGGTAGAGATCTGGAGTAAATAGTCAACTCTTAGTACAGATGTACATTTTATAGGAGAAAGAATGTGGCTGACTTAAAACAATCCCCCAATACTGCCAATCACTCTTCTTCAAATACTCTCTGCAATTCTTGATCCTAAAGTCCTCCTTCCAACCTAGGATATAACTTCTCCATGATACTTCACTTCCTTTTCCAATTTAAAAGAGAAAAAACAATGATACCTGTTCTGTTGTGAAGTGGATGCCTTTTTTTTTTTAAATGTTAAGTAGCTGTCTTTAGCTTTTACATTTACTAGGTTTGTTAAAAGCAATCCAGCAAGTTTGAAAGTGCCATTCTAGAAATTATGGGGGATAAACGAATTTTATTTTTATTTTTTTAAATATATTTCTTTATTGATTTCAGAGAGGAAGGGAGAAGAAGAGAGAGAGAGATAGAAACATCAATGATGAGAGAGAATCATTGATCGGCTGCCTCCTGCACACCCCCTACTGGGGATGGAGCCCGCAACCCAGGCATGTGCCCTTGGCCCAGATCGAACCTGGCACCCTTCAGTCCGCAGGCTGACGCTCTAGCCCAGGGGTGGGCAAACTTTTTGACTCGAGGGCCACAATGGGTTCTTAAACTGGACCGGAGGGCCGGAACAAAAGCATGGATGGAGTGTTTGTGTGAACTAATATAAATTCAAAGTAAACATCATTACATAAAAGGGTACAGTCTTTTTTTTTTTTTTAGTTTTATTCATTTCAAATGGGCCGAATCCGGCCCTCAGACCGTAGTTTGCCCACGGCTGCCTAGCCACTGAACCAAGCCGGCTAGGGCACGAATTTTACTTTTAACTGAATTTTGTAGTTCAGATACAAGTGATGCTAGGGTGATGGTGATAGAAGAGTTATACATCAGAGCAGCTAACATTAGGTGCCCAGCTCATTTTTCCCATCTGTAATACTGAGACAAGAACTGTTATGGATCCCACAAAGATCTTATGAACATTATTAGGCAATTAAGATCATGGAATTTTGGAGGAAGAAGAAGGAAGCATGTGTATCTCATATAAGTAGATTAAAAGCTTTCAGCACTCTTAAGGCCTTATAAGAAACAGTATTACCCACCCTGGTCACTGTAGCTCAATTGGTTGAGCATCATCTTGTGTACTGAAAGGTCCCCGGTTCGATTCCTGGTCAGAGCACATGCCCTGGCAGTTTGATCCCCGGTCAGGATATATGCTGGAGGCAGCCAATTGATTCACAAGTTGAACTTGGCATGGTTAATATCATCACCCTTTCTTTATTTATGTTAGCTTTCTTACTCTGAGAACTTTGACTGCATTTACAGATTCATTAATGAAGTGATTTTCAGGTTAAATGATCTAATTTAATTCTAGAATTGCCAGAAACCTAACTCTCCCCCTCCTCCCCCCACCAATTAAATATGCTTTACACCAAGGTATTTCTATTTCCCCCCCTCAAAAGTATAATTCTTAAAACTAGAAGAACTATAGTAACAAATGGGTTTAAATATCAAATTTAGTTTGAGAAGAATGCTTCCACCTAATCAAGGCCCCACATAGGGAAATTAGCACTAGATCAATCAAGTGGATTGTGCTTGACAAACCAGAGAAAGCTGCCCATTTTTTCAGTAGGATGGGAAGTGGTTATTTTGTCAAGGTATGATTCAGAATGACATATTCAGGTGCAATTTAAAAATATCTACTTCATTGTTCATATCTATCACCCATAAGGAAAATTTGGATTGGTGAAGATAAGACATAAAAATGCATGACAGTGTTCGAATTGCACACAGCTGCCAGCTTTCACATGCTCCGAGGTGTTAATAATTCAATTGTTTGAATTCTGAATGAGAAAAATGAAATTTTACTGCAGGTGTACCTTTTCAGTCATGGCAAAAGTTATTTCCACTTAAAGGACATATCCAATTTCTCAACTTATAAACACTCGATTAAAAATCAGTTCCAAGATCACTTAAGCAATTACCACCAAACTATTGTCAAAACAGATATAAACCACTTTTCCTGCATAAATTAATTCTTTATGAAAAACTTTATTGAAAATGATCCCCTTCAAGGTAAATACCATTGTTACAGGATAGTAAGAAGCTAGGAAAATTCCAGGACAAGCAGAATAGGGAAACTAAGGAAGATAGTTAAACAGCAGTTTGCAGCCCCATAATAAATCCTATCTTCCCTAAACCAAGGAAACTTAAGAGTAAATGGTTTGCACTTCTACCCAACCAGAGTGTAAATAGCTAAAATCACCTATTCAGGGAGACAGAAAACAGAAGTCCAATTAGTGCCATTTCCCAACCACACCCAAGAACAAATTAAGAGAATAAATCTCATCTTGGTACATTAGCATAAAGCTGGTGAAAATTCTATTGATCCCCTAAGAACTCCCCTAAAAGCCCAGCCTTTAAAACTCCTGAAAACGAAGGTCCCAGTGTGATCTCCCTCCAGGGAGCATGTCTATGCCATTCCCTTTCCCCACAGGCACATTATTTCCTAAACTTCAAGGGACTCATGAGACTTGCACCCAGGGGAGCAATGGGCAGCGGCAGCTCATCCCTGGCTAACCCCCCGAATCTGTCGCCAAGGCTCCCTTTTCTCTGATTTCTCAGTGACATAAAGCAGACCAGCCTAGGCTCTCCTGTTGCTTTTCTATGCCCATACTTGTTTCACTGTCCTAAGTGTGTTTTTGCTGCAGTCAATACATTCTTGCTTGCTTTTCTACACTGTCTCTTGATTGAAATCTTTCCTTCAAGAAGGCAAGAACCAGTAACACCATTGCCTATCTTGTTTAAAGGTAACATTATTTTCGCATGGATAAAGTAGAATTGGGCGAGAAAATAATGAACATTTGAAGGATTTCTCTTCCCAACGTTATTATTTCTTTTGAAGAAAATTATACACAATAACCAGGTGAAAGCCAATACTAAGACTCTTTAGGAGAATCTATCTTACAGATGGTTCATTTCAAGCATCTAATTCTATTAACTCTAAAAACCTAACCTTACCTTGGCAGATATGGAAGACTCAAATGATCTCACGGACTGCACTTACGTTATCTATTTTGTGCCAAATGTTTCAGAAATTTTGAGCAAGTTTACTTATCTAAGGTTTTGAAAAGAAGAATTTCCAGAATGGTAAGTGAAAGGGACTGACTGTAAAATAAATAACACTAGCTTTCAACTAACATATGTGCTTTTGCATGAAAAGGCAGTTTCCTAGCACACAAGTAAGAAAATAAAGCCCTTTCACCTCCTTATGGATTCTAGTTCTTACTAAGGAGACCCTGAGGCTTAACAAAAGGTCTGACCTTAACTGCTCTTCTTTTCTTTTGTAAAGAAAAGTACTGTAAAAAGCACTGAGTCTGAGATAACACTGGTGATCTGAACCTTGGACAAGTCAATTCTCTCTAGTCTGTTTCTGTAACTGTAAAGGAAGTCAACCATACCTGGTAAAGGTATCGCAGGACTGGTGTGAGGACGAGATGATGTATTCGAGCACATTATGTACGCTCTGTGGATGAAAAGGGGTCACTCTGTGGATGAAAAAGGGCCACATACTAAACTTGACAAGCTCAGGGGAGGCCAAGAGACCAAAGTAACCACACAGCATTGTCCGAATGTAGACATTCCTAACATAAAGCAGGTCACATTCCTAACATAAAGCAGGTCACGGAAGGTGGTCCTGTCCTAGGCTTGTAGCTTATTCCTTGACAGAGGTCAGTCTTTACCTCTGAAATTGTCTCTGCCTTTGTGCATCTAGGATAACACACCTTTGAAGTGTAGCTTTCTTTTCTAGATCCTTCAGAGGCCACATTGCTCTTGTTGCCCGAATGCCGTCTCTATGTGCTGTACGTGTCATCTTGTACCTCCCAATGGACAAGGTGTCTCTCCATTTTACTTTTTATCCAACCTCAGACATCTTCCCACAGTGCTTTCTCCCACCTCTCCAACCCACCACCAGTGAGCTTGACATAACCCTCTGCTATCTCCTCCTTTGGTTCTAATGCTTACAATAATAACCTATAAAACAGCCATCTCCTGGAACATTCTCTCAATCCATTGAGATTTTGCTTCCCAGCAATTATGTCAGTTTGGCTCAAACTCTTATAAGACTTTTTTCTTAGGCTGGTTGTTCTCTGTCAACAACTATAATAGTAACCCGGGGTTAGTTACTATTTTATTGATACTAGCCTTACCGTTCCTGCCTGTGTCCCTGTTTGTAAAATGGGTACAGATCTAGGTTTGTTCCTATCCAGTCACTTGCTGGACTGTGAACTTGAACAAGTCATTTCCTTTCGGGACGTGTTTCCTAACAAGGTTATTACGAAGAGCAACTGATATCATGTATGGCTATGACAGACATACATTAAGAACGTAATGATGATGCCGGAACCGGTTTGGCTCAGTGGATAGAGCGTCGGCCTGCGGACTCAAGGGTCCCGGGTTCGATTCTGGTCAAGGGCATGTACCTGGGTTGCGAGCACATCCCCAGTGGGAGGTGTGCAGGAGGCAGCTGATTGATGTTTCTCTCTCATCGATGTTTCTAACTCTCTATCTCTCTCCCTTCCTCTCTGTAAAAAATCAATAAAATATATTTTAAAAAAAAGAAAAAAAAGAACGTAATGATGGCTGCTATAACTCTCTGAGGGAAGGAGGTATTATTTATACCGTAAACTGCAGGCGTCCAGGGAAGGAGGAAACAAATGGAGCCTTTGCGACCCTCAGTAGAGGCAGAAAATGGGCGCAGGCGCCTCAGTGGCTTGGAATAGCGGGAAGAATGAGAATAAAAAAGTATGGCAGTAAAAAAAAAAAAAAAAAAAAGACATTAAACACTCCGAGAATCAATCCACTATTTTTCCCCTTTTCTCTTATGACCGGTAGCCTAGAGAAGACCATTTCATTCACCTTCCCAGCCCGCCACATCGCTGGACATTTATTTACTGTACCTTCTCACTGAGAGCCTTTCATTTCCCTCCCCTTCTAGACGGCGTTAACTTCAGACCCTCTGCTTCCGACACCCATACCCTGTAACTCGGCTTTAACAAGAAAGCTTCCCTGTATCCTTCCTCCGCCTGAAGAGGAAGTGAAGCTGAATGGACCGCAGTGCATCCTAGGAAAGATGGTCTCTCATACTCCTTTGCTTGGGCCCCGGAGTGGGGAAGACAGCAAAGCCAATCCAGATAAAACTACAACTCCCGGCAGGCAACGTGAGTGACTACTTCCTTTCTGCCCCCCCTTCCTATTGCCTTCCTCTTCCTCCTCTCCGGCGGACGCTGAACCGCCTGGCCTCTCGGTACTTGTAGTTCTTGCAGGACTTAAGTTTCTGGCTTTTGATAGCCAAGAGAGAGGCTGGAGGACTTTAATTCCCAGAGGGCAGAGCGGAAGCTGCGCCTGCGCATTGTCAGTGAGGGCGTGTATGTCTGTGTGTCTGAGGAGAGAGAGCGAGAGTGAGTGAGTGAGTGTGAGTGCGGGATAGGGTGGTGGCCGTTACGTTCGGGGCAACGGCTCCGGCAGAGGAGAAGTAAGAAGAGAAACAACGTCCGCCGCTTCCGCCTTCGCCTAGGAGGAGGAGGAGCTGGTAGGAAAACGAAAGCGATTCGCGCTGGGCCCGGACTAGACCGACTTGGGCCGGTGGGGGTCTGGGCTATGAGCCTTTGAGGGTCGCTTGGGACGCGGAACGAGACTCGAGAGCCGAGAGCTATGTCTCAGCCGCCGCCGCCGCCTCCGCTGCCGCCGCCACCCCCTCCCCCGGAGGCACCGCACACCTCGTCGTCCCTGTCGGCGGCTGCTCCGGGGATGCTCTCGAAGCGGAGAGACCGAAGAATCCTCTCCGGGAGCTGCCCAGATCCGAAATGCCAGGCGCGTCTGTTCTTCCCGGCCTCCGGTTCTGTCAGCATCGAGTGTACCGAGTGCGGACAGCGGCACGAGCAACAGCAGCTGCTGGGGGTGGAGGAGGTGACCGACCCGGACGTAGTGCTACACAACCTGCTGCGGAACGCGCTGCTGGGGGTTACCGGGGCGCCCAAGAAGACCACGGAACTGGTAAAGGTGATGGGCCTTTCCAACTACCACTGCAAATTGTTGTCGCCCATTTTAGCTCGCTATGGAATGGATAAACAGACAGGCCGGGCTAAGCTTCTCCGGGACATGAACCAGGGCGAACTGTTCGATTGCGCTTTACTGGGTGACCGCGCCTTCCTCATCGAACCAGAGCATGTGAACACGGTGGGCTATGGCAAGGACCGCTCCGGAAGCCTCCTGTATTTGCATGACACCCTTGAGGACATCAAGCGGGCCAATAAAAGTCAGGAATGCCTCATTCCAGTGCATGTGGACGGGGATGGACACTGCCTGGTGCATGCTGTGTCCCGGGCTCTAGTGGGCCGGGAGCTCTTCTGGCATGCCCTGAGAGAGAATCTGAAACAGCACTTTCAGCAGCACCTGCCCAGATACCAAGCCCTGTTCCATGACTTCATTGATGCTGCTGAGTGGGAAGACATTATCAATGAGTGTGACCCTTTGTTTGTACCGCCTGAGGGTGTTCCTTTGGGCCTGAGGAACATCCACATATTTGGTCTTGCCAATGTGTTACATCGCCCTATTATTCTGTTAGATTCTCTCAGTGGCATGAGAAGCTCTGGTGATTATTCAGCCACCTTTCTGCCTGGGCTCATCCCGGCAGAGAAGTGCACTGGGAGAGATGGTCATTTGAACAAACCAATTTGTATTGCATGGAGTAGCTCTGGTAGAAACCATTATATCCCCTTGGTAGGCATAAAAGGGGCTGCTTTGCCCAAACTGCCTATGAATTTGCTTCCTAAAGCATGGGGTGTGCCTCAGGACCTTATTAAAAAGTACATCAAACTTGAGGAGGATGGTGGTTGTGTTATTGGAGGAGACAGAAGTCTGCAGGATAAATACTTACTTAGGCTTGTTGCTGCTATGGAAGAAGTCTTTATGGACAAACATGGTATCCACCCCAGTTTGGTTGCTGATGTTCATCAATATTTCTACAGGAGGACTGGGGTGATAGGAGTTCAGCCTGAAGAAGTCACAGCAGCTGCTAAAAAAGCAGTAATGGATAATCGCCTTCACAAATGTTTGCTCTGTGGTGCCCTTTCTGAACTTCATGTTCCTTCAGAGTGGTTGGTTCCAGGAGGGAAACTGTATAACCTGGCAAAAAGTACTCATGGACAGCTGAGGCCTGACAAAAATTATAGCTTTCCCTTGAACAGTGTGGTTTGCTCATATGATTCAGTGAAAGATGTTCTGGTACCAGACTATGGACTAAGTAGCCTACCAGCTTGTAATTGGTGTCATGGCACATCTGTGCGAAGGGTCAGAGGAGATGGGTCTATTGTGTATTTGGATGGGGACAGAACTAATTCGAGATCCACTGGTGGCAAGTGTGGTTGTGGATTCAAACATTTTTGGGATGGTAAAGAGTATGACAATCTACCAGAAGCTTTTCCTATTACTTTGGAATGGGGTGGCAGAGTGGTCAGAGAAACAGTATATTGGTTCCAGTATGAAAGTGATTCATCTTTGAATAGTAATGTTTATGATGTTGCAATGAAACTTGTTACCAAGCACTTTCCTGGTGAATTTGGGAGTGAAATCTTAGTTCAGAAAGTTGTCCACACTATCTTGCATCAGACTGCCAAAAAGAATCCTGATGATTATACTCCTGTAAATATAGATGGTGCTCATGCCCAAATAGCTGAAGATGTACAAGGACAAGAGTCAGAGTCTCAGCTCCCAACTAAAATTATTCTTACTGGACAGAAAACAAAAACTTTGCACAAGGAGGAGTTAAACATGAGTAAAACCGAAAGAACTATTCAACAGACTATTACGGAACAGGCTTCTGTAATGCAGAAACGGAAAACAGAGAAGTTAAAACAAGAACAAAAAGGGCAGCCCAGGACTGTTTCTCCCAGTGCTATTCGGGATGGTCCATCCTCCGCACCTGCTACCCCTACCAAATCTCCCTATTCACCAACAACTTCTAAAGAGAAGAAAATCCGAATAACAACTAATGACGGACGACAGTCCATGGTTACACTTAAGTCTTCAACAACCTTTTTTGAACTTCAGGAAAGCATAGCCAGAGAATTCAACATTCCTCCTTATTTACAGTGTATTCGATACGGCTTTCCTCCTAAAGAGTTAATGCCACCCGAGGCAGGAATGGAAAAGGAGCCAGTTCCTTTACAGCATGGTGACAGAATTACAATAGAGATTCTAAAAAGTAAAGCAGAAGGTGGTCAGTCTGCTGCAGCACACTCTGCTCACACTGTGAAACAAGAAGAGATTGCTGCTACTGGTAAACTGTCATCTAAGGAACTTCAGGAGCAAGCTGACAAAGAAATGTACTCCTTGTGTCTTTTAGCAACGTTAATGGGTAAGATGAATTAACTCAGTATTTCTTAATGGTGAATGTAATACACTTTTTTCTGTTTCTGTAAAAAAAATCTGGTCATCATAAAAACTATATTTTAGAAGAAAATTATTTTTTTTAATCTTTTTCACAGTTAATGGCTAGATATTTGTGTGTTTTTCTGTTGAGTAAATATTAGGAGGACATAACTAAAAAAGTGAAAATAGTCCCTTAACACCAGATTATTTAAATATAATAATTTTTTTAAATTTTAAAAAATTTTTATTGACTTAATTGGGGTGATATTGGTTAATAAAATTATATAGGTTTCAGGTGTACAATTCTATAATTCATCTCTATATTGTATTGTGTGTTCACCACCCCAATAATTCTTCTTTTAAATAGGCTTGTAATGTATCCATTTAAAACCTTTTTCATTTCCCCCTCTCGGTTCTATTGAACCTGCCCACCTCTCTTTCCCCTTTTCATTTATTTTTAAATTTTGTTTTTCTGCATGTCATGTGATTTCAGGACTTCCTGTTTGATGAATTGCAGTTTCTGGTGTTTTTCTTCACACCACACTCCCACCTGATAGTGTCTCTCCTCCATTTCCTGTTCTCCCTTCCCCAGTTCATCACATTTTTCTTATTTGTAATTAGGATTAGTGTTCAAATAATTTCCTTACTCAGTGACTGCCATAAATTGTAATGAACTGTTGTAACTCATAAGAAACATGAAGAACAGATGTAGATGATAATGAGGTTGCTTCGAAGCTTTCTTTTTAATAATTAAGCATAAAGTAAAGGAAAATATATTATCAACAGAATATGTAGTTTAAAGGTTTAGATTATTTGAGATGTGATCCATTGATGCACTTCTTACATTCTTATTTGCCTAATGTATGTTTTTTAATTAGTGTTAATATGTTTTACATAGTAAGGCTTAAAGTAGAAGTAAAATTTAGATCTCTTACATATTAGAAGGGCCTTATTTTTGCTGAGATTAGAGCTTTCAACTAGAAAAGTGATCTGTGTTTTGATTCTGTTTCCAAGAATGCTAAAGATCAGTGAATTGGACCTGACCTTCTAAAATGAAGATTATTCTTGGTTTGTTAAATTGCGGGGGGGCTAGTAGTTAATAGATCTCAAAACCCTGTACAAATTTATAACTATATATAACTATATATAACTATATATAACTATATATATATATATATATATATATATATATACACACTTGATATTGCTGATTTTATTTTGGCAGACATAGTCATTGAATTGGGGGATATATAGGCATTTTATATATTTCTGTCTTAGAGTTTTTAGTTTTTTAGAGACTGCATGGAATAGAGGAAATATTGTGTGATCTTTGGAATCAGAAAGATCTAGAATTTTAATCTTATCTCCTCTACTTATTAACTTTGTGATTTCAAGTAAGCTGCTTAATTTCCCAGTACTTCAGTTGCCTCTTCTATACAAAATACCCCTTGTAGTTAGTATACAGAGTAACAATTTATTACTCCCAGAACTCTGAAAATTAAATAACATCAGCACAAAATGGATAAAATTAGATATTTTCAGAAGACACTTTTTTTTAAAGAAAGCAATCTCCTTGATCAAAAACAGAAAAGAGGAGGCTTTCTTCATTAGAAGATGAATTTTTGAGGATGTGGTTCAGATCATAATTAACCTTGGATGCTCAGCACCTAGTATAGTGCCCAGCAGATAACAGGTACTCTGAAATGTTTTTGATTGAATTAAACACATGACATTAACATATCTCAACAAAGGCTGTGCCAGCAGAAATGGAATGGATGGTCAGCACTGAACATTGAAAAAGATTTGAAAAGCAGAATTTGGCACTGTTTATACACTGCTGAACAAAAGGAAAGATAAATTACCTGTGGTTCATGAAAATTCTGGTAACTAGGAAGGTAATCTCTATTTAGGAACAGGAATATGTGGTCAGTCCTCACCATGGCCTGGCTGAAAGATCTGATATCCCTTCACTGATTTCATATTCATCAAGCATCAGTTCTGATCACTGATTTAGCTTCCTGATACAAATGTTGATGTACAGTTGAAAGTGCTAATGAGGATTAGGTGGTGTGAATGAGATTGTGATCAGTTTAAAAGTCTGGTCAACAAGATAATATATTTTGTAACAAAAATTAGTACAATATAATTCTGGTTTATAATTAGTCACTTTTTTATTTTGGTTTGAGGTTTCTGAGCCTGAATATCTGAGTAATAGACTATGGACTGCCATGAGTTCACCAAGATAATGTCTTCCTTTTATGAACCCTTCCCTCTTCACTTCCAATATTTATGTTGCTTTCCTTACAAATTACAAATTTCTTTAAATCTTCTCCTTCCACTCAAACACAAAATTTGAAGATAAACAGTGTTTTGCTAATTTTATAGTGGTAACACTTGAGAGACTTTCTGCTTTAAAGTACTAAGACAGTGCCTGGCCTGTAATCGTCCCTCCGTAAATATTAATTTTCTACCTCTACTTATCTTATAACTGTATTTGAATTATATAGAAGATACTCTTTTTTTAAAAAAAATATACTTTATTGGTTTTTTACAGAGAGGAAGGGAGAGGGATAGGGAGTTAGAAACATCGATGAGAGAGAAACACCGATCAGCTGCCTCCTGCACACTCCCCACTGGGGATATGCCCGCAACCCAGGTACATGCCCTTGACCGGGATCGAACCTGGGACCTTTCAGTCCGCAGGCTGACGCTCTATCCACTGAGCCAAACCGGTTTTGGCTGAATTATATAGAAGATACTCTTAATAAAAAGTGGTGTGTTTGTAAGAATATCAAGTTGGGGATAGTTATATACACACAACCTTATGTAAAGAGTGCCAGGAAACTATTGCTGTTTGGATTGGAGTGGGCTGGAAAATGGAAAGTGACAGAGCTTATTTAGAAAATTGGAAGTTTCAAATTGCAGAAATTATTTTGTGAATTACCAAATGTGAACTAAGCTGCTGTTTTGGTTTAGAAAATAGCTCATCAAGCTTTATGCTGTTCAAATATCTGGCTCCTCATTTAGGTTTAGACTTAAATATTGCCTTCTTAAGAGAGGCTTTCTCCTTCTGATCACCTTATATAAGGGTTTGAGAGACCTTTATTTACCACTCTAAAAAGGTACCTTCTATTATTCTATCCTCTTCATTTCTCTCATAGTACCTATTACAAGTTTTCATTATCTCATTTGTTGGCTTACTTATCCATTTGCCTCTCCCACTGTATTATAAATTCCACAGAAGAGATAGTAATCTGTTTTATTCACTGATGGAAACCCTATCACCAAGTATAGGGCCTGACACTTAGTAGGTGTTAAGAAAATGCTGAAAGAATTAGTGCAGATTATTTCAGCAAAATGACTGTCTGCTGTGAGTTAGAGACTGCTAGAGGTACAAAATTAATGAGACACAGTCCTTGCTTTCCATAAACTTACCTGCAGGATCCCAGCTGAGGGCATCCTATACTTTCATAGCTTTAGTTTTCATTATATAGCTTTTATATCTTCATTAAATAGGCTGAATGCTTGATAGGGACATGTGCTTTTCCTTACATTATTTTTAAGTAGAATATTTATTAAATAGTTTATATCTATTTCTGTATATCAGTAAGACATTAAGTAAGTACATGAGTCTTTTGCTCAGTATAAACGATTCATGGAACTAGTCACTTTAATCTTATGATGGTAGTTTTAAAATGAAATAATATTTTGCCTGTAATTATTTCACATCTGCTTTATCCAGACCACTTGGAGGTTATTGAACAATTTTTGCAGACTATAATCTTTATTATTTATGTAGTAGTGGAGTGACTCTAACTCTGGTTATTGTTTTCTTGTGGATTTTTTTGTGGATTTTCTTTTGTGATAGAGATGATAGATGGTACAGCATCCATCATAAAAACTAGGCTAATTAATTTTTTCTTATCATTGTATTCTACTGAGTTTCTAGTTAATTTTCTTTTTCAGGAGATAAAGATAGGTTGTGAAAAACAATTTGTTGGAGTTGCTTTAATGGAGTTAGGCTACTTGTGATATTTACCCCATTCACTACAAAGTTGAGCGACCTTTCAGGAGTTGAGAAACTTGTTTGGTTTTTGTGTACTTTATATCTTACTGAAAAAAACTGTATGCATTTTTAATATACTTTTTTTTTTAATCCTTGCTCAAAGGCATGGTTAGAGAAAGGGAGAAAACAGAGTTTAAAGTATACAATATTTTGTAATTTAATAGTGCCTATTGATGTTATAACTGCCTTAAGATTTTCCAGAATTATACCTGGGGTTCAGACATTATGTTTTTAGATAACATTGGATCTGAGCATCATTATTACATCTTGATATTTTTTCTTTAAATATTGGATAAAGGACAGTTTCAAATCTAGATAGTAGTTAATACATATTATTATTCTTTACATGCCCTCTGATCACCCCTCTAATTGATTTATATACAGCATATATCTAGTAGAGCAGTTATAAAGTTGATTTAAAAATAATGCATGCCCGGCCGATGTGGCTCAGTGGTTGAGTGTCAACCTATGACACTCACAGTACTCACAGAAGGTCACAGTACGATTCCAGGTCATGGCACATGTCCGGGTTTGTGGCTCAATCCCCAGGGGTGGCCTGCAGGAGGCAGCCGATCAATGTTTCTCTTTCATCAAAGCTTCTGTCTCTCTATCCCTCTTCCTTCCTCTCTCTCTAAAATCAATAAAAATATATTTAAAAAAATAAAATTAAAATAATGCATATAGATGTATCTTAAGATGAATGTGGATGTTATAATAAATGATGATTTTATTATATGCTCTGAAGATTAAACATTGGCTTTGTTCCTTTCTATACTCAGTTACTTTTTAAAAAATATTTTTCTTACTGATTCCAGTGAGAGGAAGAGAGAGGGAGAGAGAGATAGAAACAGCAGTGATGAGAGAGAATCATTGATAGGCTGCCTTCTGCACATCCCCTACTGTGGATCAAGCCTACAACCCAGGCATGTACCTAACTGGGAATCGAACCATGACCTCCTGGTTCGTGGGTTGACACTCAACCACTGAGCAACATCGGCTGGGCTATACTTCAGTTACTTTGATACCTTTTATTTTCTTTTATATTTTTTTCAATTAGAAGATTTTTTTTTTAATTCAAAGAATTCAAATATGTATAAAGTAAATTTTAAAAGTCCTGATTATGAAAGTAGTACTGTACATTATCAGATTAGAAAACAATGAAAGTAAGTATAAAGAAACAAAATAGCCCTGACCGGTTTGGCTCAGTGGATAGAGCGTCGGCCTGCAGACTGAAGGGTCCCAGGTTCGATTCCAGTTAAGGACATGTACCTTGGTTACAGGCACATCCCCGGTGGGGGTGTGCAGCAGGCGGCTGTTCAATGTTTCTCTCTCATGGATGTTTCTAACTCTCTATCCCTCTCCCTTCCCCTCTGTAAAAATCAATTAAAATATATATATATATATATATATATATATTTAAAAAAAAGAAACAAAACAACCACATTCTACAAACCAAAAGTAACTTTATGTTCCTTCCATTCTTTTTTTAAAAAATTATGTTTTTATTGATTTCAGAGAGAGGAAGGGAGAGGGAGAAAGGGATAGAAACATCAATGATGAGAGAATCATTGATCTTATGCTTGCTGCATGGCCCCTGGGGATCGAGCCGAAACATTAATTACTTATCTTCAGCCTATTTACTTTTCTCCCTAGCCCCTTCCATTGTTTTTTTTCCCCCTTCCATTGTTTTTATTTTGCTTTAACATAATATAGACAATTTTATATTATTTTTTTAATAAATTATCTTAGTATCCTTTGAGCTGTGTTGAGTTTTCAGATCTGTTTTGTTTAATATGCCTCATATTTGTTTAATTTGTGAAGATATTTTTTAATTAGCTCCTACATTTAAAAATTGAGAGAATTGCCCGGTTGTTGTAGCGCAGTTGGTTGGACGTCCTCCTGTGCACCAGGAGGTTGCTGGTTCAATTCTTGGTCAGGGCATATGCCTGGTTTCGGGATCAATCCCAGTAGGGGATGTGCAGGAGGCAGCTGATTGATGTTTCTCTTTCATCCTTGTTTCTAGCTCTTTCCCCCTCTCCCTTCCTCTCTCTGAATCAATAAAAACATATTTTTAAAAAAATTCACATTTAAAAAAACGCAGATTCCAGCTTCTTATGAAAAGCCATTTTTGTCTTGAAACATTGGGCCTACACTTTTCCATGACAGTACTTGGCAGTGGCTGCCATCTTTAGGTGGGTCATGCATTTCCTAGTGTGCTATAGCCTCATCATTCCATATTATCTCATCTCTCTATATGTTATACCAGGCTGCCTTGCAATCTCTGTTAGTGGCTAATCCATATAAAACAACCCTGGTTGAACACTTTTGTTTGTTGCTAATACTGTATCTGTTTTTATCTTACAGGAGAAGATGTATGGTCTTATGCAAAGGGGCTTCCTCACATGTTCCAAAAGGGTGGCATATTCTACAATATTATGAAGAAAACCATGGGTATAGTAAAATTCTGATTTTATTTTTAGATAATATCTTCACTCAAGGTGTTATAAGATTAAGAAAGTTCAGCTAGTATTCTAAAACTGTTTCTAATGTTAATTTTAGATATGTATTCTTTAGCAACCTGCCTAATTAAAAATGGATTATCCTGATATGCTCAGCTGTGTTTTCTGCTATAATATTACTAAAAATCTATCACTTTCTTGCTCCTATTTTCTCATTTAAACAATATATATGATTCTTAACTAAAGACAAATTGTGAAATTAGAAATAGTTTTATTGATTTCAGAGAGGGAGAGAGAGAGAAAGAAAGAAAGAAATATCAGTGATGAGAGAGCATCACTGATCGGCTGCCTCCTGCACGCCCCATACTGGGATCAAGCCTGCAACCCAGGCATGTGCCCTGACCAGAATCGAACCATGACCTCCTGGTTCATAGGTCGATGCTCAACCACTGAGCCATGCCAGTTGGGCAGAAACAGTTTGGTTTTAATACTAGTGACTATCCCAGAACCAGATAAATATAGTTTGTTGTATTGTGTCTTGGCTATGATTATTATATATGCCCCAGTGCTTTCTGGATTTTAGGACACAGCTCATTTATATTTTAGTACTTTTCACATTGTGTGTGCATTGTTTATAGAGGCATGTGTGAGTATATAACTGTATATTCAGAGTTTTAAGATTTTGAGAGAGGATGCCAGTGTGTGTTTGGAACACACATGTCTTTTTAAAATTATGATGTGAATGCTTTTGGCTTCAGACTTTATCACTCTGGCTTATCTTCTTCACCTACCTGATCTCGGTAGACATTAAGTGCATAATCTCTATTTTATGGTTTTTATCTCTTTCTCACTTTTTTTTTTCATTCTTACCCTACCCCCACCTCAACTTGGCTGTTGTTGAAATGTTCAAACATATACTAAAGTAGCAAGAATAATAGATTTATAATGAGCCTCTATTTACCCATAACCTAGCTTCAACAATTATCAGTACATTTCTACCCCATCTCAACTGGACTGTTAAAAATAAATTTCACACATAATATCTATGAGAATTTCATTTAACTCTTATATTTTTATTTTTAAAAACATAATTGCAATACAATTATCACATTTAAAAAATATAACCAAATATCAGTGTTTAAATTTCCTTAAGTTTTGATTATGTAAAAAAAATTTTTTTCTCTTGGGTTTTTTGAATTGGGGACCAAAGAATGGCTTGCTTTCTCCCTCCCTCCCTTTCTTTCAAAGATGAGAATATTAAAGCATAATTTATATATAGTAATATTCAACCGTTTTAAGTGTACAGATATATAAATTTTGATAAACATATAGTCATGTAACTACTACCACAATCAAGATAGAGAGAATATTTCCATCATTCCAAAAAGTTGCCTTACGTCTCTTTCTGATTAATCCCTTACCCTTATCCCCAGACCCTGGCAATTACTGATTTGATTTCTGTGTCTATGTTTGCCTTTTTCATATCACCATATAAATGGAATTATATAGTATAACCTTTTGTGTCTGGCTCCTTTGATTTAGCACAGGGATTGGTAAATTGCCTGTGGGCCATATTAGGCCCACGGCCTATTGTATATAAAGTTTTATTGAAACATAGCCACACTCATGTTTACATATTGTCTGTGACTGTTTCAAACGACAGTGACAGAGTTGAATAGTTGTGACAGAGGCTTTATGGTCTGTAAAACCTAAAATATTACCATGATGCCCTTTGACAGAAAAAAATTGCCAATTTCTGTTTTAACCTAATGCTTTTGCAATTCATCTGTCTGATTGCATATATAGTAGTCATTCCTTTTGATTGTTGAGTAGTATTTCATTGTATGTATTCATCACATTTTAAAGAATTCATAACCAATTGAAGGACAGTTGGTATGTTTTTTTATTAGCAGTTTCTGGCCACTATAAATATAGCCACTAAAAACATTTGTGTGGACATATGTTTTCACTTCTCTTTGGTAAATACCTAGGAGTGGGATTACTGAGTCATGTGGTAAATACATGCTTAACTTTATAAGAAACTTTGAAACCATTTTCCAAAATGGATGGAACATTTTATATTCCTACTAGCACTGTATTAGAGTTAGCCAATTCTAGAATTCTAGTTACTCTGTGTCTTTGTCAGTACTTAATAGTATCAGTTTTTGTTTTTAAGCATTGTAAAAGGTTTATAGTACTATTTCATAGTGGTTTTAATTTGCATTTTCCTAAAAACGGATGATACTGAGAGATTCTTTTCATGTGGTTATTTGCTATCTTCCCCCCCCCCACCCCACCCCCCATTTTAAAATTAGTTTGGATTTTTAAAAATTGAGTTTGGAGAGTTCTTTACATATTCATTTATTAGATAAGTGTTTTGCAAATAATTTCCCCCAATTTGTAACTTGTCTGTTTTCTTTCTTTTTAAAAAAATATATTTTATTGATTTTTTACAGAGAGGAAGGGAGAGGGTTAGAGAGTTAGAAACATCGATGAGAGAGAAACATCGACTAGCTGCCTCCTGCACACCCCCTACTAGGTATGTGCCCACAACCAAGGTACATGCCCTTGACCGGAATCGAACCTGGGACCCTTCAGTCCGCAGGCCGACGCTCTATCCACTGAGCCAAACCGGCCAGGGCTGTCTATTTTCTTAATAGTACCTTTCGAAGAGTAGAGCTTTCTAAATTTGATAACCAATTTAACATTAAAAAAATATTTTTTTTATTGATTTCAGAGAAGAAGGGAGAGGGAGAGAGAGTTAGAAACATCGCTGATGAGAGAGAATCATTTATTGGCTACCTCCTGCACACTCCCTACTGGGGATCGATCCTGCAACCCAGGCATGTGCTGTGACTGGGAATTGAACCCAGGACCTCTTGGTCCATGGGATGATGCTCAATCCACTGAGCCACCACAGCTGGGCAACATTTTTTTCTTTTTAGGATTTATACTTTTTGTGTCCTATTCAAGAAATCTTTGGCAATCCAAGGTCACAAAAATTTTCTTCTATGTTTTCATCTAGGAGTTTTTTAGTTTTAGGTAACTTAGATTTATGATGTATTTCAAGTTGATTTTTTTTATATATTGCAAGGTATGCAATATATTTTTTATTTATTTTTAAAATCTTTACCTGAGGATATTTTTTTATTGATTTTAGAGAGAAAAACATCAACTGGTTGCCTCCCCTACACACCATGACCAGGAATTGAACTTGTAACATTTTGGCATATGAGGATGCTCCAACCAATTGAGCCACACCTGCCCAGGGACCTTTTTTTAAATGTATGGATGTCCACTTGTTCCAGCACCATTTGTTGAAAAAGCTACACTTTATCCATTGAATTACTTTGATACCTTTATCAAATATTGCCTGGCTGGTGTGGTTCAGTGGTTGAGCATCGACCTATGAACCAGAAAATCACAATTCCATTCCTGGTCAGGGCACATGCCCAGGTTGCAGGCTCGATCCCCAGTGGGCTGCCAATCAATGATTCTCTCTCATCATTGATGTCTCTCTCCCTTCCTCTCTGAAATCAATACAAATACATTTTAAGAAATTGCCCATGAATTATTTCCTTAAGAGGGGTGAATTATATACAAAATGTATGTCAATAAGGTTATTTGTAAAAAATCATTTGACCACGTACAAATGGATCTATTTCTAGAATCTTCTAAAAAATTCTTTTGGAGCCCTAGCTGGTTTGGCTCAGTGGATAGAGTGTAGGTCTGCGGACTGAAGGGTCCCAGGTTCGATTCCGGCCAAGGGCACATGCCTAGGTTGCAGGCTCGATCCCCAGTAGGGGGTGTGCAGGAGGCAGCCAATCAATGATTCTCTCTCATCATTGATATTTCTATTTCTCTCTCCCTCTCCCTTCCTCTCTAAAATCAATAAAATATATTTAAAAAAATTCTTTTGGATATTCTAGGTACTTTGCTTATCCATATAAATTTTAGAATCAACTTGTCACTTTCTACAAAATGTCTGCTGGGATTTTTGTTGTGATTGTGTTGAATGTGTAGGTCAAATTGAGGACAATTTTGATAATATCAAATCTTCTGGTTCATGAAAATGTTATATTTCTCCATTTACTTAAGTCTTCTTTAATTCCTCTTACCAACATTTTGTAATTTTCAGCATATAATTTTGCACATCCTTTGTTCATTTATACCTAAATATGTCATGTTTTGGGATGCTATTGTAAAATATGCTTTTAAATTTTTTTAAATTGAATCGTCAGGGTTTATTTTAGTTCCTGGTATATAGTGAGTCTCATTATATGTTATCTATTAAAATGAATGTTTAAAAGCTTTGCCCAGGTAGGTCCCTGACCTTACTTTAAAATTCTCTACTTTGCTGCTGTTGTTTTTTTGAGCCGTGGTTTAAAATCTCTGAGGTAGGGAATTAGTAGATAATAAACTGATTCCAGGGTTGTGCCTAAAAGGTGTTATATAAACCACATTTCTGATTTTAATTTTTGTGTGTCTATTTTTGCCATTTATCTCTGCCAAAAATGTGCAGAGAGGAAATTCTAGTTGAATTTTTATTGATACTTCACTTACCATTGAAATGAATGTTTATTTGAAATTACTGCATGTTATTTATTCATCTGCATTTTAGTTCCTTTCTCTGGTTATTTGGAATATTCACAATGAGATACATTAGAACCACTCTAGCTTTTATCAGTGGCTTTTTTTTAAAAACTAATCTTAGTAACTTATAAAACTGAAGACGACCTGAAAGCCCACAAAACATTCTAGAGTTCACTCATCTGCTCCCTCTCTGAATTTGTATAGTATACTTACAATTTCTTTAAAAAAATATTTTTATTGATTTCAGAGAGGAAAGTAGAGGAAGAGAGAGAAAGAAACATCAATGATGAGAATCATTGATTGGCTGCCTCCTGCACGAGAGCCCGCAACCCGGGCATGTGCCCTTGATGGGAATCGAACCCGGGACCCTTTAGTCCGCAGGCCAATGCTCTATCCTCTGAGCAAACTGGCTAGGGCTTAACAATTTCTTTTTAAAGTAGTTTGCTCTTGCCTTTATATTTTGCCATAAACATACCCATATGTACCATTTATTATTAAAAGTTGTCTACTTCATCTTTCTTTTAACATAGAAAATCTGTGGTTTCATAAAACTTAACCCTTATTTGTGCATACTTGGAGTTTAATTACAGTGACAAATTTAAAATGTAAGAATATTGGATAGCTTAAAACACACATATAATTTTTTTATTCCAAGACTGCAAAAACTGTAATGTCTTGAAATACCATGTAGTGAGATCAAACTGCTCAATTAGAAAATAAAGAGAAGCCTGCTTTAAGGTTCTGTCCTCTACTGCTGCATAAGTTGACTATCAGAAGTAAATTGCAGTGGGCCATTTTGAGGAGCATCCACAAAATAACACAGGCTTATTTTGGTGGTTCTGACCTACCAGAGAGGAGTAAGAATAGTAACATGAAATACAACTATTTCAAAGAAATTGAATTGAATAAAATCTTTTAAATTTATTGTGACCAGGTGTCAGTTCTTAAAATTATACTGAAGTCACAGTGCATTAATCTTAGCTTTCTTACATGTGCCCCATAAATACTACTTTAACTATGGAATATGTTCTTTTGAAAGTTCATATTTATTTGTGAAAAATATATACCTTTATCATACTGAGAAAACAACTTGTATTCTGGTATTCTGTAATTCAGTAAAATTACTATTTGTAATTCAACACACTGTGCAACATGTTTGTGTAACACTTTGCTCTAATGGGTATTTTTGCAAAGTGTATAATTTGAAGCATCGATCAGACCGTCAAACCTCAGAGGGAAGGTAGGGGAGGGTGGGGGTATGGGGAGAGATCAACCAAAGGACTTATATGCTAGCATATAGGCCTAAACAGTGGACATAGACAGCAGGGGGATGAAGGCATGAGTGGGGGGATGGGGGATAATGTGGGGATAAGGACACATATGTAATAACTAAATAAAATTTTTTTTAAAGATTGAATTTTAGTAAATGAAAATACATTTTCTTACTGCTTTACAATAAGCCATTGCTTTACTAACACTATTGCTATTGTTTTTTTTTTTTCTTATAGTTTAGCTGTTTGTTTGAGGCCACTTTCCTAACATTGTGATAGGATAATTTTATATATATATGGTTTAGAAATATTTGCTTTATGTCTCTCTATACAGATACATAGGTAATATGTGTATATATTTTGCTGAGTCATTTGAGAATTAAAGGTATGATATTTTACTTTTAAATATTCAACAAGTCTCTTTTTAAAACAGGACATTCTCTTATATAAACACAATGCAAAATGATATAAACATCTCCCCAGGTACTACTTTAAGGTCTATGGTGATATTTCTTTTTTGTAATATTAAATTATATTGATAGTAATTTATTTTCTAATTTTGTTTTGAAAGCTGTAATCTGTAAATTATTGAAAATTTACTATTTCACCTAAAATTGTCCTTACTGTCCTTTTTAAGTAACATTTTAATATGTTAAATATCTTTCCCCTTCTTTAGGTATGGCTGATGGCAAGCATTGTACTTTTCCACATCTACCTGGCAAAACCTTTGTCTATAATGCTTCTGAAGATAGACTGGAGTTGTGTGTGGATGCTGCAGGACATTTTCCCATCGGTCCTGATGTTGAAGACTTAGTTAAAGAGGCTGTAAGTCAGGTTCGAGCAGAGGCTACTACAAGAAGTAGGGAATCAAGTCCCTCACATGGGCTATTAAAACTAGGTAGTGGTGGTGTAGTGAAAAAGAAATCTGATCAACTTCATAATGTAACTGCCTTTCAGGGAAAAGGGCATTCTCTAGGAACTGCATCCAGTAACCTACAACTTGATCCAAGAGCTAGGGAAACTCCAGTTGTAAGGAAGCATAACACAGGGACAGACTTTAGTAATAGTTCCATTAAAACAGAGCCTTCTATATTCACAGCTACTCCTAGTAACAGTGAGCTTATTCGAATAGCTCCTGGAGTAGTTACAACGAGAGAAGGCAGGCAGCTGGATCCTGAATTGGTTGAGGCCCAGCGAAAAAAATTGCAGGAAATGGTTTCTTCTATTCAGGCTTCAATGGACAAGCACTTTAGGGATCAAAGTACAGAGCAGTCAACATCTGATCTTCCTCAAAGGAAAGGAGAAGTTATGAGTTCTGTGAAGTCTGGGAGTCTTCAGACTGGCTTACCTGAATCTTTTTCTTTAACTGGTGGCACTGAAAATTTGAATACAGAAACAACTGAAAGCTGTGTGGCAGAGGCACTGGGAGCAGCATTTGCCACAAGGTCAAAAGCACAAAAGGGAAATTCCGTGGATGAGCCTGAAGAGATGGATAGTCAAGATGCTGAGATGACAAACACAACTGAGCCAATGGATCACTCTTGATTTAATTAGAGGCTAATAAAGGCAAAATGTTTATTGTGAATATGTAATATTTGTTGGCTGGGCCACATAATTTGATTAGTCATTAAATATCTTGTACGTATATAATTCAAAGATTATATCTTGTTATTCAGTGCATGATAGCAAGTGTGTGATTGGCAATAGCTTTTAATATACTGCTGCCCAGGCTGGCTCTGAATTCCTACAAATTAGTATTAGATTTGCTGAGTTTTTTCCATTTATGTGGTTCCTTGGAAGTTCTTTGTAATTTTAATTTCATGAAAGTCTTAATGTTTCAGACATGAAAATTCTCTTGCTAAACATGTTTGATTTCTAAAAAGGCTAGGACTGGGAGGGAATGAGATTTGCTACTGTTGATGTAACCATCCCACATATTTACTAGAGTGTCAAAGATTTATGTGCATTTGAAGGTTATCTGAACTAAATTGTATCTTAAAATTCATAAAAAGGATTTTTTAGATATTAGGATCTTGACATTTCTGTGAATGTAAACATTCATAGAGATAGTATTCTTGGGGAAAATATTTTGAGAATAGAATGTAATGATAAAACATTTTGCTGATTTGAGCAAGATTATGGGGAAAATATCTGTTCTAGAATGATAAAGTCAATGTGATTCAGTAATGTTGCTGTTTGAGTTAACACAGCCAATAGTGTGCTCTGTTGTGGTGTTACCATTATTTTTTTAATCCTGGCCTAGTCAAGTACCACCAAGTTTGTTTTTTCTTTAATCTTGCAGAAAAGTTGATTGCAAAGTGTAGTAGAAAATGTAAAAATTATTGTAGCAGTAGTTAATCTCTAATTTTCAGAGTTTGTCAGATTCACAGGCAATTTATAAGTGAGAATTTTTCTTTATGAATGAGTTACATTATTCTACGATTTTGATCAGTGGTATGTAAGCTTATATATGCTAAGTATCTTTAACACCTCCCCTCCCTTTGAACCAAAACTGCTTTGTTTTTTCCCCCCAATCTATAAGGTTTTCTTTATTTGTTGGCTTCACTTGGATTTGGATGTAAATTTTAGTGCATCATACCCTGATCAACTGGGCATTTGTATTCATCAAATTGTTAGTGCCAGTTTCTTCAAGAAGCAGCTTTCATGCTTATTCCTTAAAGACAGAGAATGTTTATCCGGAGATTGGTATTCCATTATTTTATCCTATTTTGCAAACCTGTATACTGAAATGTACATTTCAATCCATCTTTTTCTTCTGTTCACTGAAATTAAGTTGAATTAGAATGGATGAAAGACAAAATGTCTGTTAATACAATCTCTTATCTAGAGCAAAGCCTGGCTGTCTCTGTTTACACATGTAACAGATGCAGAATTGTGTATTCATTCTAAGAAAATGTGTATCAGGAAGTATAATATCAGGTGTTTAAAAATCTCAACCTGTTGATTCAGAACGAATATAGACAGTACTTTAACTTGTGTTTCCAAATAAGAGAGGTTTTGTTTTTCTTTCTATGAAAGTATCTCTGACTGAATCTACTTACTAAATGAGCTAGTCCATTTTGAATAAGGAAAGAATGGAGAATCTAGACATTTGCAGGTGATATCTGAGCAAGATATATATTTGGGTTTTATCACATTTTAAAAAACCGTTTTCTCCATTTTTCTAAACTTCAAGTGTCTTTCTCTATATCTAAATAGCAGAAAAGTGTAGAATTTTTATATTGTGCACTAGTTTTGCATAAAAAACTGCAGCTGCCAACTAATATTTCCCATTTAGTTAGAATAGGTGACTTCTGTGTATTAAACTAAAAATTACATATATCACTAACCACTATACTTTTGGCCTTTTCAGCCATTGAAACATGCCTCCCCATTTTTAGTTTAAATACAAGAAAACTTAACAAGCAAAATGCACTGCTTCCAGGTAAATAATATAATCACCTTTTCTTTAACAAATATTTTCTTCACCTGTGGCTTAGTATGTTTAGTTAATAACTGACAAATATATTCTCATAGCATGAAGTAAAAATATCAAATTTTATCTCCCTATTAAATACTTTTATTTATTCAAATTAGAATGTACCTGTGAACATTTCAAAGGGTTTAATCTCTGACAACACATTAATTTCTCTCGCCACAGCAATGCTATTTAGAAGCCAGTTAGGTATAAATATTATAATAGCTTGGGTTCTCCCATGATAAAGAATAAAAGGCTTGATTCTGAGAATGATTAGATTTCTTAAAATTATTTTAAAGCTGCTGAAAATTGGGGTAATTAGTGGTTTTTGAGAGGTGAGTCCAGGTATCATCTTTACAAAGAAGTTTTAGAACAATTTCTTTAAGTTCTTAAATATCATTGTTTGTCCTTCCGTATGGTTATTATAATAAATTGCAGGACTAAAGAATGATTATTTTTTAGTATTATTTGTGATCACCACAACTTTGAGTCCAAGCTGGAGATCATAAATCAGTTAATATTTTTAGCCCTAGATGTTACATAAACTATAACTAAATTCTGTTTGCAGTGTTTCACTGAAAGTCAAAGTTTTTCCTTCGGTAATCCATTTTATAATTAATCATACCAAGTTTGATTGATGACCCAAAGTCCAGGTGGAATTGAAGATAGTGTATGTCTAGAATGCTGGTAATGAGACTGGTTGAAATTGAAGAAAAACAAGACAACTGCCAAATATAAGCTAGAATATAATGAACTCCAAGAGAATGGTTACTCAGGAACTAGTCTAAGGGCAAGCATAAGGTCCATTTCCCCCTCTTTCACTGTGTTTCATGATAATGACCTGAGAAATTTAGCAAATCTGCTGCATAATTTGATAGTTTTCTAGTTTGGTTTTACAATCAAGCCTTCTGCTTGCAATCTGAAATGCATCTGTGATTTCCAGCCACAGGTCCTTATTGCCATTATTTTTGAGTATCTTACTTCATTGGTAATGAGCAGTCTTTTGCAAATGTCTCTTACCTCAGGGAAGATCACTTGCTAGCAACTCATACTACTAATGACAGGTTTTTGAGAATTGTACTGACATCACGTTAGCTACTAGATGCAAAGTTTATAAAAGTATTTTATGTAGTTACTTAGTAATACTGGCTGTTAGTAAACATTTCTCTTAAAAATTTAGACCTCACTAATAACTAGTCTTTAGATATGAAATAAGCTTGTAACTTCTGTCATTATGATTTGGTCAATATAATCCTATATAATAAAAGGCCAATATGCAAATTGTCCCCTTGGGAGTTCGACTGCTCACTATGACA
This sequence comes from Myotis lucifugus, assembly GCF_000147115.1. Lineage (NCBI taxonomy): Eukaryota > Metazoa > Chordata > Mammalia > Chiroptera > Vespertilionidae > Myotis > Myotis lucifugus. The sequence continues at coordinate 2,063,464 of NW_005871125.1, forward strand.
TGTGTTGACCACCAGGGAGCGGCGCGGAATGAAGGCAGGCCCCGGCTGGCAGCCAGGGGAAGGAAGGCCCCCATCGACCCTGATTGCTGGACAGGCCTAGGGACTCTACTGTACACGAATTCCATACACCAGGCCTCTAGTGACAATATAAAATATCAGTCTAGATTTGTCTTAATTTTTCAATAGGAATTTTAATTGGCCCATACTTAAAATATGGCAGAGCAGATTTTGAGTTTCAAGGTTCTCAAAACAAAATTTCCATATTAAGATTTTCATAAAAGCCTTTGCAAAAATCAGGTTAAACTCCACTCATCTTACTATAAACTTAAAATGACTTTTTATAATAGTAGTAGTGAAGTACATGCTCTAAGTAAGTTGGATAGACATTACAAGGTTATATAATTTAACAAAATTATACAATCTCAAGGCACTCCACAGTTAATTTAAAAAGTTACTATTTCAAGCCAGAACTATTCGCTTGAAAACCTACCATAGTAGAATGTTTACTTAAATAAAATAACAAAGGGGAGCTATCTCACCAATTGTAAGATTTATAGTTAATTGTAAGTTCTGTCATTCTTAATAATTCTTTGAGATGCTAAGTGTTTCAATTCATATTTAATAATACTTAAATCATGGGAATTTTAACCTTTGTTCCAAAATAGCAGGAATTGTAAAAATTGTGAATTATTGGAGAAAATGCCATTACTTGTATATCTGACATTTAATTTTTTAAATTATGGAGTCTACATCCTTTTGTAGTGTAATATTAATACAATGATTATTCTCTTGTAAAAGAAAGGAAAACTAGTAAAAAAAAGTTTTAGTTATCTGCTTGTGAGTATCAAGTACTTAGTATTTAAAATTTTAAGGTATTGCATACTTTTCTTTAGAATGCACAAGTCCCTTCCTGAGCCTTTATGCCTGTGGTGGAGCAATAAAAGACTGAAAAGGTTATCAATATTTTCAGGTCTATTTGACTTTAAGAGTTAGTGCCAAGAGCTGGAGAGTCTACTTTTTGGAGGGAATATTATTTAGTATATGTAAAAATCAGTAGTAATAGTGAGAATATTTGGAAATAATAGCAAGTGCTTTAACTGCTCAATAACATAGCATAGATGTTCAATCATCCCTAAGGCACTGGCTGTTACCCATTATTTTCTGATTTTGTGATTGCTTGTATATATTACATTTGAGTAATAAATAATTGGTAATAGTTTATTATAACTGTATAGTGTTCTACAGCACACCTCACTGTACAGTATTTGTAGTTTTCTTTTATATCAATAAAATAATACATACTGATTTTCCCCTCAACATCACAGTAGCTTTTTAAAATTATTTGTTATTATTTAGTTTCCTGGAATGACACATTATTATTTTTAAACTTTCTATTTATTGATTGATTTTAGAGAGAGGAAGGGAGAGAAAAACATCAATTTGTTGTTCCACATATTTATGCATTTATTGATTCTTGTATGTGCCCTGACTGGTGATTGAGCCCTCAACCTTGGTGTATTGTGACGACACTCTAACCAACTGAGCTACCAGGCCAGGGCATACCTTAATATTATAATGCAAGGAAATGTAGTTCAGTTTTATAAAGGAATTCTTTATAATAAGAATTAATAAAGTTTAAAAAAATTATTTTAAGAGGGTTATCATATAGGGACAGTAATTTCTCCCCAAGTCAGATTTCAATGCAAATGAAACAAATCCAATTAGAAAAGAGCAAAATTTCTTCAGACATATTACATAATTGGGTCATGTAATGCTTACTTTTTTTTTTTTTGTATTTTTATTGATTTCAGAGAGGAAGGGAGAAGAGAGAGAGAGAAACATCAATGAGAGAGGCACATCGATCAGCTGCCTGCTGCACATCCCGTACTAAAGATAAGCCTGCAACCTGGGCATGTGCCCTGACTGGGAATCGAATCCCAGGACCTATTGGTCCATGGGATGATGTTCAATCCACTGAGCATACCAGCCAGGTTTACTGAGTAATTAAAGACAAAGACATGTTCTAATAAAGAAAACTTGGCTTTGTGCTGGTTTTTAAAAAAACTAGTTAGAGATAATGAGGAAATGAAGGGAAATATAGAAAATAGCACTAAATTACATTTGTATAGTTTAACAATCAACATGACAGATTTTAAGTTTTAGTGTATATGCGTCATACCCATTTTGTTAGAGTAGATTCACTCAGTAGTTAGGGCACAGCCTCGGAGATCAGACTGAGTCCTGGCACACCACTACTGGGGTTGTGAGGATTAAATGAGTTAATACAGATGATTAGAACAGTGCCTGACATAGTAAACATTCAAATGTTTGATATTTGTATATCAAAATAATTCTGTAGTTTACTTATTTAAGTGGGATAAATTCTCATGTATAGGGCACATGTTATTTAAATTGTTTCATTACGTTAAAACTTTATTTGTAGTATACAGTTAATGAACTAAAAATTGGTTGTATGTTTTGATATTTATGCAAGAGCTCTATGACCACATGCAACATTGGAAATCTGGAGAACTGAGAGCTGTGCTCTAACTTGTTCTGTGACCAAAGGCAAATCATGGAGCCTTTCAAGGCCTCTATTTCTACTATACATGTCTTTACCTTCTTGTTCTGCCTGATCATGTCATTGTGGTGTCACTTGCTGACAGCATAGTCCTGATTAAACAAGTGACATGGGTGTGAGCCCCAAGTAAACTAAACATAAAAAGCTTTGCTTTATGCTTTGGCTACACTTGTTCCAAACTTGGACTTGAGGTCTTGTACATGCAGGCCACTGGTTACATACCATATAATTTAGAACTCCCAAAAACTCCAGTGAATAAAATAAGATAAACATCCTACTTATGACAGTTCAGTATGGATTTTATTTTGATTGGCTTTTTCAAACTCTAGTAATGGCAATGCTGACTCTAATCATTAAAAATGTATATGGAAAGCTTGAAGTAGGTACTTAATTAAAAAAATGTTTGTATTGATTTTTTTCGAAAAAGGGCGAGGGACAGAGAGACAGTAACATCGATCGGCTGCCTCCCACACACCTTCTACTGGGATTGAGCCCACACCTTGGGCATGTGTTCTGGCTGGGAATTGAAGTAGATATTTGATTTTTTAAATTATATATGGTATACTGAGGTGGAAAACTTATGGGCTTTTCAAACTTGTACTCTTCCTGGTTGGAACTAAAACTGTCTTTGGTCCATTTATCTTACTACATAATTCTTTTTATAAAAACATAAATTGTGTGAGAATCTGGGGAGATAATGAGGAAATGAAGGGAAATATAGAAACTAGGGGATTATTCCTGTTTGTCAGTTCTACTTACAGAAAGAAATATGTATAGGATGAGGTCAGCCTATAAAATGACTTATTTTCATATTTGATTTATGGAATCAACATATTCAATCATTCATTTAAAACGGTCTATTAGGCACTGATCAAATGCCATGCTTCTTTCTGTTCTAGGAACAGGAAAAGCAATTCTAAATGAGACAAATTCTGTGTGGCTCTTAGAGCTTTTGGTCCAATGATGGAGACAAGCAATAAACATTCATAATAACTATAATTTAGTAAACCTTTCCCTATATCTTGGCAATAGGTAAAACACAATATGCAATAAATAATTAGTTTAACTCTCAAAACAATTCTTTACGGCGGGGTATCATCACTGTCACAATCTTTCAGGAAATAGGCTCAGGTAGGTTATGTAGTTTACCTAAGATCCTAGAGTTAATAGGTGGCAGACCTGGGATTTAAACCTGAAGAAGTTCATGACTCTGTAGCCTGTGCTCAGTGCTACATTCATAATTTAACAAAGGAGTGAAATTTGGTGAACACATAAACCTACATAAGTCTGTTGTTAACTCTATCTTGTGTACAGGTACATCAACCTGGTTTGAACGATAGTGCCTATCTTTAATTTCATTTCCTACAAGTTTCCTTCCTGAACCCCAATCCTTTGTCTCAAGTTCTTCCCTTCTTGGGTTTGTTTTCTTCCTCAAAATTGGGAGATGCTTTAAGGAAAGGTTTCAGAACTTCTTAAATGATTAAATTGGGTAAATTTGAGAATCATTGGTCAGATAAAAGTCAAACCACCTCTCTTCAAGAACCTAGAGTAATTATTGTCATTTACTAAGTGGGTCTGTTGCTTACGTGGGAAGGTTTCTATGTACAGTTCATAGGCCATGTGCATATCACCTATTTCTATGGCATCTATCATGTGTCAGGTATGTTGCTAAGACCTAAAGAATTAGTAGAAAGTTATAAATCAAATTGGCAATATTCAGCACCTCCAAAAATATTTTATTTACTAGGCCCATCCAAGCAAAATTGAGTGGGGTGCTTATGTTTGCCACACTGTACACCCCAAATCCTGTAAGAGAATGATAAGGATAAAAAAGTTTGAGAAAGCTTGTGCAAATATGGTTACTAAGGAAAGAGAAACCAACTGTAACAGAGAATGAGACTGTAACAGAGAATGAGATTCTAAATTCAGTGTCTATAACCAACTTCAGAAACATGAGCTTATCTTTTGAAACTAAAAGGTACCAGTGTAAGTTAGGTGCATAGATATATAACAAAAATGTAAGCAAAATAGTAAAGCAAGAATCAAATTAGGAGCTAGCATCAAATTAGGAGCTAGCATCTCTCAATTATTCTGATTTCCTTCAACATTATCAGGATTATAGAAAGATTAATTACAACTCTTTCCTAATATCTGACACATTTTCTGTTTCCATTAAGCAGTAGTGCTGCCTAAGTTGCTGTAACCAATGTATACCTTAAATTGTGCTTACAATATTGCTTTTTAAGTTAAGATTATCATTTAGCAATCTTATGGCAAATGATCTGCCTTTTTCTTTAGTAAACTTTACAATGTTATTAAATTTATTTTTGGTACAGTGAAGTGATTAGAAAAAGCAATATCTGAAAAAATAGTCTGTAAAAGTTTTCATTAAAATAGCCCTTGTTTTCCTTTTTAAAAATTATTCTCGAATGCATGTACATAGTTTAAAAATTCAAATATAGAAAGACAATCAGCTCCCCATCTCAATCGCTAAATCAAGCATTTCCCTTTTGGCAGTTACCTCTATAACTGAAATGAGATGCTTATAGGTCTAATGTCTTGATTTATTAACTTTAGATAGTATTTGATTTATCTATTATTATTTTTAAATTTTTTAAACTTTAAGTGCCTATATTTTATTTTAAAATATATTTTTTATATTAGTATTACAGATATCCCATTTTCCCCTCCACCTTTTATTATGAAATATGAGTTCCCTTGCCTTTTTAAGTTATCTTTGTAACTTTATATACTTGTCTCTATTTATTGAGCCATTAATTTTACACATCTCTTAACGCTCCGGTATGTAAAATGAGGAAATGAACATTTCCATATCCTATATAATAAAAGGCTAATATGCAAATTGACCGACCAGTGGAATGACCGGTCACTATGATGCACACTGACCACCAGGGGGCAGATCCTCAATGAAGGAGCTGCCCTCTGGTGGTCAGTGCGCTCCCACAGTGGGAGCGTAGCTCAGCTGACCAACAGTCGCCAGACATCGGGCTCATAGCTGGTGAGCCTACCGAGCGACGGGCAGGTGCAGCGGGACCAGGATGAGTGGGAGCAGTGCATTGCCCGGCCCGCGCTCCTCCCCGGCTGCCTGCTGCAGCCCAACCCCTGCAGGCCATGCTGAGGGACCCCAATGGTGCACAAATCTGTGCACTGGGCCTCTAGTTTTCTAATATCCTTTATTTTCCCATTCTATTTCCAAACTTTTATTTTTATTTTTAAAGGTTTTTTAAATTTTTAGAGGAAGGAAGAGAGAGAGAGAGAGAGAGAGAGAGAGAGAGAGAGAGAGAAGAAACATCGAATGGTTACCTCTTGCATGCACCCTGACCAAGAATTGAAAGAAACTGCCACCTTTTGCTGTATGGGAGGAAGCTCCAACCAATTGAGCCACACCAGCCAGGGTTTTACTTCCTAACTTTTATTAGCTATACTGTTACTTTTACATCATCAAGGTTTATGGTGTTCAAAATATGTTCTGTAGCTGTAATTGCCTTAAAAGTAATCTATAGTTTGCCTAAATTGATAAATAGCTGAGGTGACCCCAAATGTCAAAGGAGAGGGCTTTTTTTTTCTTTCTTTCTGAGACAACAACTAGAAGTTGGAGCTTTCCCAAGGCAGATATTTAATTTGTTTTAAAGATTCCTCCGGTGATCAAGTGGAGGATATATTAGATTGGACAAGATGAAGACGAGAGACTTGCAGTAACTAGGTCAGAGATACGAGCCTGTGGGAATGGAGAGGAGAGGGTAACAGAGCAAAAAGGTCAACCTAGACCAGCGGTTCTCAACCTGTGGGTCGTGATCCCTTTGGGGGTCGAACGACCCTTTCACAGGGGTCACCTAAGACCATCGGAAAACACATATATAATTACATATTGTTTTTGTGATCATTATGCTTTATGTTCAATGTGTAACAATGAAAATACATCCTGCATATCAGATATTTACATTATGATTCATAACAGTAGCAAAATTACAGTTATGACGTAGCAATGAAAATAATTTTATGGTTGGGGGTCACCACAACATGAGGAACTGTATTAAAGGGTTGCGGTATTAGGAAGGTTGAGAATCACTGACCTAGACTCTCAGGTTCTGACTTGAAATGCTGGATGGTGGTGCTAATTTGGGATAGGATCCAGGCGTAGTTTCAGATTGGAGGGTAGGAGTGAGTTTGATTTTGGGACATGTTGTATATGGCATGTTTAATGTTTCCAGATGGAGAAAGATGAATCTCAGGAGATGGGCTGGGATTAGAAGTAAAGATTTATGAATCATAGGATATGACTGAAATTATAGAGTGGCTGAGATTGCCTAGGAAGAGTGTAGAGAAAAAGCTAAAAATGCAATATTGGGGAATGCCAACATTTAAGGAGCAGGCTTGCAAAGGAGTTTGAGGGGAAATCATGGAGGTTAATGTTACAGAAAACAAAGGATGAAAGTTTTAAATAAAAGGAAGTAATGAAGTCAAATGCTATAGGAAGGTCAGGTAAAATGAAAATTGATTTCTTTCTTCAATGTCCAGCGGATTTAACAGGGTTTGGTGCCTTTTGCAGCCATGATTTCAATGACATGGTGATAGCAAGAGGACTAAAGACTAGGTATTGAAGTCAAGACAGCTTTGAAGAAGTTTGACTGAAAGAGAAGAGAGAAGATAGCAGATACAGGGTTATGTATGGGAGGGACAGATGGATGAAAGGATAAATATATTTAAATCAATATTTTCAACCCTACTGGAGCCAATATCCTTTTTTATAATAATACTAGAGGCCTGGTGCACAAAATTCATGCACTGGAGTGGGGGAGGGTGTCCCTCAGCCCAGCCTGCACCCTCTCCAACCTGGGACCCCTTGAGGGATGTCTGACTGCCAGTTAAACTGGCAGTCGGACATTCTTCTCGCAATATGGGACCACTGGCTCCTAACTGCTCACCTGCCTGCCTGCCTGATCGCACCCTAACTACTCTCCTGCCAGCCTGATTGACGCCTAACTGTTCCCCTGCCAGCCCGATTGCCCCCAACTGCCCTCCCCTGCAGGCCCGGTCGCTCCCAACTGCCCTCCCCTGCCGGCCCGGTCACCCCCTCTCTAAAATCAATAAAAAATATCCTCGGGTGAGGATTTAAAAAAAAAGATAGATTATTGTCCCTGCCAAAGTGGAAAGTGATAAAATTCGGAGGTAGAAAGGTTAGAATTTAAGAGAAGAAGCACACACATTCATATCTTGGTGGATGTCACATTTCCCACAAATGAATGATAATCTTGCTTTAAGGATTTTGTGGTATGCTGATAAATTATTTCTTCATTAATTGAGTATTCTCTCTCTTAACTTGGAGTTCCTATCTTTCATTTTGAACCCTCAGTTAGTATGCTCATTTGCTGTAAAAAAAAAAAAGGAGGGAGTGTAGGAAGTGTAGGGGGCTACATTTTAAACACTATAAAAGATCACTTTTTGAAGAGAAAGCTCTACTTTTATTATTACAGGCCAGAAATGTTGAACATTTCTGAGATGTATTAGTTTCCTATTGCTGCTATAACAAATTACCACAAATTGAGTGACTAAAACAATACAAATTTATTATCCTAATCTTCTGGAGTTCAAAAGTACAAAGGATCTCCATGGGCTAAAATGTTTTAAAACTAAAGGTGTTATCAGGAGCTCTAGAGGAGAATTTACTTCCCTCATCCACTCTTTTATTTATTTATTTTTAAATTTTTTATTGATTTCAGAGGCAGGGAGAGAGAGAGAGAGAGAGGGAGAAACATCAATGATGAGACAGAATCATTGATTGGCTGCTTCCTGCACTCGCCCCCTATTGGGGACCGAGCCTGTAACCCGGCCATGTGCCCTTGCCTGGAATCGAACTTGGGAACCCTTCAGTCCAGAGGCTGATGCTCTATCCACTGAGCCAAACCAGTTAAGGCCCCTGTTCCACTCTTAAGGACCCCTGTGATTACATGGGTCCACCTGGATAATCCGAACTAAATCCTTAATCTCAGTCAAAATCCTTAATTACATCTGTAAAATCCCACTTGCCATTAAGGTAATATAGTCACAGGTTCTGGGGTTAGGATGCGGTCATCTTTGGGGAGCATTATTCTATCTGCCACAGAAGGGTAGAGGCAAGGAATATTTGGTTGATACAGGGACATTCTGAAACACTTTTTTTCCTCTTACAGTTTTCTTGAGGTTCAACCACTCTTATTTTTACCTTTTAGGCCAAACTAAGAATTCTATTGTTGCCTATTTTAGACAGTATGATTCTTATTTATATAATTTTCATCAATTTAAAATAGTACCCAAAGGTAGAGATTAGCAAAATATATTGGTGGCGGGGAGAGAGAAGTTAGAGCAGACATTTGTGTGTCCAATATAGTTGTAAACTTGATTTTTGTTTTCAGATTGAACATAATATATGATCGCACTATTTCTGCCAAAGGATAATTTAATGCTAGGGGCCTAGTGCACGAATTCCTGCACCTTGAAAGGAACTGTGGGTCATGAGACTGTGGTAGGCACAGGGTGGGTCTCTGCCCATCCTCCATGCCCCCTCCTGCTGCAGCTCCTGGTCCCTTGTCTGCTGGCAGACCGGCTCCTGCTGCCACTGCTCCCACGCGCTGATGGTGCGGAGCAATTGGGTCCGGTGCCAGCAGCGGGTGCGAGCAGTGGCTGTTGCCCCTATCGCCTCTCAGGAGCAGCGGGGGTGACTGGGGCCAGCAGCCGCTGCTCACACCTGCTGACAGTGCCGAGCAATCGGAGCCGGCGCCAGGCACCGGCAGTGGGTGCAAGCGGCAGCTCTGGTGCCAGTAGTGGGTGTGAATGGGCCAGCGCCAGCTGCAGGTGTGAGCGCTGGGTGGGACCGAGGCGTGCAGGAGCAAAGAATTTTCAGTAACCACCAGAGGCTTGCCCCGATGACAGTGACCGGCGCCTTACCTTAGTCTGGCGCTCCCGCTCACCTGCTCCACCATCCCACCGTGGGACACCCGCCATGTTCCACGCACATCCCCTGGTGGTCAACGCACATCATAGCGACTGCTTGTTCTGCTGTTCGGTCTATTTGCATATTAGCATTTTATTATATAGGATTATTGATGTTGGGCAAATTTTATATACCATATTGTGCCATTTCCTTATAGGGTTTTCAGCAATTTTTAGAGTTTAGCCTTAACTCATTTTTTAAAAAATTAAAAACAACATAGACATGAACTTATACTTTTATAAACAAAGTCAAATATAACAAATGTACATAGGATAACCCTGTCTGGATAGTTCAGTTGGTTCGAGTGTTGTTTTGATTTGCCAAGGTTGAGTGTTCTATACCTGGTTAGAGCACATACAACAATCATCCAATGAATGCATAAATAAGTGGAACAACAAATCAATCTTTCTTTCTCCCTCCCCTTTCCCTCTTCATTTCTCTCTAAAAATCAATAAACAATAATTTTTAAGAAGTACATAGATTACAAAGTTAAAGCCTATCCTGCCCCATCTCATGCTTTTTACAAGTTGTGAATATTATTTAAGAGGAATGCATGCAAAGCATCTAGAATAGCCTAGTAATGCAATAGCCATTTGATGACATTACCTTAGTATTATACTGGTCTTTCTTGCTGATGAGCCATTTAAACTAGTTCAAAATGGGAATGCTTCCAAATTGGAATTCTAATTAAATACACTACTATAAGCATTCAAGACATCTTTCAAGCTTACATTGAATTACATTTTTAAGATAAAATATCTGTCAAAGGTTATGCCCATATTTATGGCTTTTGCTCAGTACTGCTTTCCAAAAGGATTATACCAGTTGTTATTCAAACCTTGTTGGCAGGATTTAGAAAAATTTTGCTCCCTTTAGTAGTCATAAAATATTTCAAATCCATTTTGCATTCTTGTGAGCATAAATATTTATGTACTAGTTTATTATTTGCCCTTTTCATTCATTCTAGAGTTATTGTATTTATTGAGCATCTGGTGTCTCACTATTCTAGGGACTGGGGTCTAACAATTAATAGAAGAGACAAAAATGTACGTATGGGAATGGTTGATACATCTTTATTAAAAGTATAGTCTTACCTGGCCTGTGTGGCTCGGTGGTTGAGCATCAACCTATGAATCAGGAGGTCATGGTTCAATTCCCAGTCAGGGCACATGCCTGGCTGCAGGCTCGTTCCCCAGTGTGGGGCATGCAGGAAGCAGTCAATCATTGATTCTCTCTCATCACTGATGTTTCTATCTCTCTCTCCTCTCCCTTCCTCTCTGAAATCAATAAATATATATTAACAACAACAACAACAACAACGACAAAAGTATAGCCTGTTAGGAACCATATTAAACTAGCATAAGCTTTTCCAACTAACATAAGCAAACCCTGGGAGTATTTGGCCTTTGCAGGAAGTTATGAAGAAGTAGGTGCAGCCATGTGAAGGATGAGCAAGGTGCACCTTCCTGCTCATTTATTTACTAACTAGAGGCCTGGTGCATGAAAATTCATGCACTGGAGGGGGGGTCCCTCAGCCCGGCCTGCCCCCTCTCATAGTCAGGGAGCCCTCAGGGGCGGGAGGCAACCCAGCAATCAGGGGAAGGTGACGCCCCATCACACCTCTGGTTCTGCCACTGCCAGCAGCAAGAGCCTCGGCCAGCTATAGTTACCTGAGCCTCGGGCAGCCCTGGGCAGCTGGGCAGCTGCTATCTGAGGCTTGTCTGCGCCTCGGGCCGGCCCCGGGCGGCTGGGGGGCTGAGGGGACTGGGGGACTCCAGAGGCAGGCGCACAGAACAGCTGGGCTGAGGGGACTGGGCACTGCCATCTTGCGGCTATGGGTGCTGCCATCTTTGAGGGCGTGGCAGTCAATTAGCATATTCCCTCCTTATTGACTGTGGGCACTGCCATCTTTGTGACAGCATGAGGATCAATTAGCATATTCCCTCTTTATTAGATAGGATAATGAAGTAATTTAAAGATTTGGAGGTAGAAAGTAAATTAGTACATAATTTTAAAATCAGCTTTATAATTAAAAGCATGAATATATTCATCCTGGAGCAGGAAAAAAGTCACATCAGTTAAAAAAAAAAAGTTTTCAAAGAAATGTCCAACACTTGTCTCCAAACGCCTTGGTATTCAGTCCCCTATACTTCAGTGGAAAAACTTAGGAGGCAGGACTATACTATTCAAAACAACTCTCTGGGGTTGAAGAGTAGGAGTAGCCCTTTAAGTGTTTTTCAGTTTTTGGTGATCACAAATGAAGCCATTATAAACATTTGCACTGTATGAAAGTTGTATTCGCTTAGCATCTTCAACTTCACCAGCGCTTGTATAGTGTTTTTCCCCCATTCTAAGAGCTATGGAGTAGTATCTGATTGTGGTTTTTATTTGCATTTCTCTAATGACCAATGATGTGGAGCATCTTTTCATGTGGCTTATTTGTATATCTTTTCTGGTGAAGTGTCTGTTCTAATGTTTCCCCCCTTTCTAAATTGTTTTTCTTATCATTAGTGGGCCTGGAGAGTTCTTGATATATTCTGAATAAAACTTCTTTATTAAATGTTTTGTTAAAAGACCCCAACTCCCAGCTTTGTATTTGAATATGTGTTTTCAAACAACTGTGAACTATTTTTAACTCCACACTGGCTTTTTACAAGTGATTTACATCAATTCACAATCTTTCTGAGGAATTATGGTTTTTCTCTACCTCTAAAATGAGGGTGATTTAGTTTACTGTCAAAATCTAAAATACCTGCCTTCAAGCTCTAAAAAGGTATTCTCTATGGAACGGACCTCGCCTGAAATGTAGCAGGAACTCTGCTTCCTGTTAGGATACTCAACAAGCAGAGAAATAAAGGACCCAGGAGCAGATAAGAAAACACTGTGTTCAAATGACCTATCTGTCTAAATTAGGTTAAACAAAACACTGAACCGGCCACACGGTAAGGAATGACTTCAAAGCTACCTGCCTGCCTTCCCCAGAAGCCAGACCTTGAGAAAAAGGAACTACAAATGTTGAAAGCAGTTGCATGCAAACTCCTCTCAATCCACATTTGCACCTGCATCTCTGATGTGCAACAAGGGATGCGTGCAACTTCAAAATTAGCCAAACGTGAGGCTGTTGACAATCTTGACGTGTGGTTTAGGGCTGTCTGCAGCAGAGCATGTTACACCTTGCAAATCGGGACCTTTCGCCGTTTCTGAATGGTCACTGTAGTTCATGGACTTGAATGCTACTCGAATGGAGCCGTGAGCAGCTCCGAGATGCGAAACCTCTCAAGTCGCTGCTGCCGCCGCCGCGAGTTCTCCAGGTGCCGCTCCCGCTCCGCCCGCCCGCTCTCTTCTCCCGCATCACTCGCCTGGTCAGGGCTCCTTCCCCGCGCCCAGTGGCTGCTCCCCACGCTCCCCAAACCGGCTGCAGACCCGGACTGGTTCCCGGTTCGGTCCCGAGCACGCCGGCCTCAGCTAAAAACTCTTCTCCACCTGTCGCAGGAGCTCATTCTGGGTAACTGTACTCACTTTTCCGCCACAGACTGACTGCTCGCTACTCCGGGAGTTAGGGCGTCGGGGCAAACAGGGCTCCTATTTGTGCTTACACAGTAACGGCCGCCCAAACGTGATGGTTAGACTCGCCTCAGGTCCGCAGACCGCGCCCCCTCACTCGCGAGGCGGGACACACCGAGGAGGGAGGAGCTGTGGCCCCGAGAAGGCGGCAGGGACGTCCCCCGCCGAGCCCGCCCAGGTCCCCGGGAGCACCGTCCGCGAACCCCGGGAAGTGAGGGCGCCGGTCGCCGCTTCCAGACCCACCTCTCGGCGAGTGCGGGAACTCCTTTTCCCGGCAGGCCCCGCGCGGCCCTCGGCGTCCCGCCTCCTCGCGGTGCGGCGCCCGGCGCGCCCGGGGGTCTTGTCACAGCAGCGCCCGCTAGCCCCGCCCCTCCTCCCGCCGGTTCCCCGCTCCGTTCCCAGTTCTCGCGAGTTCCAGGCCCGGATCCCAGCGCCCCGGCCCGCAACCCTCGCGCGCAATCTCCGCTCCCCAGCCTCGTCCTCGCGCGCGGCGCCCAGCCAATGAGGTGCGTTCTCGCGAGCGTAGATTCAAACAGGCGGCTCTGGAGGGAGGCTGGGCGCGAGATTCGGCGGACGGGACAAAACCCTGCAGGAGGCTCCTGCGAGCCTTGCAGAGCTGCTCGCTGCGGGGAGCGGGCGGGGGTCGGCGCCCGAGGCGAGGAGGCTGAGAGGCGGCGGGAGGGGCCGGCGGAGGGCGGGAGCGCGCCTGCTGACATGTTGGGGGCATCCCTGACTGGGCCGGGCCGGGGGTAGGAGCGGCGCTGCGGACCCGGGGGCGGGTGTCTGTCCGCCCCTCTGTCCTGCCCCACCGGGGACGTGCGTTCCCCGCTCGGTGGCCTGGGAGAGGGAGCCGGGCAGTCGGCGGGAGGGTCGGGGCACGGAAGCATTCGCCTGAGGCTGGAGGAGGCTGACCTGCGTCCCCGCCCAGCCCGCGCCTATGCGGTACTCGAAGGATGGCGAAGAGGTCGCGCAGGTGGGTGACATCCCTTTCGCCCGGGTCTGTCGTCACAGGCTCATCCCCGGGTCCTGTCTCTTTTCCCGCTGCTTCCCCACCAGGCCCTCCCGGGCCGGCCCGGGGCAGAGGTTTCCCTTCCCGCTGCTCCACAGCCGCCTGGGCCCGGCTGGCCCCGAGCACAGCTGTGACGTGTGCAGAGTTGGGGGACCAGCGTGTTTCAGAGCCGGAAAGTGGGTCACAGATGCCCAGGTTGCTCCTTCGAGTGGATGCTCCCCAGAATCTCTCACAACCACTTGTTGGTGTAGAGAGTTTCTTGCCAGGTAAGTTGCTTCGGGGAAGACGCTACGCCGAGAGAAGGGGCGGTGTTCTGCCAGGATGCCCTGGAAATGGTGTTCAGAGGCACTTTTTTTTCTCGGAATCGCTGCCAGTGAAACTAGGAACCCAGGGGCGAACCTGGGCGGAGACCCCTCTGCCATCCTCGCTTCCCGACAGGCTGGGAAAACCTGCTGAATAGTGGAGAAGAGGACCTTTAGGATGGTTTCCTGTAATTAGCATACTCATGTTCTCAGCTCTATGTGTGTATGTTTAATACTTTCTATTAAATATGTATACATAGAGATAGATGTCACACTAATACTACCAGTAGCTTGATCTTAAAATAAAAACAAGGTGTTTGATTCACTACTCGTATTTTGAGTGTCCATGTTTGGCTCTGACCGTAGCTAAGTTTGCACAGAGGTAAAGCACTTTAAAAAAAAAAACACCAAAAAACTTGCTAGGATGAATTTATGTATCTGATTTACTTATGTATAGTAGCTACTCCTAAGTTGTGTGTAGTAATCACTTGGAAGACAAAAAAAACCAACAAACTAGGTTGTCTTTTCATTGTGATATTAATAAACCTGAAAAGAAGTTTGGCACTATTTCCAAATGGCTTTGTTTCTAAATCCACAACCTCAAAGTCTTAACTAGTGATGTATTAAGTTGAAGTTTAGTATCAGGATTCATTCAGTGCAGATTTCTGTTACAAATTGGTAATGATACACATAATATTGCTATATTAATTTGTTAGGCACTTGCTGTATGTAAGATGTTTTTGCAGAAAGCAGCATAAAATACAATTAAGTCCTTGTTAGCTTATTAGTTTGTAGCAACTACAGTGTAGGTCAAACTTTTGAGGTGGAACAAATGTATACACACACATATATAAACCCACATTTCTAGAACAGGGGTTTCAACCTTGACACTATAGATATATCAGATAATACTTTGGGTGGTGAGGGGCTGACCTGGGCTTTGTAGGATGTTTAGCAACATCGCTGGCTTAAGAACAGTAGATACCAGTAACACCCACTTCCTCCAGCCCTGAAAAATCAAAGATCTCCAGACATTACCAAATGTCTATTGGGGGGCAAAAATCACCCAGGTGAGAATCACTGCCCTGGAATGTCAAGGACCCAGCTAACCTCTTAAATTTCAGAAAAGATAGATATTAGAAGTTCCTGTAATTATAATTACTGAGGTACTGGATTAGGCCCTTTCTTTTGAATATACAACAATTTTAAACTAAAATAAAAATAACCATTAAGCAAGTGGCAAGTGCTATAATGTGTGGCAGTACTTATCAGTACTGATGTTGATTTTATTCAAAATAGTTTCTTGGCTAATGCTGTCACCAGCATTTAGTTATGGTTAGACATGGATGCTTGAATATCAGAACCGTGCCTTCTCCAATTGGTTTTCTGTTTGCTTCATAATTTGTGTATGCTTCATAATGATAGACTAAGAAAGAAGAAGTGTTTTAATGATTAATTTGCCTGTATAAGTTTTATTTTATTGACAATACTGTGAACTTTGAGATCTAAACATTAATTGTACTGTTGACTTTTATTCCTTGTTTGCTGTATAAATTAATTGAAATGTATATTATAGAATGATTTAAGGAGTCATAAGTCTGGAGTAATTAAATATAGTGGAGTGAAGTTGCACACCCTATGGGAGTATTCAGGTAGAGGATGTGAGAAATTATCATCTCTGGATGGTGTATTTTCTTAGGGTCTTCACACTTGAATGTTTAGTATTCTAAATTATATTTAAGTATTTGAATGAAAATCATACTTTGCTGTATAAGAATTTTGCATAAGACTATATATAGGCATAAATCCTGTAATACATTTTTTTCTGTATGATCTTGAAAAAAAAGTAAAACGCTGTTACCTCAGGTGTGAAACAGCTGAAGGATGTTGGCTCTTTTGATCTTTAAAATAGCTATATCTATATATACATAAAAGAAAAGGCTCATTGCTGTGACTTCAAATAGTTTTAGATCCTACTGGGGGTTTTAATGACAATTTGTAGGCAATTCTAAAGTTGCCATATCTGTTATTAACATGTATTTGATTTTTAAAACATATTTATGTATTAAGTAATTAATTTTAGTTTTTAAAGCCAAGTCTACCCTTAAGTATAAACTTTAAAAAATGTCATTTAGAAGCCAAAAGGCCTGTTTACACTTGAGATGACCTGTGATTACACTAAACTGAAAAGATAAAAGCCAGTTCTTGAATTGGAAGATGTTTTCAGTTGGGTACACGTGTGTGTAGGAAGCGATTTTACTATGTTGTCTCCATCAAAATGGGTGTTATGGGTGAAAGAATACTGAAATATGAAAAACGATTTTTAAAAATCAGTTTTGTCATTAACTAGCAATGTTGTTTTTTTGGGGGGGGGGAAGCAAATAAACTCTGTATCCCAGTTGTTTATTTGTTATTATAAGGGATTTTAATCTTATGGTCTGTAAGGTAACTTCTAATTTAATATATATCCTATTTTGAACCCTTTTGTAATAATTTTTTCTCATTTAAAAATGTATACCCACTAATGGAATAAAATAGAAATACCCTCATATTGTTTTTGTTTATGAATAGCTAGGAGAACTCTCTTAAGTATTTACTTCACTATTGCTATTAATAATGGTCAAATAAAGTCAAATTTGTCTACTATAGTGATGCTAGTTAGCAGTCAAGATTTGGGGGAAAAATATTCATTCACGTATGCAGTACATCATATTTACCACTGGGTGGCCTGATTTCACTATATTAAATTAACCTGGTAAATTTTCATACTTGGAATTCAATTGGACTTTTAAGAATGCACTGTTATTCTGTCAAAACAGTTTAATAAAGATGTATTTTTTGATTATGATAAAAATTTCAGACTTGATGCAGTTTGTGATTTAAAATATGATCAAGTTGAAGTGATTTTATTACAACAAATTTTGTAAAACTATTGATATTTCTCCAATTTCAAACCAGTAGTTTGTTTTCAAATAAAAATAAATTTTTTAAAATTCTCACTTTTTTTTTTTGGCAGCCTCATTTTACTCTCTTTAGGTGATATAATTGGTGGCGTATAAAATCGAACTTCTCCAGGATGTTTTATCTAGTGTTGTCAAGTATGAATAATTGTGTGTTATTTCACAAATGACTGTCACATCATATTAGCTTACACCTCAGTATGAAGTTACTGTTAACCATCTTCCTTGCTTAGTGAGTCATAGTATATTTTTTGTATGTGTGTGCTTCATTTTGCTGTTTCATAATTACCCTAATCACTTTGTTCATTCATAATCGACAAAACCCTTTCCATTTGAATACTCAGATAATGTATTAACAGTTATGGCATAAATTTTTTCTTTAACTCAAACACTAAAACTGTCAGAATGATTTTGGAACCAAGGCCTGGATGAAAATTCTGAGACCAAATTCCTCTTTTATTTTTGCTTTGTGATGGCAGAAATAATTTCACCTATTTTTTGGCTGTCTTCTAGATTAGTCATTCCAGGCTAGAAATGGTTTATTTATCTACACAGTAGGAAGTTGATTTTATTTAGTACATCTTACCAGCATTGATTGCTATAATACAGAAATGTTAAAAGATGATATAAAAATCAGAAAAATAGAGCAGAGTAGAAAGCAATGGAACTTTTTTCATTGTTAAATGGTGAAATTGGAATATTGGTGAGGTTTCTTGTGGGGTTTTATCCTTTCCCTTTATTCTTGGCAAACTGTTGGCATTGTCAGCCATCTTTCTGTTGTAATATTAATAAATTGTTTCTAGGATCTTTTTCTGTCATACTTCTTATTTAAAAGTTATGTAATCTTTTCAACAATAATTTAAATAATACAGAAATAACTTAATTCTAAAACTAAGAAGTAGCTAGGGAAGTCCCAGTGGTAGGGAGATGACTCTAAGAATTCTACTTTAATGCTCTCTCACACTCACCCACTCAAAAACCCAGCTTCCTGAACACTGACTGAGCTATGCAACTTGGCCTGAAAACTGATGACCATGCTGATGCAAAACAGAATGAAACCCCGTGTAGAAATAGAAATTTCTCACAGACCACGTATGTGATTAGAAATAAGGGAGAATTTGAAAGTTAAAAATGAACAAGTTTCCAGGAATATTACTCTTTGGACCCAAGTAATATTTTTGGACTCATACCCTTAACTTAAAATATTTTGGTAAGAACCTTAAGGTGGATTTCATACGGATTAGATAGGATGTAGATATTTTTGTGATTAAAGATTTATATGGGCAACTCCCCAAGTTGAAAGTTGTTTTGATTTATAAATAACCTAATTTTTAAAGCAGTCTCAAAATGCTGTTGTGGCAGCTGTTGGGATCTGAGGGAGGGAGGAAGAGGGGAACCCGTGAAAGGCACAATCAAGGCCTGTTTGGGATGGCAGGAAGTGGTAATGTTGCTGGGATAGTTCTAGGAAAGGTTTGGCAACATGACACCCCAAAGAAACCCTTCTGTACTGAATATATTTTTTTAAATGTTTGTTTTAGCAGGTTCTGTTTTTTATGTTCTATCATTTGGAGGTAAATTTGGATTTTGGAAGTCCTTTTTAATAAATGGGAATGCCCTTCAGAACCTCCTAGAGGTATTTTCTTTTAAAAAAAAATGTTTTCTTCATATCCACGTGTGAGGTAATTTTAGAATTCAGAGACTTGGAAGAGGTGAAAGAGTAAGGAAGCTCATTCATTAATTTTACACATACATATTTGAATGGCAGGTACTGTACTTGGTGTTGAGAGATTAACATATTAGATGTGGTCTTTGCACTCTACTATTTGGTTGGGAAGGTTGGCAAGTGTAATTGGCATTAAGAAGGAAGGATAGCTGCCATGAGTACATACAATTTGGATAGAAAACTTTAGTATGGTGGTTTATCTGATTTAGTAGCCATCTTAGAAATTTATGAAGTAATTGGATCCTGAACCATCTCCAATTTAACAATTTGTAGTCTTGGCTAATCAGGTGATATTTCTGATAGCTGAAGATGGCTGCAAATAGCAGGGAAATGAGAAGTTCCTACAAAGGATTTGTAGACAGTATGTATTAAATCCAGGCCTTTATTTTTCAGTTTTATAAAATTGAAACTATGTAATATTAAGAACTACCTACATGCTCTTACTAAGTTCTATTAATAAGGTTAAACAAATCATCAAGATTTTGCTATTTGAAATCAGAATGAATTTTTGTAAAGTTGAATCTAGTAAAGCAAAATAACTTTGAATATTGTTAGACATTCAGCCTATGCACATAATAATAACATTGAGCCACCTCTCTGTGCCAGATGCTGTATAAGGTGTTTCCATGTTTTTCATTTATTCTATAATGTAGGTGGTATTATCTTCATTTTACAAACATAAACTAAAGCTCTGAGAGGCTAATATATTCATGGATTCAAAGTGAGTAGTTAAGTTAGAAGTAGAACCTTGCTGTGATTTAAAAATGTACTTGAAGTTTGTCTGGCATGAACCAGCTTTTTTGGTATTCTCTTACCTATTTTTCCAATATGGTATATTTAGAAGTTAGTGAGTTTTGGAGTTCAGTCATGCTATATTTGGTGTAACTGTGGGCAAGAAGTTACTTTTCTAAATTTCCTATTCTGTAAAATGGGAATAACAAGAATAATCATCCCCTTTTAGAGTTGTGGGGTTTTAGAGAAATTTTATAGACTGCCACAGTGTCTGGTACTTAGGCAGTTTAAATAAATATTGGCTTATGTTATTTTCAGATGCTGATGACTTTAGTGCCCTAGCTACTAAAAATTCTCTAATTCAGCTTATCAATTCAGTTGCCCTCTTTTTCTGGGGCTTCTTGCTCTCATGGCTTTAATTGTTCTCTGTATGTTGGTGATTGCCAAAACTGTGTCTACCCTAGACTTTTTACTTGAGCAGAATATCCATGTGCCCAGTTGCCTTCAAGATCTGCTTTGCACAGTAGCAGCACTACTAGCAACATGTGGCTATTGAAATGTGGCTAGTCTGAATTGCGATGTGCTTAACTATAAAATACACACCTGATTTTGAAGGCTTTAGTAAGAAAAAAAGTAATGTAAAACATTTCATGATTATATTGATTACATGTTGAAATGATAATTTTAAAAATATATTGGGTAAATAACATTTATTAAAATTAATTTTATCTGTTTCTATTTTTTAAAATGTGGTTGCTAGGAAATTACATATGTGGCTTGCATTACATTTCTTTGTACGGTGCTGATGTATATATTTGAATATATATACTTGCTGTTATATACTAGTATATACTATATTTCTCATATAGTTCTTAAGTGCCTTGAAATCAGCTAGTCCAGAACTTAGTACTCTCCCCATCCCCTTCAAAGTTCAGCTTTCCTTCTCTATTCCTTATCTCAGTGAATAGCTCTATTTATGCTCCCAAAGCCAGAAATTTTGAAGTCATCCTTGATTTCTCCTTTTCCCATGTCTCTCATATCTAGTAGTTGTAAAATCTTTTTGTTTCTACCTGTTAAATATCTGTTTCATGTACTTTTTTCTATGACCATTGTCATTACTTTAGTCAGTTTGTTCTTTAATGGTTTCTTGATTTTTGTCACATTTAGATCTCTTCTACTCAATAATATAAAAAACAGAATTCTACCCTATTATAGTACTATTATGGTTTCATTTCAAAAATGTAAAATATTTGCTTCATCTGAATTTTTTATTTTAAAGTAGGACTTGATCTTTATTTTTTAAAAATAGCTACCCAGTGTCTTACCATTTATTGAAAAGTCCATCTTTACCCTACTAATTTAATATGTTGCTGTTTTAATTTTCCAAATTCCCAAATGGTTTTACTTTTTTCTGAATGTTCTGTTGCAGCGATCTGTGTATGTTTATGTGCCATTGCCATTCTGTTTGATTTATTGTTTCCCCACAGTATATTTTTATGTTAATTTAGGGAGAATGGACATCTAGAATACCGTTTTCCTGTCCAAGAATGTGGTCTGGATGTTTTTCCATTAGTTCAAGTCTTTTGTGTCTCACAATACTGTTTTTTTATTTACTCTACTTTGACCTTGTACATTCAAGTTATTTCTACATATTTTAACTTTTGTTGTATTATTAATGGATTATTTCTTCCAGTGTGTTAACTGCCTATGTTTTGTGTTTTACCATTACCATTGTCAGGCCCTAATAATTTACTGTAAAAGATTACTAATTGGTCTTCCTTCCTTCATTTCTCCAATTTCTGATAGTGATTTATCTTTCACTTCTTAAAGTCCTTTACTTTTTAGGATAAAGATCAAATAAAGAATAAAAGTCGCCGAAACCGGTTTGGCTTAAAGTTTACCTTGGACCCTGGTGACTGAAAGGTCCCAGGTTCGATTCCGGTCAAGGGCATGTACCTGGTTTGCGGGCACATCCCCAGGGGGTGTGCAGGAGGCAGCTGATCGATGTTTCTCTCTCATCGATGTTTCTAACTCTCTATCTCTCTCCCTTCCTCTCTATAAAAAAATCAATAAAATATATTTAAAAAAAAAAAAAAGAATAAAAGTCAAACCCCTTAGGATGACATAAAGTTTACCTTGGACCCTGGTGGCATATCCACTCTTATCTCTGGTTGTAAGAACTATAGTTTCTCTCCAATGTATGTCTCTAAGTTTTTTTTTTTAATACTTTAAATAATCTTATTGGATATATGCCTTTTAGTTTGAGTGGCTTCTTTAGTCATACCTGTTCAATGACTGAATTTAAAAATTTAAATAAAATTTTTCATTTCACAATTGTGTTTTTATAAGTGAGGATGAGGATGATGACCTTCAGTATGCTGATCATGATTATGAAGTACCCCAACAAAAAGGATTAAAGAAACTCTGGAACAGAGTAAAATGGACAAGAGATGAGGTGATTATCTGATAAAGTTTACTAACTTCATACCTGTATTTATTAATGCTGTTATAGATATGAAAACTATTTTAAAATAAAACATGAGAAGAGTTATCCATCAACTAACTTGCACATTATTTTTCTTCAGCCAGAGGCATGAATAGTGGATTAATGTTGAGCTAGAAACAGTAGAGTAAATGGGAAAACTTATATTATAGTGGATTTAGTCCTAAAAATGGCCACCAGATATGGCATGAAACAATCAGAGAATTATCTGTATTAAGGGATAGAGTAATAGGGTGAGGGAAAGCTTTCTAAAGTTCATACCTGTTTTAATAGGATGATAAGTTAAAGAAGTTGGTTGAACAACATGGAACTGACGATTGGACTCTCATTGCTAGTCATCTTCAGGTAAGGGAAACATATTTCTATATATAATGGATGATTTGGGCAATTGAGTTAAATTTTCTGTTTTTAAAAATGTGTCTCTATTATTTTAGGTTCGGGTTTTCTTCCTAAAAACATCTTTTATTCTGGTCCTCCTATAGTGGCCAATGGTTTAGAAAGTCTGATTTTCTTGTAATTAGTTTATCCACAGGGCCTAAAAAGATTACTAATCTAAAACAAAAATGATACTAAGTTTGGGTAGGGCTTTATACATATTTGCTGATAAGTATTAAAACATTTTGAGAGAAGTTAATTATATTGAAATACTTGATAACTAATTAATAAAAATCAGAAAAGTCTGTTGAAAAGTTTGTCATAAAATGCTTACATTTTAAAATGTTTACCGATTTAAAAAAATTATACATACTACTATTTACCTACTGTTTATTAGCATATAATTTTATAATTTACTAAGTATTTTCACGTATACTTTTATTTGTTCCTCGCTACACTTTTGGTAGTAAGGCAAAATATTCATATTTTAAAAAATTCATATTTTAATTTCTGTATTGACTACTTTGGGTTTCAGAAACCATGTTATCTATGTTGTTTTTATATTGTTATGACTCCTTTAAAATATATATATATATAAAAATTTTTTTTTTTCAATGTCTCCCCATTCACAATACAGACCAGGCAAAAGAGCCTGAGCTGAGGTGTATATGGGGCAAGTTAACTCTGCCTCCTATTTCTGTACAGTCAGTGTAAGAACACAGCCTGTGGTAAGCACCAGGAGGCCTATATATTTTTTGTTGATTTCAGAGAGGAAGGGAGAGGGAGAGAGAGAGAGAAACATCAATGATGAGAGAGAATCATTGACTGGCTGCCTCCTGCACACCCCCCAGTTGGGATCGAGCCCACAACCCAGGCATATACCCTGACTGGGAATCAAACTGCGACCTTCTGGTTCATAAGTTGACACTCAGCCACTGAGCCACACTGGCTAGGCAGTCACTCCTTTTAATATAACCTGAAAATGGAGACCAAATAATGGAAAGAACATTAAATTTTTGAGCCAATCTAAATTTTGTTCAAATGTCAACTCTATTAGCTTAGAAAATTTTTTCTTTGATCTTCAGTTATATAGATAACTAGTGGCCCGGTGCACGAAATTCGTGCACATTAAAAGGGGATTAATTAGAGGAAATATTTTAATATTGCTCTTTGCCCTTTCTCTATAATAGAAGTGTCAGAGATGAAAGAAAATTAGTAAAATGTATATAAAAATCTTCCTCCTGTCAGAGTCTGGGGTGCACCACAGGACCCAGAGGCAAGTCCCCACCCACCCACGTGTGCCTCAAAACCGCACGAGACCCAGACCCAGCCGGACCCCCCTCATTGGGCTAGATCCAGACCCAGCCGGTCCCACCATTGTCAAGCCCCACCGGGTGGGGGGGGGGGTCAGCCTCAGGTCCCCTGGCCTGGCGCCAGGGCGGGGGGGGCATGGCCTGAGGTCCCCCAGCCTGGGCCGGGGCAGGGGGCACGGTCTGAGGTCCCCCATTAAGCCCCGCCGGGCAGGGAGTGCGGCCTGCTGCCCCCAGCCTGGCGCCGGGGCAGGGGGTGTGGCCTGAGGGTCCCCTGTCAAGCCCTGCCAGGCGGGGGGCATGGCCTGAGGTTTCCCGGCCCAGCACCAGGGTGGGGGGTGCACCTTGAGGTCCCCCGTCAAGTCTCGCTGGGTGGGGGGCACAGCCTCAGGTCCCCTGGCCCGGTGCCAGGGCAGGGGCGTAGCCTGAGTTCCTCCGGCCTGGCGCCGGGGCGGGGGGTGCACCTTGAGGTCCCCTGTCAAGCCCTGCTGGGCGGGAGGGCGCAGCCTCAGGTCCCTGCTGATTGCTCCTTAAGGCTCGTTATGGGAACTTGGCCTCAGCCTTGGGTGCAGCCATCTTTGTGGTGGAGTGACGGTTAATTTGCATGTTTCTCTCTTATTATATAGGTCAGTGATGGCGAACCTTAGACACGTGTGTCAGAGGTGACACATGAACTCATTTTTTTGGTTGATTTTCTTTGTTAAATGGCATTTAAATATGTAAAATAAATATCAAAAATATAAGTCTTTGTTTTACTATGGTTGCAAATATCAAAAAATTTCTATATGTGACACAGCACCAGAGTTAAGTGAGGGTTTTTCAAAATGCTGACACGCCGAGCTCAAAAGTTTCGCCATCACTGATATAGGCTATAATATGTAAATAATAGTACTGGTTTTGTAGTATTTTTGTGAGAATTAGAAATAACATAGAATGTTTGGCATAGTTCCAGACATTTAGCTTCCATGTTCAATAAATGGAAGCTAAATCAGAAAAGTTATTTACATTAGTTTTATCAGTTTAACTTCAATGGTATAACAGCAAATGAAGTGAACAGAGAATGCTACAAGAACATAAAGGAACAACCTGATTATTTTAAAGAAAGTGATAGCCTTAAAATGGATCAGCATTGATGTATAGAAACTAAAAATGAAGCTCAATTTGAATAAAAATAATTTGAAGTGCAGTAGACACAAAGACCGAACTATTGGTAAGCAAAGTATTGGTATCTATTGCTTTATATATTTTTAAATTATCTATAATTGTGTATATTAACTAATGTCTTTGTAAATTGAATTACTAATGAAAAGTTACTATTATTATTATCATCATCATAATACATAGGAGTTACTAAGTCATGAATTGACTAAAATAAGGTTTCATTTATTATTAATCATTTTTGGAGTTTGAGATATTTCTACATAAGGTTTTCTTATCCTGGTAAATTCATTTTTCTTTTAAGCTTCAACACTTAAATAATTTAACTGATACATAATACACATTTCCCATGTAGATATGTTTAGTTTTTTGACAACTTGGGGGGTCATCATTTATAAACATCCTTCTTCAAGCACCATGTAGTAGTCTAGCAATGCCTTTAGGGTTTTTTAATTGTGTAGAGTTATGTACTGCTAATCTATATGAATCTAGGCTGCTGTGCTGTTTGAGTTCTTTTATCTGCTTTATATAGTTTTCTGTTTACTTCCTTTTATTTCTCAACCTTACACACGTTTCTTATGGGCAGTATTTGTATTATAGATTTGCTGCTTGCTGTTTTACAAGGTACAGTATAGAGACAAATACTTTAATTTCAAGTATATATTGTTTTTGTTTGTAGTATAAGCCCTGCCACTACTTTAATTAAAAAAGAATTGGGACACAGGCATGTAAAAGAAATATTACATATTTAAGAATGCTGTTGAATACATTATTCTTGAAGACTTTATTTTTAAGGTTGTGAGACATAAGTTTGGGCTGACTAGTTTTCTGGAAGAAAGTTGTCCAATAACAAAATCATCTAAATTTTTTCAGAATCGTTCTGATTTTCAGTGCCAACATCGATGGCAGAAAGTTTTAAATCCAGAATTGATAAAGGGTCCCTGGACCAAAGAAGAAGATCAGAGGGTAATATTATGTTCATGTTCTTTTTTTTCTTCTTCTTCCGCTGTGTAGATCGATTAGCTTTTTTTCTTCCTAGTACATTGTTTTGACACATAAAGTCTATATTTAAATCACTTTGATTTTGTTCTCTGGGTGCTGTTGTTGTTGTTAATCCTCACCTGAGGATATTTTTTCCATGGGTTTTTAGAGAGAGTTGGGGTGGGGGGGAGGGAGGAATGGAGGGAAGAGGAGAGAGGGAGAAAGAGAAAGAGAGAGATGGCAATGTGAGAGAGACACATTGATTGGTTGCCTCCTG
The DNA here is from genome assembly GCF_000147115.1 of Myotis lucifugus. Taxonomy (NCBI): domain Eukaryota; kingdom Metazoa; phylum Chordata; class Mammalia; order Chiroptera; family Vespertilionidae; genus Myotis; species Myotis lucifugus. Next base: position 2,089,930 of record NW_005871125.1, read on the forward strand.
CATGTGCCCTGACTGGACCAGGGATTGAACCTGCAACCCAGGTTTGTGCCCTTGACCAGAATGTAGTTTTTAATGAATTGAGTCAAAGTATATATGGTATTTTCTTTCAGAGAGTTTGCTTTGTGGAAGTAAAATATACTATCCTCTTAGCACCTTGTTTAGAGTTTAGGTTAGTAACATTTAGGGTATAGTTTCTTTTGAAAATTGAGTTAACATTTTAAAAACAATTTTATCTTATTTGATAGCATTTTATATAATTTAATATACATTCTCAATTTTCCCTTCTGACCTATAATAAGTCACCAAATAAGATAGATATCAAAGCATCATGTTTCCAAAGGGTTGGATGATTTAAAAACCAAGATAATTCTCTGTATTATAAAAAAGAAGGATGGGAGAGTTTCTGTCCTCCACTTGGAATTACCCTTTCATTCATGTCCTTTATGGCATAAAAATTGTTAATGTAGTTGGAGAATTAGAGTATTCTTATTGCCACACACTAAAAAAGTTACTACTTCATTAAGCTCAGAACTGATTTGATTTACTTGATAAGTTTTAAAATGTGAGATCTAGATCCTTTCAGTTTGAGAAAGGAAGAAATGAAAAGACAATAACTGTAGATCCATCCTACTTCCAAACTGATTTATTAGGCTATTACAGCTACTTTAAATTATTTGTATGAAAACAATTTAACTTACAAGTCACTTTAATTAGTACCTTGTATTTTAGATAAGTTTGGGATCAGTCTTTGAAGTTGGCAAATACTGAAGCAGTATTTATTGGCAAATTTTTTTTTTTTAAGTTGTAGTTGTGGCTTGGATTTAATGCATTTTTTAAAAAAAGCATTTGTGAGTTATGTTTTTAACATTCTGTCAAGGTAATGGTTTTTTAAACTTTGTTTTTCTGTTTTTTAGGTTATTGAATTAGTTCAGAAATATGGCCCAAAAAGATGGTCTTTAATTGCAAAACATTTAAAAGGAAGAATAGGCAAGCAGTGTAGAGAACGATGGCATAATCATCTGAATCCCGAGGTAAAGAAATCTTCCTGGACAGAAGAGGAGGACAGGATCATTTATGAAGCACATAAGCGGTTGGGAAATCGTTGGGCAGAAATTGCCAAACTACTTCCTGGAAGGTGCTTATATAAATGTATATACATTTTTCTGTACTTAAACTTGATCTTTATTATGTTACTATTAAATATATTTGCAAGTACCCCATGACTTTTATTTTATTTATAATTAAAATTTAGACTGTATAATACAAGCAACCGTTTGGGACTATTTGTAATATATCTGTAGTAAGGATATAATTATTTTTAATGAAGTATTTTATAGTAATTTTTGCAATAAAATGATAGACCTTTGGATTATGGACATTTACTGCACCCCCTCCCCCAAATTATGTTTATATATCAATGCCAATGAAGCAGACCTTTGTACAAACTTGGTTGGAATGGAGTCTAAATCGAAGAGGTTTCTTTTTTATTGGATTCTATGCATAAGCCCAGAAAATAACAAACAATACTAGCTGAAATAAATTGCTATGAAAGTACATTAGAGAAAACTCAATTCTTAATTATGGTATGATTCAAATCATGAAAGTAGTGCATACAGGGGTAGGCAAAAGGAGGTTTACAGTTCATATGGAAAAAGACATGCAGGTTATGATTATTTAATTTTATTACTATTTTTAATTCACCTGAGAATATGTTTTTATTGATTGTTTTTCGAGAGAGAGGAAGTGGCGGGGAGAGAAACATCCATCGTTTGCCTCCCGTACTGGGGATTGAACCCACAACTTTTTAGTATATGGGATGATGCTCCAACCGACCTAGCCACACGGCCAGGGCCAAGTTATAATTATTACAATAGCTTTATTAATTCAAAAGACTGGCATAATGGCACAGTGCACTTAGGTACAATCTCATAAGTGCTCAAATTGCCCACATTCTTGAAGTCTACTTGGTATACTCTGTGTTTCCAGTACTCACAATTATAGACCTACTTTTGCCCACCCCTCTATATCCATGTGGCTCAGATGTAGAATTTCCCTCAGCGGCAGGGCTGTGGTATGTACATTATACAGTGCACTGATTCAAATGTTTCCTAATAGTACAATAGACCAACAACATTGAAAAAATTCATACCTCACTTAGAAGATATGCATTTTGTTGTTGTAATCCCTATATAGTACTTCATTGTTTATAAAATGCTTATACATATATTATTAATTAACCTTCATATATTTGTGAAATACACAGAGTAAACAATGCTGTCTTCATAGATAAGGAAATGAAAGCACAATGTTAAGGTTCTTTTCAAGTTACTGAATCTGGCCTAGGAACTTTTGATGTTTTTAATCTCATACATCTTTTTATTGTCCATACAGTGATGGCGAACCTATGACATGCGTGTCAGAGGTGACACGCGAACTCATTTTTTTGGTTGATTTTTCTTTGTTAAATGGCATTTAAATATATAAAATAAATATCAAAAATATAAATCTTTGTTTTACTATGGTTGCAAATATCAAAAAATTTCTATATGTGACACGGCACCAGAGTTAAGTGAGGGTTTTTCAAAATGCTGACACGCCGAGCTCAAAAGGTTCGCTATCACTGCATAGGACGTAGTCTAGTACCTTGACATAAATTAGGTTCTCAGTAAATGTTTGTAGATTTTATGAAAGATGAAATTTACACTATAAGTAGGTTGAAGATTTATGTTTATATAAAGTAAACTTAGGCAAAAACGGAGTCCATGAACTTTGTTCCATAAGTATTTTGTTCTAAGAAGTGAAAAAGAATTCTGGGATTCTGTAATTGTGGTTGCTTTTCACAATCATGGTTGTTCTGGCTTTAAGGTCTTTGTCCTTGCTATGCTCTTTATCTGGAATGCTCTTTTTTTTCTGTTCTTTTATGGCTGGTTCATTCTTGTCATTTAGATCTTAGCTTCACTGTCACCTCTCAGAAGCCCTCCTGGACCACCTAATCAAAATTACCCTTATTACTCATTTTTCCTTTTGTTAATCCTCACCCAAGGTTATTTTTCCATTGATTTTTAGAGAGAGTGGGAGGGAGGGGGGAGAGACACAGAGAGAGAGAAACATGGATGAGACACATCGATAATGAGACACATTATTTTTCTCTAATGATCTACATTGCACTGACATTTCTCTTATTACATATTTAATTTTTGTTTTTCTGTTCTTTCCTACTTTCCTTCTGCCACATTTCCAATGAGAATGTAAATTCCATGAAAGAGGGACTTCCTTTGCCTTATTTGCTGCTATATCTCCAGTGCTTAGAATGTGCCTGACATATAGACATACAGTTTATCTTTTTAATTTAAAAAGTAACTAATTTTACATAAATGTTGTAAAATGCACTTTGTACATTTTATACAGTATTAAAATTTGGAATCCTCTTTTTCTTTTAAAATTATACACTTTCATTTTATAGGACTGATAATTCTATTAAAAACCATTGGAATTCTACTATGCGAAGAAAAGTGGAACAGGAGGGCTACTTACAAGATGGAATAAAATTAGAACGATCTTCATCTAAACTTCAACACAAACCTTGTGCGACAATGGACCATTTGCAAACCCAGAATCAATTTTACATACCTGTTCAGGCACATATTTTTAATACCTTTATTATTTAAAAAATTTTTTTAGTTGCTATATGGGAAGGTATTTGTTTTCTTAATAGGACAAATACAACATATAAAGGAGAAAAGACATTTGAATTTCCAAGCTGAAAAAATATTCCACAACTTGTTATACAATTAGTGGAGGCTTATCTCTACATTTTTGGTTGATAAATACTTTGGGGACAAAGTCATTAAAATATTTCGTTTTACATGTAATGTTTACATTATTTAGTTTAATAATTTAGTATATACATTTCCTAATACTATCATTCTTTGAATCTATTTATGATTCAAAGCTAATGGTTGTCTGTGTAGTTCTAAAAAGTTTTGTGTAATTGTAGTATTCCTTATCTCTAAGATGTAAGTGCATATAAAATGATTTAAAGGAGAAAATATCATTCAAGCCAATGTTTTGGAGGGTGTGGTAAATAATTTGTTCTTTGATGGCATTTAACTTTGCTTCCCCCTCAACTAACTAACCAGTTGAGTAACTTCAGTCTTCATTTTAAAAGGTTCACTAGAGTAGAGATTACCCAAGTTCATAACGGGGCAAGCTCTGTGTTCCTTACAGTGCATTTTCCTACCTATAAGAAATTAGTTTAGTAGTTTTCATGAGGTTTGTTTTACATTTCCCTATCTAGCTATTTGTCATGCCATTTTTCATGTAGAGCAATTCTTGGATCTTTTTACAATGTAAAAGTGAAGTTGACTTAAAAAAGACAAAATTTGTGTTAAAAATGTATGCTTAGTATGCCTCAGAATTGATTTTATTCCATTAAATGGACATTTTTAAAGACATAATTTTAAAAGAAAGTAATGACATCTTAATTTACAAATAGAAAGACATGCGAAGACAGTTATCTGCTGATGCTCAGTACCTTAAGAGTTTTACATTTTTCTTTTAGAGTCCTAGATTTCAGCAGTATAAACTGAAATGTTCTGTTTCTATCTTAGAAAGGTTATTTAACTTTATTTATTTTTAACTCATAGAAATTTATTCTTTTGACTCATTTTAAAAATTATTTGGGTCAAGGGAATGCTTAACAGTCTCAATAAAAATATATTGGAAAGATAGGATATTTCTTGTACTTTAAGAATTGCTTCCTTTTTAATAATTATTGAAAGATGTATACATAGTTCATTTAAACTACTAAAAATTAATTCTAATTTTTACTTGAAAGAAAAAAAATGCACTGATTTGAAATACTGTCACAGATTTTAATGAAAAATTAGAGAAAGATACCTTTCTAATCCATTGTAGTTATCAAATGGAGTGATAACTGATGCTAATCAAGATTGTGAAAATTAAGTTTAATGTTAGAAGTTATGTATAATGATTCTGCATTAGATGGTGATTTAGGTAGGCCATTGTGGGAAATACACAATATCATATTTAGATTTGTTAGATTTTAAGGTTTTAAAAAATACCTTCGCATATTTCCTTCCACCACTGCACATTAAATTTGTATGCAACTTCAAAATTCTTATTACAGATGCTTTAGAAAAGCAGAATAATTCTTAATCTATTATCAAAATATTCAAAAGTACATGAATGATGCTGGGTTTTTTTTCTAAGACAAGCAATAGAACAAGCCTCTGTTTTCATATCTTTCTACCTAGATGTTGCCACAGGTTGGAAGTAGGAGTAGGAAATATGAAAGTAGAAAAATTTGCTTTAATTTCCATCTCTGTGAGCTCTTCATAAGGACTAACCCCTTCCTCTGAAAGATAGGAACACAATTACTTTGTCTTCTCCAGGAAATAGAGGAATCCTAATAACAGACTTAAAAAGTATTTGGTGGATATTGTAGTCAATAGAGTGATTGACTGATAACTCTAGGCCAAATAATTCTCACATTTCATCTAGAACATAGATCTTTTCTAAGTGTTAATACTTTTCATCAGTAAATCCTAAGAATGTTAGTTACTAGATAAGAAACTATTGTTGGTATGAACATTCAAAATTAACAGATACTTCCTGAGTTTTTAATGTTGCTATTTTGTCAAGAGTTTTTGTGCTTTGTCATAGATTTTAAAGTGTTATCTACAATATTAATGATTTAATTACTTCTTAGATCCCGGGCTATCAGTATGTGTCACCTGAAGGCAATTGTATAGAACATGTGCAGACTTCTGCCTTTATTCAGGTAACTTTTTATTTATAATAAAACAAAGGAAACGCAAACATATTATTGAAAGTCTAATAGTACTTGTTTCCTCTTCCATAAAATGAGGACAAAAACAACACTATCTGTCCTATTTGCTTTGCGTATTGTAACATTAAAGGAGAAAGTTTGTTCCATGGGTTTGAGAAACAAACCGTACAAATGTAAAGTGATTGTCAACACCAGTAAGATGCTTCTTTTATTTTCCAACTTAATGCATTCAGGTTGCGAATGGACATATTTTTGCTAAACTGATTAAAAATATGTACTAAGAGTAACATAAATTTCTAAATTGATACAGATGATGCAGTATACATGTTTTATGCATTTAAATTTTCCAAATCTTTTCTGTTAAATTGTAAATATTGACCATCAATCTCTTTAGACACCAGAGGGATTATGATACTGGGTATTTGGGATTTAGTAGTATTCAGCTTTAGAGAAAATAGATTTTGTGTTGTGCAGAAGAAAATAAAAATTAAAACACTAATAATAATAAAGCAATTATGTTAAGTAGCCTGTTTTTTCTTTTGTTTAACTTATTTAAGCAACCCTTCATTGATGAAGATCCTGATAAGGAAAAAAAAATAAAGGAACTTGAGTTGCTTCTTATGTCAGCTGAGAATGAAGTTAGAAGAAAGCGAGTTCCATCGGTAAGAAATTAGGTTAAGTATTTAGATTTTATTGTTAGAATCTTTTATATGCTTTTATGGTTCTCATCAGCATTGACTTTCATATGTCACAAAGTGGAACGCATATTCAGTATGACTTCAGATGTTAATATAGACTAAGAATAGTCTTTCTAATTTGTTACTTTGAGATTGCCTGATTTTGATATGCATCTCTTGGAGCATATTTTACAGTGTTCACTATTAAGGTGCTTCTTGAGTCATAAATGTTAAGCAGACTTAAGGTATGATTTTTGATATATATATTTGTGAAAATGATGTGTAGTTTAGATTAGGCTTTGGTTTTATTTTAGACATTCCACGTAATTATGGCTTTATTAGAAAGACAAATAAAGCTTGAAAAATAATTAAATGTAGAGATTTATGCACTCCAAAATTACTTTTATTCTTTCTTTGAATTTTTTTCCTATTTATTGTATTTCTAATTGAATTCAGTAAATTGGAAAAAGTAATAACATTAAAATATGGGGAAAAGGAACATTTAGACTTTATACTCTCTAGAAAAATTTTTGTATGGATGTTGGGTTTTGGTTACCAGGGTATCATGACTACCATTTTACTGAGGATCCATTATAGATGTGTTGAATGAGTTTTTGGTAATCCTTATATTAACTCTGTGAAGTAGGTAGTTTATTGTTAGGGGTTCAGAGTCAGGTGTGTATGTTTGCAGCCTTATGTTTTTTCCAGTGGGTCCAGCGATCTCCCTTTTTGAAACTTTTTCCCACCTACAAACTCAGTTGAAATGCATATGATTTCAAAGTTCTCTTCAGAAAGTGACTGTAAACTCTATGCTAATGAAATAAAATTGCCTTAATTCTTGTATTTTTTTAAAGGAATCTTTCAAAGGAATGGAACTTGTTTAGCAACAGTGTTGAAATTTTTCACCTTATTTAACTTGAAACTTAACATTTTGTTATTGTGATTCTAGCACATTCTAGCAATTTTTAATTGTAATAGGTAACATTGGTTGAGTGCTTCCTATGGACTGGAGCAATATACTCTCTAAATTAATTTTAAATAAATTTAAAAATTCAGCTCCTCAGTTGCACTAGCCACATGGTTGCCTATATGGTTAATGGCTTTCATACTGAGCAGCTTCAGATGTAGCACGTTTTTATCACCTAAGAAAGTTTCATTGGACAGTGCAATACACTTTACATATTGTTTCTTTTCCTTCCCCTGCCCCCAGTAAAATGAACATATAGCACTGTTTAAGTTTAAGGTGTACAACATAATGATTTGACTTATATATGTTGTGAAATGATTGCCACTTAAGTTTAGTGTTAATATCTATCATCTCATGTAGGTGCAAAAAAATGTTTTTTCCTTATGATAAGAACTCTTAGGTTCTACTCTCTTAACAACTTTCAAATTACATATTGTTTTTTTTTTATTTCCGAAAGGAAGGGAGAGAGGGAGAGAGATAGAAATATCAATGATGAGAGAGAATCATTGATCCGCTGCTTCCTGCATGCGCCCCCCCCTCCCCCCTACTGGGGACCGAGCTCGCAAACCAGGCATGTGCCCTTGACCTGAATCGAACCCGGGACCCTTTAGTCTGCAGGCTGATGCTCTATCCACTGAGCAAAAACAGCTAGGGCTACATATTGTTTCTTAATCATGACTTTTCAAAGTCTCTTTTCTTTTTTTTTATGAGACACTAGGAAACTAGACTCAAAAGATAAGTAAATCGCCTAGTGTACATCACTGGAGAGAGAAAGAAAATGACACTGTCCCTGACCTCAAAGGATTCACTCTGCAGTGGGAACAGCGGCAGGAAACAGTATATTGTGTGAAAAATAGGTCACAAAGTTTTACGGGAGTGCAAAGGAGAGGTGTCTAATTGAGAGTTAGGTAGCCAGGGTTCCTGGAAGAAATTATATTTAAGCTCAGTCTTAAAAGATAGGCAATATATTAGCAAAGTAAGTGAAATAGGTCAATATTATAAATGGAACAGTAGTGAAAGAGTAGTCAGGTGGAGTACTTTCTAATGTTTTATTTTAAATGAGGAATATAAGTTTTCCCTGGTCAGTAGGTTGGACAACATTCTAGGGAGCAGTAGTTCGAGCAAAGGCACTCTGGGGTAAAAGACTAATTCATCAGGGAATCACACGTACTATATAGTTGGGTATGTGTCGGGAGATGAAGTTTGAAAGATAGAGGCCAGATTCTAGGAGTTTGGACATGCTTGTTTTATCTTACTATGATTTTGTAAATTTAAAAACACAGAAAAAAGAAATAGAATTAAGATATGAAGTTTAATGAAAATTTTTTATCAATTTTGAGGAAAGACAGTATATTTGCTACTATATTTCCAGCTGAAATGTCGTGAAGTATGTTATTCTAGAAAATAACTTATTTAAAATACAAACTTATGCTTAGGTTGAAAATGACAAGTAACGTTCACATTTTTTGTGTGTGCTTTTAGCAGCCTGGAAGCTTTTCTAGCTGGTCTGGTAGTTTCCTCATGGATGATAGCACGTCCAATACTCTAAACAGCCTCGAGGAGCACACTAGTGAGATTTATAGTATGGATGAAAATCAGACTATGGCTGCTCAGCAGAATTCACCCACAAAGTTCCTGGCCGTGGAGGCAAATGCTGTGCTGTCCTCTCTACAGACCATCCCAGAATTTGCAGAGACTCTAGAACTTATTGAATCTGTAAGTCTGAAACTGTGAGATTATCAAAAGCTCAATTTCAGTTACATAGTTTCATGTTTAGAAACTCAGTTGATGGACACTGACCAGTTTTATGTTAAGCATTACTTTGTCTGACATGCTTAATTTCACTCTGATATTTTGCAGTGACTTCTGGAAAAAATATGTAAATCTTTCTCAAGATTTATGAACCTTGTATAGAATTTTAAAAAATTTAAAATTTAACAATTCATTCTTTGTTATACAAGTTATACAAATATGTTAGAGATAGTTGGGAACCAGAGAAAACTATAAGGAAGAAAATCTTCCATAAACCAAGAGTTAATAATTTAAGGTATTTCCTTTCAGGCTGTGTTCTATACATATAAAACATAGATATTCATATATTCTTAAAGCCAAAGATGCACTTATATATTATGCTTCTATATCCCCCCCGCATTGTATCATGTGCATGTCCCTGTTTTATTAACTATTTTTTTAATTTGAATTTTAATGGTTTCATAGTATTCTATCATATGAATGTAACAAAATTTATTTACCCAATATACTATCATTGAACATTTAGGTGGTGTCCAGTTTTTCAGTATTATGTAAAGCTTTGTGCAAAATTATGATATGTCTTAGGTTAAATTGCATTTTTGGTTCAAAGTGTATAACCATTTTGAAGATGTTCCCTACACAATCCAAAATGATTATGTAGAAATTGATAGTATTTTTCTGATGTGGAATAGAGTGTGAAATTTTATGAATTGTACTCTGATAATGTACGGTAACTTGTTCGTTTTATTTAAAATACTTTGACATTTTAAATTGCCCAGCTACTGAATTAGATGGAATATTATTTTGGGATATTCCAAATTAGAGTCATAGTAAAACTATAATCTGTTCCTCTCAAATGCTTTTGCTTAAAAAAAGATGAACAAGAAAAGAAAGGAAAGCCTATTTCTACTGAGAAAAATGAGTAGCTAATTAACTGGAAGTTATCCCAAGTTCAGGATCAGATTTCACTAGGTTACAGCATTAACTCAAAGAATTTGATTTATTGCAGGATCCTGTAGCGTGGAGTGATGTCACCAGCTTTGATCTTACTGGTGCTACTGCTTCTCCTGTCAAGTCCACTCCAGTTAAACTGATGCGTATTCAGCACAACGAAGGCGCCATGGAATGTCAGTTTAACGTCAGCCTTGTACTTGAAGGGAAAAAAAACAGTTGCAGTGGTGCAGAAAGTGAGGCGGTTCCTTTAACATCCCCAAATGTGGCCAAGTTTAGTACTCCACCAACCATTCTCAGAAAGAAGAGAAGAACGCGCGTGGGTCAGTCTCCAGGCAGTGAACTTAGTGATGGCACGTTCAATGATGGCAGTAATACAGCATTAAAACACACACCGGTGAAAACACTACCATTTTCTCCTTCACAGGTAGCAATGTTTCTGTTTATCTTTTCAAATGTTGATGAGCTAGATTAAATTACATCTTTAATATCCTTGCTAGTGGTTCGTTGCTTTGATATCATATAAAAATGGATAATGTACTTAAATGTATGCACGAGCATGCTAAGGTAGGACACAATCACTATGTTTTTTGAAAATTGTGCCTTCTCCTCCTTCAGGGGGTGTCATTTACATAGATTGCAATGTGAATAGTGTGACCCCCAGCCCAGCCCCCAAAATTACAAAGCTCCTAGAGCAGTGGTTCTCAACCTTCCTAATGCCGCGACCTTTTAAATACAGTTCCTCATGTTGTGGTGACCCCCAACCATAAAATTATTTTTGTTGCTACTTCATAACTGTAATTTTGCTACTGTTCTGAATCATAATGTAAATATCTGATATGCAGGATGTATTTTCATTGTTACAAATTGAACATAATTAAAGCATAGTGATTAATCACAAAAACAGTATGTAATTATATATGTGTTTTCTGATGGTCTTAAGTGACCCCTGTGAAAGGATCGTTCGACCCCCAAAGGGTCGAGACCCACAGGTTGAGAACCGCTGTCCTCGAGGAAGGTAAAACGGGTTTGGGCACACTAGTAATTTTTTGGTGGAGTGTAAATTCTAAGGTGGAAAGTGGCTGAGAAGGTGAGACATGATTATAAAGACCTTATATTCAATGGCAAAGAGCTTGAAATTTACCCTATAATTGATGGGCATCGTTGCAGGGTTTTAAGAGGGTTTGACTGCTAATCTTAGGGTTAAGTATTTTGCAAATATTAGGATCCAGAATTGATAGAGCTAAAATTCATCCCGTATGGCAATTTCCACCTATTGGCTACAAAAATAAATTAGTACTTCACAATTGTATGTAAGTTAAGATCCAATGAGTAAAGTGTGTCATTTGGAAAATAGACTGTGTGATACCAGTTTTGGCAGCTCAGAAGTTCTGAGATGTGTTGTAAATAGGTAAATTTGCCAGACAGCTGTATTTCTCATCAGCAAAGCATTATTCTGAATTCAAAGTTTTCTCATAGAAAAGGACACTTAAGATCACTTATTAATAAACTAATAAAACTTTTTTTCAGTTACATTGTTGTACAAAACTGTTACATTTAACACAGCAGCTATTTATGGTTTCTAGATTCCTATTTGATAATATCTTGTTTTAAAAGTTTTGTACTATTTCTTAACTTTTGAATATTTGTTAAACAACTATTTCTTGAATGCCTATTATGTGCTAAACACTGTTCTAATTTCTGGGAAGGCAGTGATGAACAAAACAAAAATTCCTGCCCTCCTGGAGCTTAATTTTCCTGGAGTGGAATGTAAATGTGGTATTATAGGCAATCCTTTTCTAAGAAAAATTGGGAAACAATTTGAAAATTTTATCAGTTTAATAGAATTATGCAGGGATATTTATGTTCTAGAAATTGACTATAAACTCTCTTCTTTTTTTTAGTTTTTCAACACATGCTCTGGAAATGAACAAGTTAATATAGAGAATCCTTCATTTACATCAACCCCTATTTGTGGGCAGAAAGTTCTTATTACAACTCCTCTTCATAAGGAAGCAACCCCCAAAGATCAAAAGGAAAATGTAGGGTAAGTAGATATTAAATAATTATGTTAGAGAAAATTAGAAGATTAGATTTCAAGAATAGATTAACTTTTTATTCATTTATGCACATATCATAATCCCTATCCATATGGGACTTAGAATTGAAAAAAAAATCATCACCTTACATTTATTCTTAGGAGACTGAAAACCAGCTAAATGCAGTGTAAAACTTTGAATTCAAGCAAAACAACATTTTTACTGTTTTTTTTTTCTACATTAGTTCTCTTTTCTATTTAAGATAATTGATTGGAATAAGAATTAGTTTAAGCAGGCATACTTTACAATTGTCCTGTAATCTATAATAATAAAAGCATAATATGCTAATTAGGCTGGACATCCTTCCAGATGAAGCCGTGGCACCGGGGGCTGAGGCAGAGGCGGTTAGGGGTGACCAGGCAGGCAGGTGAGCAGTTAGGGGCGATCAGGCAGGAAGGCAGAGGCGTTTAGGAGCGATCAGGCAGACAGGCAAGCAGTTAGGGACAATGAGGCAGGCAGGCGAGTGGTTAGGGGTGATCAGGCAGGCAGGCGAGTGGTTAGGGGTCATCAGGCAGGCAGGCAGAGTGGTTAGGGCTGATCAGGCAGACAGGCGAGTGGTTAGGAGCCAGCAGTCCTGGATTGTGAGAGGGTGCAGGCTGGGCTGAGGGACCCCCCTCCCCTGCACGAATTTTGTGCACCAGGCCTCTAGTGTTTAAATAAAGCATGTGTATATGCAAGATAAATTTAGTGTGTTCCTATGAAGACAAATTTTGGTTGTAATACAAATATCTAAATGATTGGATAGGTTTAGAACACCTACAATTAGAAGATCTATATTGGGTACCACACCAAGAACTCCTACTCCTTTTAAGAATGCGCTAGCTGCTCAGGAGAAAAAATATGGACCGCTAAAAATTGTGGTATGTATACTCTTTTTAAAGAATTTTCCTAATTTTAATAAAAACAAAGTTTTATTTTTATCCTTAGTTTTTAACGTTTTTTAAAAATACTGTTCACTGAAGCTGATAAAAATTTTATCATTTGACTTATAAGTTTGACTTTGTGTTAATCTTTCTTTTTTGACTTGTAAATAAACCTTTGCTTGGCTATTGTGAATTTTTACTTAATGCTATATCATCTAGAGAGAGCAAACCAAGTGTCAGCAGAGCTCTTTTCTGAACACTAAAACCAAGCTTTTTGTAGTTTCAGTAGTAGTTACCTGTAGTAGAATGAAATAATTTTAATATTTTAATATACATAAGCACTTTCCTAATAATATTTTTAAAACTGATCAGGATATCTCTTTAAGGCTCAGTTTTCTCTTCTGTTCAATGGAGTTGATAAAATGCACTCCAGAAGGTTATTGGGAAGATAAAAGAGATAATAGAAATAAATCTGGTGGCGCTACGTTTTAAGTAATATGTGCTTAATTAGTTGCTTCTATTAAAATAATTTTAATAATAGTGTTAGCAACAGTAGTTCATGAATAGAGATGGGAAGTGTTATCTGTGCTTTCACATATATATGTGAAAAAGTGCCACACTTCATTCAATGCTTGCAAGGTACAATATTGTTTTTGCCATAAAACTGGTTAGTTGATTAATTTATTCAACTTATGTATCAAAAGGGACTGGGAGAAAATTAAGCCACTAATGAAAAAAATATAAAAGCTGGGTTTTTATATGGGAGAAAAAGGAATTGGTATAAAAGACTTTTTAAAAACCCTTTAAAAAACAATTTAGTCGCAGCCACTTGCCTTCTTGGAAGAAGATATTCGGGAAGTTCTAAAAGAAGAAACTGGAACGGACATATTCCTCAAAGAGGAAGATGAGCCTGTTTACAAAAGCTGCAAACAAGAGGTAATCTTTAGGTATCATTGTTAATAAAAGCCTTATCATGGCCAAGTGACTTTGCCATAAGTTTTTATTGTAAATTATTCATTCTAGCATACTGCTTCTGTGAAGAAAGTCAGAAAATCACTAGTTTTGGATAACTGGGAAAAAGAAGAACCAGGTCCTCAACTATTGACTGAAGACATTCCAGACACACAGGTTTGTAAAGATTTTTTAAAAAATAATGGTTGCTGTAAGTTCTAGTGCTTCTTGTTTCTTACTCATTGTGGTCTGTTCATTAGAGAGTCATATAAAGTTTCCTTTAGTGTTATTCTGCTTAATTCAGAAAGAAGCATGTAACTGTAGAGAATATTTTTTTTACTTCCTTGCTTTTTATATGTTTTTGTTTTGAGAGGAGTTGGGTCTCTTTTATGTATGATATCAAAAAGTGGTAGTTCTTAAAACTTTAAATTTCAGTATTTAACTATGGTTTATTTCTGAAATATTTAATTTTACTACATTACTAGAAATTTTATCGGAGCCAAAAGCTTTCTTAGAGGAAAATTAACAAGGCTTCCAATACCCTTATTCAGTAGTCCCGCTATTTGTCACTATTTTTGAACTAGTTATTTTATTTTCCTCTTTCTTTTTTTTCTCTCTTAGTCAGAAAATATTTTTACAACATCTTTATTAATGATACCATTATTGGAAATACATGACAATAGGTGCAACTTGACTCCTGAAAAACAAGATATAAATTTAACCAACAAAACATATACACTTAATAAAAAGAAACCAAACCCTAACACTTCCAAAGTTGTCACATTGGAAAAGAATCTTCAGGTATGAATTTATAAATTTCTTTTAATGATTTTTGTTGTTGTTTATTCAGTTATCACTTTGGACTTACTGATCACAAATTATGCTTTTTCTTTTTAAATTTGACAGTGACTATAACAGTAACTAAACATTCATTATTATTTTGTCACTCAAACTAAACTTGGGTTTTTGAGGGACTCCTTAATCAGGCCACATATAAACTAAACTATTGGAATTGTAGTGAGAGACTTGTCTGGTGATTTCCTAATCACTATTTCATTTTTTCCTTCATTTCCTTCATTTCCTTCCTTCCTTCCTTCCTTCCTTCCTTCCTTCCTTCCTTCCTTCCTTCCTTCCTTCCTTCCTTCCTTCCTTCCTCCCTTCCTCCCCTCCCTCCCTTGCGTCCATTCCTCTCTTCATGCAGCCCACAAACACTTTATTCCCTCGCTTGCGTTCCTCTCTTCATCCCTCTCGCCTTACTTTCAATTGTGAACCAAGTCAATGGGTTTCAGGTGGCCATTTCCAACCGCACCGCCGGATGATATGGATTGCGGTTAAC
>NW_005871125.1:2105437-2133283 GCF_000147115.1 Myotis lucifugus
TCATTAGATTCAACTGTGAGTGGAATCCATATGGTACCTGGCCTTCTCTGACTGGCTTATTCCACTTAGCATAATACTCCTTCAGGTCCATCCATGCAGTTGCAAAAGGTAAGGATATCATTCTTTACAGCTGTACTACTGTATTCCATTGTGTAAATGTGCCACAGCTTTTTTATCCACTCGTCTACTGATGGACACTTGGGCTGCTTCCAAATCTTGGTCATTGTAAATAATGCTGCAGTGAACATAGGGGTGTGTATTATTTCATTTTTAAACGAAAGATATCTAAATTCACTTCTGGCACCTCTTTTCCTATAACACATAAATATAGCCCCAATTGCTACTTGAAAGGGTAAGTGGTTGGAATCAGTTGCAGCTTGATTTGGTTGGTATAATGGTTTCCAGTGAACTTTTTGGCTCAAAAGTTGTAAAACCATCTTTTTCCTGTTGCTATGCAGCCATTATGTAGTTCCAAATGGCTGGAATTTTTTACTATGTTATCTGAAGAATTCAAACCAAAGAATTTGAGAGTTCATTGAGGAGGAAGTTTTCTTTATACCACAATGACTGCAGCACCAGCATCCCTGACATTTAAGCATTCCTTGAAAACATCTTTGGCAATCAAGTATAGCCACCTCATCTCTGTCTTGAGCCACTGCTTTTCAAAGGGACTTGCAGCATATTCTCTTAATTAAGATAATTTGATTTCCAAGTGTTTAATACAAAGCTTTTCAGGAAAATTTATTACACAGCAGGTCATACCTATAAAGTAATAGTCTTTATAATAAGGGCAGAAAACACAAGAAACAAACATAAACTTGACTTTGTGCTATGACTGTATTTCTTATTTTGCAAAACATAAAGCTTTTAAACTGCCTCCATAGGCGTGTAAACAATATAGATAGCCAAAGAAATGACCAAAAATATTTCAGTATGTATTTTTAAAGCATAACATTATTTAAAAAGAATCACAATGTCATTATCCAAATATTTTTTATAACTACTTATCAAATATCCAATCAATTAAAATAATTACCTTTTAAACGTGTAATTGTGAAGTAGTATGGATAATTGTTTTAGTAATTTTAACATTACTATTAATATTTCCTCTCTAGTCAAACTGTGAATGGGAAACAGTGGTTTATGGGAAGACAGAAGACCAACTCATTATGACTGAACAAGCAAGAAGATATTTGAGCACTTACACAGCCACCAGCAGCACTTCAAGAGCTCTCATACTGTAATTGTTATTAAAGCTGATGAAATGCCCCACTCCCTTAGTATAGCCTATACTAAATTAGGTTGCAATGAAATTTGTGTCAATTAATTGTTTTTAAGGTTTTAATACAGCCCTAAAACGGTTTGCATCTTTTTTCATACTAAGCAGGCAGAAAGCTAAGCCGCTTAAGGGGTAGGCAGTTTTGTAATTTATCTTTTAAGAGATGAGATTTTTAAAAATTGTTTTTAAAGAGCAAGATGGGAAAATCATATTAGACTGTTTATGGGTACTCTAAAAGTAAATTCTCACATATTTTCTTCAGATGATATATGTTGCTACTCTCTTAATGCTGCAGTTTTGTTACAGAGTATGTGTAATTTCTGAAAATAGTCTATGTATGGGAAGCACACATGTTTTATGAAGTACTTTTGCCAATGTGCTGATTTACTTAGCCTACCATTTACAAAGAAACACAATGGAAAGGAAGTTGAAGGATAGAACGTTGCACTACTAAATTTTGGTATTTTTCAAAAACAATAAAAATAACTACAGTGTTAAATGTATTTATTTGAGCATAGTACTGAAAACAAAATGCATAGAAAAAGGGTTTTTTCTTTTGTAAAGAGTCAGTATTTTCTTCATAAGTCTCAGAAGATCTGAGAGTTTGTTGAATGTATTGTACAGTATATTGGAGCAGGAAAACTTTGTAAATTGGAAAGAAGTCTGTTTTTATAATTTATTTTCATTTTTAAAGCTTAAATGTAGATATTTATACCTATACAGGGTGTCTAGAAGCTAGTGTTGTTTCCTGTTGTTACAGCTTACATAAGAACAATTTTGACTTTTAAGTATGAAACAGTAATAGTAAGTTATAGCTGCAAAGAATACAATATCTATACTGTATGTCACATCTACCTAAGTATTGCACTATGCCCTTTAAATCATGTTGGTTACAAAGTAGTTCTAAAAATGTACTAAATAATAATTTAATATTTTCTTTTTAAATTATACGGGGAGGGTTCATATAAATTAATCTGGTAATTTGTATATGTGTTTGAAATTTTTGCATTTTGTTTAAAAAATAATATGGTACTTTGGTCCCTAAAAACAGTTTGCACTTAGAAGTTTGTTATATTTACTCTATGTTTCAGAAATAGAGAACATTATCTTTTATTTATAAAAATATTTTGTCCTTTTAAAAAATGTTTTGTGTTTCTCTACAGGTTACAACAGTTGCTTCAGTTGCCTGTTTTAGGTGTTTGCACTTATTTTATTTCTTCTTGAAAGAATGTCTTTATTTGCTTTTGTGTAGAGATTTTATGTAATATTTTTGAGGCATATAATAGTGTGCTGTCAACTTAAACACTGACAGGTAAATAGAATTGTACACTGTAGTTTTAATTTTTATTTATAATTGACACACTCTCTCCCTCTCCACCCCTGAAGTATGCTGCTATGAGAGAAGGAAAGAGCGACCACCACTTGCACTGTTTGAAAAGAAAAAAAGCAAATGATGGCAGGTTCTCAAGTTAACTTAATGGAATCAACCATTACCAGGCAGATTCTTGCAAATACCAAAATACTATGCCTTAAGACAAAAACAGCTTAAGATTTTCTGAGGTCTCTGTTAATAGAAATGGAAATACTAAGTATTTTAATGCCTAGCTCTTGAACAATAGACCTAATAGGGTTTAAGCTATTTAAATCCACTAGCTCATTGTTGCATATCAGATGTAGTGAGAAGTGAAGAAAATGTCTAGTACTAAGATTATGCCTTGTTGATAACAAATAGATGGACCAATTGGAATCATCTTAGCATGTTTGTTAAGTATGTTGATTGCTTCCTAATTAGTGAACTTCTCACAGAAATTTCACTTTGTAAAACCAATGATTGTAGCAAAATCATACTGGATCATTTCAATTTTAGTTGCCTTGAACTAATAGCACATAATGGTTCATTTTTTTGTTTTCTGGTTTTTTTTAATTATTTTTTAATTTATGTAGCCCTTGGATGTATATAGTATCCAATCACCAAAGTATAATATCTTTGGAGAGCTATATTTTTTAAAGCATAATTTTTCTTGAGCATTAAATTATTCCAAAGGTAGTATATTGCAAAGAAGCCTGGTATTATTGGATATAGTACTACTTGGGTTGGTATTGGTTGAATCCTTCAGTTAACTGCTTTGTTGCTTTTTGCAAGAACTTTTAAAATCTTAAGCATGTCAGGCATCTTAAGTCACCTTTATACTGTTGTGTTCATTTGAATTTCTTTCAGTATGTTATAAAAATGCCAGACATACATGTAGCAGCCATACTTGCATGGAAACTGGTACACATATATAATACTGTATTTCGTTGTGAGGTTTTCATATTAATACAGCAATTACCCTGACTAAATTGAGTTTCTTGATGTATGGGAAAACTTTCCATTGCGAGAGAATCTCGCTTACAGTGTTGACTATTAACATTAGAAATAAAGCATCTGTGTACAAGTTGACTTGGCATTGCTCATTTCACTTTGGTTTTGTGTGTTATGCTATTCATTGAACCTTAAGGACTCACCCCAACATTCTGTGCTTAGAGCTCTTTTCTCCTTTAGGACTCCCTTTATGGGTGATTTTATCTGTTAACACAACTCTTGAGCCTCTTTCTTAGCCTTATGTTAAACTGTCTTTAAATAGTTCCCCGTGACACTCTGTCAGCACCTTAAATGCATCATGTCCTCTTTTTCTCAACTTGGACCTGCCCTGCCTTTGTTCTGCCCCCTTAGTCATGTGGCCTTCCATTCAATCATCCAATGAGAAGTCTCCTGTCCTTCCCTCACCCCTCACATTGAAATCTGTTGTAAATTCTCAACCTGCATAAGACCACTGTTCTAGTTCCATTCCTTAATCTCTAATTGGATTATTTCACTTAATCGCTCTGCTCTCTATTCTACAGACACATCTGGGTGTCACCTGGGCAAGGTCAACTGGTCGCCCAGTCAGGTCTATGGATTACTACATTGCCTGGGTGAATTCATCCAGATTTTACCTTTAGCCTTTTAGGCTCAGAAATTTGATGGATTCACCCACCAGGAATGAGTTTACTTCTCGGTAGACTGCTTGTATTAAGTGTGAGACTGACACATGAAACCAGTGTGTAATGTAACTGCTGAGAGGACAAGGCAGATCTCTTCTTATATTCAGCATAAAAAACACATTTAGAAAGCAGATCTGAGCGCCGAAACCGGTTTGGCTCAGTGGATAGAGCGTCGGCCTGTGGACTGAAGGGTCCCAGGTTCGATTCCAGTCAGGGGCATGTACATGGGTTGCGGGCACATCCCCAGTGGGAGATGTGCAGGAAGCAGCTGATCGATGTTTCTCTCTCATCGATGTTTCTAACTCTCTATCTCTCTCCCTTCCTCTCTGTAAAATATCAATAAAATATATTTAAAAAAAAAAGAAAGCAGATCTGTCACATTTCTCTTATTCAGAGACCTTCTATAGTTGTCTGATGCCTAAATAATTCTTCACTTCCTAATGTGGACTGGTGACTTGGGTCTTCCAAGAACATTAATGCACATGCTCCTGTCTCCATGCCTGTGTGTGCAATGTTCTCTGCATCACTGCATTTGTCTCCTTAGCCTGTTAACATCTTACTCAACCTTCAGGACACAGACCCGTGAATCGTTTCCTCATTATCTTAGTGCTTCCATAAAACTCCCACTAGACTTTGGTTTGAAAAGTAGGGATTGCTGTCTGTAGCTCCTGTGTCTAGCAGGGTACTTAGAAAATCTCAGTAAGTATTAAATTGAAGAATTTTTAAAAATTAGTCATGACGTGGAGAATATTAGCCATACTTATTTTATGCAACAGATTATAAATAGCTTTGGTTTATTAGTTATCTGCATGACACCGGTTTTGCTTTATAGTCAGTAAACTATTTTGTTAAAAATCTTTTAGCTCATTTTATAATCATGTCATTTCCTGCTCGATTTATCCAGTTATAGAGTGATAGGATTGCCAGCCAATCAGAATTTTAACTGTAATATAACACAGATGGTTGTTTTTCAAGAGGCACTTCACTCTGTGAGAAGTGAAAACTTATTTTTAAGTAAGTAGTGGAGGGGAAAATGAACCAAGTGAAATTGCTTCCTAACATTACACTTTCCCCCTTTCTTGCTTTAAAAAAAAAGATACAGTGGGGCCTTGACTTACGAGTGTCCCGACTAACGAGTTTTTCGAGATACTAGCCGGCCGATTTTTTGCTTTGAGTTGCAAGCTAAAATTCGGGTTATGAGCCAGCTTCAGATACCCCACCGCTAGTTGGCGCAGCGAACGTCACAGTGAACGCCACAACATCAGCCCAGCATCACGTGTCTCACTCGTTCACTTTTTGATTTGACATACAAGTAATTTGAGTTACGAGCTCCGTCATGGAACGAATTAAACTCGTAAGTCAAGGCCCCACTGTACAGTCAAGAATATGTGAAATACATCATACACCAAGATGAAATATACCAGGAAAAAAATTATTTATGGCTGACGTGTTGGGAAGAGAGTGTTTTTGAAAACTTTGTAGTATCTTGGCATTAATACATTAAAAGCTGTTGAATTTGAGCAAACTCAGTATTGAAAGCAGTGTATGTAGTACACTGTCCTTATTTCTGAAGGTCTCAGACCTGGGTGCTTATTCTAGTTCCAAGTATAGAATGTGCTTGGATTTTCCTGGCCAGCACAGGGTAAGAGGGAGGGAGATCGACTTTATTTTGATTTTACTACTGTCATTTTGCCAATCCAGAGCTCAAAAGATTGGGCCAAATTCTGACATAATTTCCTAAGCCCCAATACAATTAACACTTATTGATTCTTTGAACTAGTGATCAATACTTAACTGAGTGCTTACAGTACCTGGTGCTAGGTCCTGGAGATACTGTGATAAATGGGACATGACCCTTCCCTTAAGGAAGCCGATGTTCTAGAAGGGGAGATGAATAATTGTGTAATAGAAATTGCATATCTTCTCCTTTGGCCGAAAGTGAGATCAATAGCCAAGTTTAATATTTTATTTGTGGATACTCATTTGAGAATAAGAAAATGGTTGGCCCTGACCGGTTTGGCTCAGTGGATAGAGCGTCGGCCTGCGGACCCAAGGGTCCCAGGTTCGATTCCGGTCAAGGGCATGTACCTTGGTTGTGGGCACATCCCCAATAGGGAGTGTGCAGGAGGCAGCTGATTGATGTTTCTCTCTCATCGATGTTTCTAACTCTCTATCCCTCTCCCTTCCTCTCTGTAAAAAGTCAATAAAATATATTTTTTTTAAAAAAAGAAAAAGAAAATGGTTGGTCACTATTTGGATAGTATGGATTCCCCATCTCCCCTATACTATAGGGAATTGTTGGGTTAGCACAACTCACGGGTCTTGCACCACCCAGAAGTTCACAGACTAACATAGGACAACATAGCAGCTGAAGCCATGTACCAGTCACGTACATTATTTCATTTAATCCTTTCAACAACTCTATTAGGTAAACCTTATTATAATCCACTTTTATGGATGAAAACAGGCTTAGGTTAAGAGTCTTGTCTAAAATCACACAGTGCTTTGTTGAGCTGGCATTCAATCCATTGTCTGAGATTTGGGTTGAGTCTTAAATTTAAAATTAAGCATAAGGCACAAAAGAGTATATAGTGTATGTTTCCATTTCTATGCAAGTACAAAACAGGCTAAACTAGTTTATGGTATTTGAAGTTAGGATAGTGGTTGCCCTGGGTGGGAGGGTTGCTGAGAGGAGCCTTGTGGTGGGGGTAGGGGGGCTCATTCATTTATCTAATAAATATGCATCCATGTGTGTGTATGTGGGAAGCATTCTCCCCAGGCATAGGGTTGGGCACACTCTCCTTATTAGAAATCACCACCTACTGAGCTATACTGATGCCCCCACTCCCCCACCCCACCCCACCCCCAAAAAAAGTAGAAGAAAAAAATCAGCTTAGCTTTGGAAAGAGCAACAGTAGGGATTAGTACAAATTTTCATACCTTTGGACTGGGATATAAAGAGGTGGATCAGATACCTTAAGAGAGGTAGTATAGTGAAATTTACCATAGAATCAACATTGATAAATCAAAGCAGATATACGTTTGCCACTTTTATAAATTTATTTTAAACTGAGGTTAGCCTATCTCTTATAGAATGCATAATGACCAGGCATTTACTTTTAGTATTTAAGGAAATTTGCTTATAAGTATTCAATTATCTCTAAGTATTTTGCACATATATCCTTTTTAAAAATATTCTTTAATTTTTTACAGAGAGGAAGGGAGAAGGATAGAGAATAAGAAACATCAATGAGAGAGAAACATCGATCAGCTGCCTCCTGCACCGCCGCCCCCCCCTCCCCCCCCCCACTGGGGATGTGCCCGCAACCAAGGTACGTGTCCTTGACCAGGATCGAACCTGGGACCCTTCAGTCCGCAGGCTGACGCTCTATCCACTGAGCCAAACTGGTCAGGGCTATCCCTTTTTTAATATAAAAGAGAATACAGTGGGGCCTTGACTTACGAGTTTCATTAATTCCAAGACTGAGCTCGTTAAGGAGCTCATTAACTCAAATTACTCTATCAACTCAATGCAAAAAATCGGCCGAGAGACAGCTGGTATCTCAAAAAACTCATTAGTCGGGACACTCATAAGTCAAGGCCCCACTGTACTATGGTTTTAATAAGAGAAATCTTGGCAAATAATAGCTATGCCTCATCACCCACTCTTTAAAATTAGTTCATTGGTTTCTTGTTTCTTCTCTGCAGCACTCAGAGGTTGTAAATGGCCTATTTTCTGGCCCCTTAGCCCCAGATCTGTTTTTTTTTTTTTAAATATCTTTTTTATTGTTGATAGCATGTTTTTGAGATGGTGCCAAGCCTCCTTTTCAGGTTCATCTCTCCTCCCCACCTGGTAGCTCTCCCTTCCCGTTCCTCTTCCATTACTACAGTAGGTGAGGTAACTGAGCTGAAGCTGGAGTAGTTGTAACTGCAGAAGCATTTCTTTCACAAAGGCAGGACTAAAGCTGAGGTTAATTGACTAAAATGAAATGAGACACTTGGCATCTCTCGCCTGTAGGGGCATTAGCATCTTTCCTCACGTGGTGTATTACTTTACAGGTACCTAATTAGTCCTGGGTTGTGAGAGCCGGTAGAATATCAGGTAAAATGCAGCCACATGAACATGGTCCTCGGAGGGGGAATAAATGACTTAGGGGCAACTTTCTGGAGTCACCTTCAGACTTTTCATAACATTTTGGAGAAATCACTGCAGACAAAGGTATTTTTTGTTGGTAGGAAGCAGTAACAGGAAATAGCTAATTGAAACTTTTGTGGGTTACTTACAAAATAAAAAGGCTCGTGGTGGAGTCCCAGTAGTATGAAGGAAAGCATTTATGTGCTGCTGAACCTGGATTCCCCCGTAGTGATTTGTAAAAGCCAAATCACTGATGAATATAGGCCACCAGAGGGGCCAGCCCTGAGCAGTGTGCGCCTCCAATGGGGCGTGAAACAAACACATCTCCAGGCTTTTGTCCCATAAGCAGACCAGCTTGGGCAGGAAATTCATCTGAGACTGCTGTGAATTAGAAACTACAAAGTTATGAATGGCCCGTCTGCTCACAGGCCAGAGCCGTTGAATCTCTTAGTCCCCTAACCTTTTTCTAATTGCATCAGCGCGTCCAAAAAAGAAAAAAAAAAGATTTTATTAGGCACTGTTTTCAGAAGAAATAAGGGAAGGCCCAGATAAAGTGTAGCTTTACTTCCTATTTTAGCTATACATTGCTAGAGAAGGGTTTGTAAAAACAAACAAAATCTACTAGTCTAAAAATCCATTAAAAATGGCATAAGAGATTGTGCCCTCGGCGGTCCTGGATCTGCCTCTTGCTTCAACAGTGTTTGGACAGAACAGACCCCAGGACACCCCTTCTGCCAGCCTCCGGCCACTTTCCATCGTCTTATCTAGTCACCACCTTCAGAACCACCTCTGAGACCAGCCAACATGCTGTTCTGGTTTTTCTACCTTTACTCCTTATTGCCAAACAACCACCAACCATGAGCTCCCAAATTTGTCAGCATTATTCCACCAAGGTGGAGGCGGCCATCAACCACCTGGACAGCCTGCATCTGCGGGCCTCCCACACCTACCTCTCTCTCTGCTTCTATTTCCACTGCAAAGATGTGGCTCTCGAGGGTGTGGGCCACTTCTTCCTCCAGTTGGCAGAGAAGCAGCTCGAGGGCTCCGAGCATCTCTTAAAGATGCAAAACCAATGTGGTGGCCACATCCTCTTCCAGGACGCGCTGAAGCCTCCCCAAGATGAGTGGGCAAAACTCAGAACGCCATGGAAGTGGCCATGGACTTGGAGAGGAACCTGAATCAGACCCTTTTGGATCTACGTGTCCTGGGTTCTACCTGCGCAGACCCACTTCCTGGATGAGGAGGTGAAACTCATCAAGAAGATGGGCTACACCTGACTCACCTCTGCAGGCTGGCCCGCCCCCAGGCTGGGCTGGGCGAGTATCTCTTCAAAAGGCTCACCCTCAAGCATGACTAGGAGCCTTTGGAGTCCAGAGGCCTTTGAGGGGCCCCTCTGCATTCCCCTGGTGTCTGGCTTTTGCCTGAGCCTCTCCCCAAAACTACTAGCCATTCTTTTAACCACCCTGAAATCCTCTCCCATGCATTGGACCAAATGGAAAGAATAAAGCTTTTTGCAGGAAAAAAAAAAGATGAGAAGGGAAAACATAGATTGTTTAAAAATGATAATCTAACCGAAAGGGAATTGGTCTCTACAAGAAGCTGGAGCAATGCAGTGCATTGGTGTTAGGGAATAATAACCAGCCTGTGTGGTGCCTACTGGGTTCCAACTTTGGTTTCTTCATTATTTCATTTGGTGCTCACAGCAGCCTCCTGAGGTAGCCATTATGACTCCATTCTATAGATGAGCAAACTAATAATCAGAGAAGTTATACCACCTGCTCAACATCTACTGGCAGAGGTGTATTTAATATAAAGCAAATTAAGTTAAAACTTCAGGGCACCCATTTGCAGGGTTCCTCTGAGTTCAAGAATCACGTGGTATGGGGGGGGGGCAACCAGATTGCAATCAGGAAGCATTTCTGGTAAATCACCTAAAGACATCTCAGAAGCAAAGATCAAAATCTACAAAATCTACAATTGTTGCCAAATGTGTTATTTCCTTTCTTCATTCCACAGAAATATTCATTCTGCTCTCAATTTTGTGAAGAAGGGCCACCCAAATTGTAAACGCTTTGGGCCCCAAAAGACCTACAACTGCCTTTGCAGGGAGGTGATAAGTGGAAGAGCTGTGTTTTGAACTTGGGTCTTCTGGTTCCAAGACCTGTTCTACATTCAGACTATGTTGAAACACAGAAAAGTCTAAATAGAACATCAGGTGGAAAAAAATACAAGCCAGGGATGAGGAACTATACTTGTAATAATATAAAATGAGATAATGAATGTGTATGTTCTTATCAACTCTCGAGTTGTCTACAAAGGTAAGGCATTCTTGTTGGCCAAAGGACCAACTGTTGTACTATTACATCAGGAAAGCAAGTCATTCTAAATATAAACCCAGCTCAGATTCTCAAATAGACTGACCACTAGCAAAGGCGATGATGATGATGATGATGATGATGATGATGGTGATGGCAGGAAACTATATCTGTCTCACCCACTGCTGTAGATGCCATGTAGTACAGTGCCTGCAATGTAGCAGGTGCTCAATAAGTATTTGTGGAATAAATGTATACATGCAAAGAGGGAAGAACAATTGAATTTCGCTCACCTCCATGTTGAGCTCCAATACTAGAGAGTAATTTTAATCAAAGGTGATGAAGGAATTGCATTTTAGGCAGAAAAGGCAAGAATGAGTAAAGGTTGGAGAATGGAAAATTAAGGACATTCAAAGGGAATGACAAGTGACCCATTTTGGTTCAAGTGTGGAGTGAATAGTAAGACATAATAATACAGTGAAAATGCACATTAGGGCCAGATCCTGAAGAGTCTTTAAAATCCTGGTAAGAGGTCGACATTTATCTTGAAGGGATTTGAGAGCTTATTTGTCTCTGAGCGTGAATACAGAATTATTTTTACAAACTAGAGCATACATGTGAATAAGTATTATTCCCAGTGAGCAATGGGAAGATTTGTTTTGGCAACAGGACAGGACATGCCACCAAGGTCTGGTTCACTTAGTGACGGTTAGCCTGAAGCGGTAATGCAGTTAGTAATGAAAGCTTATTCCCGTTCAATCAATCAAAAAATATTCATTCAGTACCTTCTGTGTGCAAGGCCCTGTGTGGGCCATGTATAACAATCCCAGATGTGCACAACAAAAGCAAAGATTCATTTTGCTTAAAGTTTCCCTGGAGAGATGGACACATATACGCTAAAAGCTTATAAGAAACACATGGCAGTTCCCGTCCCCCACACCCACTGTGAACCAAAGCAAGGGGTATAGACAAAGTGTTGTAAGAATTCTGGCAGGATTGGATGCTGGGCCAGAAAAAAAATTTTGCTACAAAGTCACATTATTGGGGCCATGAGTGTATTTGTTTACTCGAATTGCTATAACAAAATACCATAGAGAGGGCAGCTTCAACAACAGAAATCTATTTTCTCACAGTTTTGAAGACTGGAAAAATCCAAGATCAAGGTGTCTAAAAATTCAGTTTTTGGTGAGGGTCCTGCTTCTGGTTTCTAGAAAGCTGCCTTCTGGCTGCATCTTCATCTGGAGAGAGAGAGAGAGCGAGAGAGAGAGAGAGAGAGAGAGCTCTCTGGTGTCTCTTCTTGTAAGAACACCACTCTTACTGAATTAGAATCCTACCCTTATGACCTTAATTACTTCTTTGGAGACCCCCTCTCCAAATATAGTATAAGGGGGCCTAGAGTTTCAACATATGGGGAAGACACATTCAGCTCATAATAATTAGCATCAGGAATAAAACTTATAGAAAATAACATTGTATTAATGTTAAATTTGAAGATTTTGATCACTGTGCTCTGGTTGTATAAGTGACTATCTTTGTTCTAGCAAATACTGAAGTATTTAGGGGTAAAGGAGCATGATGTCTGCAGGTCTATGAAAGCTAAAAGTCTGGGAACTGCTCCTGGGGCTCTTGGATAAGAAGTTCCTTCTCTATAGATTTTGCTGAAGGGTCCCAGAAAGATGTTTACTTTTCCCCAGGCACTCTGTATTGTTGATGTTCTTGAATGTGTCCTGTGCCCAGTGAACGAGGACACCAACCTTGGTGAGAAGTTAGAATTTAGCCCTTGTCGCCATTATGTTTTCTTGGCACCGTGATATCAGAAACTCCACTCATGTTAGTTGGCAGGGTAGTTGATTTTATAATACTAAATGTAGAAAAACATGGAAGTGGTAGACTTCAGTGCAGCCATGATGGTGTCTTTTTAGGTTCTGTGATGAAAGAGAAGTTAATCAGCAATTTTCAACCCGAAATCCTCATATAGACAGATGATCTGAGGTAAAGAACAAAAGGGGCCCATGGGAAAACAAGGCCCATTGCCTTCCCAGCAGCTGCATGGGTTTTCTTCCCTTATAATCCAGAGAAAATGGCTTTAAATGACAAGGCGTTTAGTAATAACCACAAAGCTCTGTTTGAGTAGCTGGCTGAGGAGGTGGGATGCTTGGGTGAGAGTGATGAGAGGAACCCTAGAAGCAGAGCTCTAGGCCATGTAATTAACAGATGTCAGCTATCCTCTTCTTCCTATTTTATAAGGAGAGCTATCTTCTCATTTATGATGACATTTCCCCCCTTTTCATGAAAACATAAGGCGGATTGTGTCCTGGAAAAAATATTAGTGTCATGCTCAAGAATGAGACCATTATTTTATAATTCCCGTTTATTAAGAGTTGAGATGAAGTCATTTTCTGAGATAAATTATTACCAAAAAAATTAGGGGAGGGGGAAGAGAAAGAGAGAGTGTGTATGTGTTAGGGAGTGTATATTTGGGGATGAAAATGAATACATTAAATAATCATTTTTTAAAAAAAAATAATTCTTTATTGTTGAAAGTATTAATCATTTTAATAGAAAGCTCAAGGTATGCATAATGTTCCATTATATAAATGATGTAAGTATAAAATACACATAATAAGAAATAGGAAGATGAAATCAGCATAAACTTATTATCCAGAAATAACATCTTGGCATATATATCTTTTCTTCATACACACATACATGCAAACATGTAATTATACATTTATATTTATATGATAACAAAATAGAATCACATGGCACCTATTTTATAACTTGCTTTTTAAACTTCTTGTGGATTTCCTTCGGTGCCAACATACACAGGTCTCCAGCATCATCTCTAATCACTACTCAGTATTTGGTAGTGTGGATGTTTCCACAATTTGACCTGTTCTGAATTGTTGGAGCCGTCTCCAAATTCTGCTGTTACACGGAAAGATGGTGCTGCGGACCCCAGCAGCTCTGCCGCTGGGCCTTTCTGAATTGCAGCCCAGGACTCCTTCTGAGGAGCTGGGAGCTGCGGAGTCATAGGCCCCACGTTTTAATTCATATTGTCAACCTTGATGGGTCCTAGGGCTCGAACATCCGCTTTCTCTGGCTGAGGGCCAGTCCACCGACATCACCTGCCAGCCCTGGGCTGACAAAACGTCCTCGGGGCCAACCCCAGAGTGCAGGGACCCGGCCCTGCGGCCTGGGCTCAGCCTTTGTCCTCCTCCCCTGAGTGACCTTGGATGGCGCTGGGCCCGGTGCCTGTCAGCATGGGCCCTGTCCCGCCTGGCAGGGGGCGGTCACAACCTGGGCCCCTGAAAGCACAAAACGGCCTGGAGAAAGGCCAGGCGGGGCGGGCCTCGGCTTTGTGTGTGCCAGACACCAGATGGTGCACAATTAGGGACATGCGAGGGGTCAGATGGCAGGCTCTCCATGGGCCTGCTGCTGCGGCTGGTCGTACAGACATTTTGGCGGGAAGAGAAAATTATGGGGGGAAAAAAAAGAGAGAGAACTTTTTATCAGTGACAGGCCCTTTGGACAAATGTCTTTTTGACTTTGTGTGTGCTTAGGGGCGGGGTTGCTGCTCAGAACTGGGCTCTTTCCTTCTGAGATTAAAGCCTTTTGCTCTGTCAGCTGTGGGCCAACAATGACCGGGAGTTTCCATATGGCCTTTCAGGGAGCAGAGAGCAGGGTGACGTTTGCACTCCACTGAGCATGCTGGCCATTGTTAGAACTCTTTAATACAAAGGATGCCAGAGAGGAATGGGTTTGTGCTGGGTCCAGGGTGTGTGCAGGTGCAAAGAGAAAGGATGCTGGGAGGAGGGAGGGACACAGGACCCCCTCTCCACTCCTCTCCCCCGAGAGAATCCCCCAGTTTACATCTTCACCCAGTGTTCCTCCTGGGCAGAGAAAGACCTGGCAGGTAGGAGATGTGGGTGGGTTCCTGACCAGGTGAAGATTTGTATCTCTCGTGTGTATGTGTGTGTGTGTGTGTGTGTGTGTGTGTGTGTGTGTGTGATGGTAGGACATAGGTTGGCGGAGCCACAGTCTATCTGTCACATGCCCCAGGGCCTCTGCCAACTGGGGTGGCCCTTTCTTCAGGTCTGAAGCAGAAGTGATTATAGTAAAAATGACTTACGCAAGCCTGAGGCTTGGGCACCATTTGGATGAAATGCATTTAGTGGTAAATGCCCTGATCAGATTTGAATGGAGCGCTTAGTTCTGGAACACTGCTTAGTTCTGGGCCATATAAAAGCCCTTCTATCTCCCCAACATTGCCCTGCTGACTTGCCCTCTTCGGGTCTGGGAGTTCTCTCCAGAAGGCCCTCCCCCCTTATATCTACAGCTCATCACCTCACAGAGAGCAGTGTATGCAGGTGGTGACACTCCGCCCAAATGTACTACAGGAACATGAGGAGCTAAGAGATGTGTAGTGAGCAGGAGAGAGAGGACAGACAGACCAGGTGAGAGTCCAGCAGAGGATCCCTGTTGCGGGGGGAGGGGAGAACGCACTCAGGGCAACTCCAAGAGCCCCTTCTGACATGCTTGCCCATGGCTGCCTGTTTTTATCCTGCCTTCCTACTAACCCCATGTTATCCTGAATAATACACAGATGTCCATCTGTGTTGGGTGGTATGTCATTGTTCTTCTCCAAAAGAGTGAAATCTGTATGAGACCAGACAGAACAGAGCCACAGAGAGAGTCCTTTGCAATTTCAGGAATTGTCCCCAAGGCTCTCCCGGAGCCCTGGGTGGCCAGCAAGAGGGTCAGGATCCCACATCTACTTCTTCACGGTGTGACCGTGGACCAGCCCTCCATTACCGACCCTGTTTCCTTATTGCTAAGTCAGGGTCAGGTACAGACAAGCTCTGTAAAGACTATGGTGATAATGACAATGGTACTCTTCAATACTTATGGTGACATCTTCCCCGAGAACCAGCCTCCCTCTTCTCCCACTGCAACAGGCAGGCTGCCTCTTTCCAGAATCCTGGTGTCCTTAGATTACCATTTTCATTTTTTTTTCAATTTTTATTTTCCTCTTTCTTTTTAAAAAAAATATTTTTATTGATTTCAGAGAGGAAGGGAGAGGGAGGGAGAGAGAGAGAGAGAGAGAGAGAGAGAGAGAGAGAGAGAGAAAAGCATCAATGATGAGAGAGAATCATTGATCGGCTGACTCCTGCATGCCCCACACTGGGGATCGAGCCTACAATCCAACGCTCAGTCTGCAGGCCAATGCTCTATCCAAAGAGCCAAACCAGCGAGGGCTTTTTCATGTATTTTTAATTTTCTGACTCTGAGGGGTTCAATACTGTGGCCGTTAACTACATGTGGCTATTCAGCACTTGAACTGTGGCTGGCTTGAACTGAGACGTGCTTGAGTGTAAAATACGTACCAGGTTTCGAAGATTTAAGACAAAAGAGAATGTAAAAATACCTCACTAATAATTTATATTGGCTGCATGTTGAAATGCATTATTTTGGATACACGGGGCTAAATAAAAATATTAAAATTAATTTCTCGGCTTCTTCTTGCCTTTTAAAATGTGGCTTCTAGAAAAATTAAAATTACATTTGTGGAATGCATTATACTCAACTGGACGCTACTGCCAGAACTACTAGGAGGTGAGTACATTTTTACTGTCCAGCCCTCATCCGCCTTCACCAAGTTGGCTGGCTGGGGGACAGGACACTCTGGGGGACAGAAGACACTTGGGGAGCCCACTCTTTCTGGCTTCTGTGTTTTCTGACATGAGGTTGCTTTGACACTGTGGATCTTGCCTCGCTTCTAGAAATCAGAGGCCAAAGCAAGCCTCTGCCCTCAGGTTGACCAACCTGTTCTGGAAATAGGAGCTCTGGCTAATGTTTTCGCAAAGCTGGTTAGAGGAAGTCCAGGCAGAGGGAGATCTGCCAAGGATTTGCAGAGTGCAATGCCCAATTCAACTGGCCATCTCCTTTCTCCTTTATACGTTTAAATCAAAGCACAAGACAGTGGAGGCAAGAGGGGATATTTTGATGTGGTGAGACCTGTGGCCAGTGACTTGGAGAGGGTGCCTGTCTTTTCCTCTCTGAGCGGCAGCGAGCCCTGAGCACTTTCTCCGCAGGGACTAGCACTGCAGAGAGAGAATGACTCGACTCCTTCTCACCTCCAATGGGAAGCAACTGAGCGTGTGGCGTGTCTCAGTTCCCGTCATTGAGAAAGTGATTTCACACCAGCCTCTCTGTATTTTGGTCTAGGCCAAGCAGAATAAGTTGCATGTTCTTAAGTTAAAATTCTCTTCTAAACGGTTTAAAATGCCATGGCATTTTTATTTTTAAGAGTGAAAGCTGGATGCAGGTATGTCAGCTGCTTCTGCCATCAGAGGTGCTGGGACCCTGGCCCTCGCTCTGAAGGCCCTCTCCCTCTGGCCTGCAGCCCCCAGTGAGGCTGCGACTGATTGGACACATACAACTTTGTGGACATGTGACAGAGAAGCCCCTACTTCCAAGGGTGGGGGGATGCTAGGGATCCTTCTCCAGCTTAAAAAAAACTATACATATATACTAATACATGCTCTCTCTATATATATATATGCTCAATATATATATATGAGGAAGGGAGAGGGAGAGAGAGATAGAAGCATCAATGATGAGAGAGAATCATTAATCAGCTGCCTTCTGCTTGCCCTCCTACTGGGGATTAAGCCTGCAACCCAGGCATGTGCACTGATGGGGAATTAGACCGTGACCTCCTGGTTCATAGGTCGATGCTCAATCACTGAGCCATGCCAGCCAGGCCTTCTCCAGATTTTATGTTTATATATTTTTCAAAGGCTCTATTCTAGCTTGGCAAGCTGCAGTTGGACAAGTCATCCAGCCTTTCCATTGAATGAGGGAACTGGCAAAATAGCTCTACAGTTCTGTCCAGTTCCCGAATCTGTGATGCTAATATGACAAATAAAAAACTGGCTCAGGGGAATCAGGTTCTCAGAAAAGGGACTGGATGGATGTTTCTTCTTATGCTTGATCTTAGCCAAAAGGTGAGAAGCGATGGATGTTTCTTCTTAGAACAGCACATAGTCCTCTTCACCAGAAACAAGTTCAGGTGAAAGGAGATTGTTGTGAAATGGGCTTTTCTAGCTGATCGTCCTCTCCTTTCTGATGATGCTAGTCATCACCACCCCAGACTTTTTGATGAGTCTGTGGCTTTAATTTTTTCCATCATCACACACCCGTGCTCTGTGGCCATCTTTCTGGGAACAGGGCTTGTGCTGCTTCCCAGCCCCTCCCTGTTCACTTTGAGATGCTTAGTATCTATTGACCGTATGATGGTAGGAGGGTGGAGGAGTAGGAAGATGGAAAAACATGAAAGAAAAGAAAAATACCTACGTCTTCAACCGGGAATTGCCGGAAGCAATAGAAGGGTCTCAGAAACGCTTACCTTTTCCCACTCCCTCCCTCACCTGCAAAGAATGCCTGGTGCATAACAACTCCAAAGGACAGATGTAATCGTGTCATTGCTCTACCCAGAACTCTTTGGTGACCTCCTGCTGCCCACATTTGAGCATTTGGGACTATCTTTGGCCTAACTCCAAGCCTTCCTTTCCAGATTGCTGTCACATTCCTCAGTCAGATTCTTTCCTTCTTCTTTTTTTTTTAGTGTGTCCCAGACATGAAACAGCTCTGGCCACCAACACAGGCATCAAGCTACGATAAACTAAGGACCATAAATCTGCTTTGCCCTGACTGATAAAGAGCAACACCACCAATCAGGTGTCTCCTTGCAAATTGCCAGGGGGTATTCAGATTCTTTCATGTCCTCAGAGAAACCATTCATCTCTGTACCTCCATACTTTTGCTTGGCTAGATGCTCTTTCTAAAATGCTCTAATCCATATCTACCTCTTGAAAGCCTAATAATTATCTAAGACCTAGCTAGTTCTGCTGCCTCCTTCATGAAGCCTTCCTGGATTTCCTGAGCCAGGAATGCTCTCTCCCTTAGCTCAACATTCATAGTCTTTGGTTTGTATCTCTCTTTTGGTACTACTTGCTGTCTGTCTATCCTTACAATTATTTCAACCACCTTTGATCACACCTTTATGTACCTGAGAGCATTTAGCTCATGTTATACACTTAGCAGGTGGTCAATAAATGCTTCCCAATCCACATATAAAATGAAACCAGCACAAAAAATGCATGCATTGGTGCCAACGTGGCAGCACCACAGGGCAGCTGCAAGGCAAGGTGAAATGGAGATCTAAGAGCAAATGGCCTCAGACCACCTCAAAGCACAAAGGCTTCATTTTCTAGAACTGAATCTGCTGGTAGCTTGCCAGCTCTGTCCCCTCCCAGAGAGGACCCATTTCCCCCCTTCTCTTTTCTCTTTTGAGCCACGCACACCTGCATCCCTCTCCTACTGAATAAAGGAAGAAAGAATTGGAAATATAAGATGCATAGTACTAATTTTGACAGATTATGTTGCGGTTAGGCCAATCTCACAATACAGGGAGTTTAGTTTTGATCACTTTCGGTTTATTGTTTCCTTAAAAACAAAACAAAAAAACACCACCTTGTTTAAAACAAGCTTTAAGGCTGCATGGGCTCTAAATCAGTGCTTCACAAACTTGAATATCACAGACATCATCAGAGGATCTTATTAAAATGCGGATCCTGATTTCCATGGGTCTGGGTGGAGTCTATAATTTTGCATTTCTAACAAGCTCCCAGGTGATACCTATTCTCTGGTTCTGTGGACAACACCTTGGGAAGCAAGGACCAACACATAATTTTCAAATTGTGTGCAGTAACTGAGCTTTTCAAATCACCTTGAATTCCATTTAGCCGATTTCATTTTCTTATAGCTACGTTATACATTAGAAGTCATCTCCTTGAAGACAGAGCCATCTATCTCTTTCTTATATCTCTATATTTCCCCTTATAAGCCTCATACTGCTAGCATATAGTAGGTCTTCATAAATGTTTGTTAAGTGAATACGAGTAAATTCATGGGCCAAGCATATTCCAGGGCATAGTGATGCTACCTCAGAGAAGGCAGAGTCCAGGAAAAGATATCAAGGTGTTGTGTGAAAACTTGGTTCCCTCAGGAGCTGACCTCATTGCCTAAGCCAGTGATGGCGAACCTTTTGAGCTCGGCGTGTCAGCATTTTGAAAAACCCTCACTTAACTCTGGTGCCGTGTCACATATAGAAATTTTTTGATATTTGCAACCATAGTAAAACAAAGATTTATATTTTTGATATTTATTTTATATATTTAAATGCCATTTAACAAAGAAAAATCAACCAAAAAAATGAGTTCGCGCATCACCTCTGACACGCGTGTCATAGGTTCGCCATCACTGGCCTAAGGAGAGGGACCATTTTGAATTGACTGGACCAAATGCCCTTTCGGTTGCCTTAGGTTCCCAGTCACACTTTGGAATGTGCCACTAGGAAGGACACGTCTCTTAGCACTCGCCAGTTACCATACACAGAGTTTTAGTATTATGAGTCCCTGGGAACGTCTCACTAGAATCCACGTCATTATTCAAATGCTAATTATGGAACCCATGAGATATCTGGGCTCTCAGCTTTTCTCCCTTCCTTCTCCCTCCTCATTTCCTTTCGTCACTTTTCAACATTTTGGCGCTCTCCAGCGTATCATAGACAGAGCTGCTGGCGAGAGCTTTCTGTAACGGAGACCTCTTCAGAGCACGCTTCTTCCTGTGAGCTCCACATACCTGCCCACTGCCAACCAGAAGCTAAAACATCTGCTTCGTATGGCATTCTAGGCCCTTAGCCACCTGCCCTGTTTTATCTTTCATCCTTTCCCACCAGAAAAATGGGCTCCCTGGGGCCTCCATTTTCCCCTGCTTTATTTTTTTGCTTTTGCTGTTTGCTTTGCCTAAAATGCCTTCTCTCCACCTAGCAGCCCCATACTCCTGGCCTTGCCCAATTCCACCTTCCCCTGGGGTCCTCCTAACGCCCCAGAAGAACTAGTCAGTCTTCCTCAGGGGGCCCTACCTCTTTGCTCCTCCTCTGTTTCTACATTGCGTTATTGATGAACTCTACCTCTGTCCTGCCTGCCGGTTCTCCTTTGTGTCTTCAGTACCCAGTGGGCACTGAACTCATGGTTGTTGAAGAAATGAAGTCAACAGGGAAATACTTTAGCTTTACCACTATTCATTACAATCCCTCTTCCTCTCTCCTGGCAATCCAGAAGGAATTCACACTGATCCAGCTCCTAGTATGTGCCAATTTCATTACTTCCCTATCTTATTTATTCTTCACAACTTCTCTATATGGTAGGTATTGTTATCCTCAGTTTATACACGAAGACACGGAGGGTCAGGGAAGTTAAATCATGTGCCCCAGAGCTTTCTGAAGATTTTGTCTGCAGACTTGAGTCTCAGAATTTAGCCTTTTGTTAAAAATTGGAGCTCTGGAAACCTAAGTCCCATTAAGTTTACACTGAAAGCATGTGCCCCCTTAATAAGGCTATTGGCTAGGTAG
The DNA here is from genome assembly GCF_000147115.1 of Myotis lucifugus. Lineage (NCBI taxonomy): Eukaryota > Metazoa > Chordata > Mammalia > Chiroptera > Vespertilionidae > Myotis > Myotis lucifugus. The sequence goes on from NW_005871125.1 coordinate 2,126,671, forward strand.
GGAGTCTGTCAGTGGCATCTGAGTCACTCATTCCTAAAACAAGACTTCAGATGTGAAATGGATTTCCCCCTTTTTCTGTCCCTGGTACACTCATATGACTCAAGTGGAGGGCACAGTAAGTAGGGAGCTGACTGATTTGGTAGGTATGACATTGAGGGTGAGGCAGTCTTTCTTAACCACAAGTAGCCAAATTATTTCCCCTTTCATAAGAGGTTATTGCTGGTCAAGCTCAAGTAGCCATCATTTGAAAACATCTTCAAGAGTGTTTTTTTCTTCAATTTAAAGACAATCGATTTCATGCTTGCTTGTCTAGTTCTTCAGATATATTGCATGTGGAGTAATCAACTAATCTAGGACTGATGCAGACAGAAACACACTTAGGATCTGTGTGATCTTGGACAAGTTATTGTACCTCTCTGAGCCTCCACATCCTCATTTAGCAAGAAAGGTTGCCAGAGAACACGTATTTATGAAAACAGGTGCTGAGCCTGTAATAACTGCTCACAAATGCTTGTGTGAGGAGGCCCCAGCTTGCCTAGTCTTCCCCAACACTGCTATCTCAATCCTGCTCAGGCATTGATTGAAGTGCGTAAGGAATCCTAGAAACAGGTTGGACATAAATTATAAGCAAATAGTCAATGATGTATCTGAATATTTAAGTAAGGGTGCCCTTTGGGATTCTCTTTCCTCTTCAGAAAAATGTGGGCCACAGTGAAATGAAGTGAAGCAGAAATAAATTTCAGGGGAAGAGATTAAACAAAGAACTTTATGCATATAGGCATAGCCCATGGACAAACAATAGGGGAAGGCCTGGGGAGGGGGTGGAAGTAGGTCAACAGGGGAAAAACAGGACATCTGTTATACTGTCAACAATAAACATTAAAAAAGAAAAAAATGAACGAAGCTCACCCATTCACTAAGAATTTAGAATCAATTGGACCACTAGCCTCTGAATCCCTGCTTGATTGTTTGTTTTTAATGCCCTGCCCTAACCTATGGTTCTGTCTTCCTCTGGGGCCCCTATCTCTTTGCTGCTCTTCTATTTCTGCCTGCTAGAAGCAGAGAGGTTCAGATCTGCCTGGATCCATCCTGGATGGGTATCAAGAAAGGAGATGTTGCCCTAGCTGGTTTGGCTGGTGGATGGAGCATTGACCTGCAGGCTGAAGGGTCCCAGGTTTGATTCCGGTCAAGGCCCCATGCCTGGGTTGCGGGCTCAATCCCCATTGTAAGGTGCAGGAGGCAGCCAATCAATGATTCTCTCTCATCATTGATATTTCTATCTCTCCTTCTCCCTTCCTCTCTGAAATCAATAAAAATATATTTTAAAAAAGAGAAAGAAGTTGCTTTTCTTAATCTAGTAAAATTTACTAACAAAAAGTCTATGCTGGAGAGCTGTCCTCCCTGCTTTGGTCACAGCTGTTCCTTCAGGAGACCCCAGGCCCATGTTGTGGCATTTGGCATATCCCTTGTTGGTTTCTGCACCCCGTGAATGCCTCAACTGTGACACAGGTCATGTGGTTTATGTTGGTGCCTGAGTCTAGACTGTTGCTCTTTTCCAGAGCAAGGCTTGTCGTTTCCTTTTTGCATTCCTAGTGTCCAGCACAATTTCCTGTCTGAAATCATTCTGCTCTCTGATCCTAAGCTTCTTTAAGCTCCCCCCATTTTCTCCTTTTCTCTCTGACTGCCTTCTCAAATCCTCACATCTAATTCCCAGCTCATTTCTGCCATCTCATGCTCCCTAACCTCCTCTTTCTCTTGCTTGCCACATAATTCCCACGTAGGCACTGTTAACTGCTGTTTCCTTAGGATACGTTTTGCTTTTTGTTGTCTTATAGAGATTGCATTTCAAAACACAATATTAAATGGTCAAAGAGGGTAGGTTTCTTAATCACTCACAAATCCAGGTGTGGGAGGTGGGCCCTCATCCTGGAGGTCCCCAGCACTATAGGAATTACTTAGGTGGGAATTAGGCCTGTGGTTTTATTAACTGTATTTCCAGGCAGAGCGAAGAGCCTGGAATGTCCCACGGTTGGAAAATGTTCTCACATCAAAAATACTCCATAGGGCCCTCGGCGGTCCCAGCTCTGTCTCCTGCTTCAACAGACCCAGGGCCGCCCCTTCTTCCAGCCTCCAACCACTCTCCAGCGTCTTATCCAGTCACCACTCAGAACCACCTCCAAGACCAGCCAACACACTGTTTGTTTGTTTTTTTCTTTTCTACCTTAACTCCTTATTGCCGAACAACCACGGGCTCCCAAATTCGTCAGCATCATTCCACCGAGGTGGAGACTGCCGTCAACCGCCTGGCCAGCCTGCATCTGCGGGCCTCCCACACCTACCTCTCTCTCTGGGCTTCTAGTTCCACCTCCATGATGTGGCTCTCAAGGGCGTGGGCTGCTTCTTCCTCTAGTTGGCAGAGAAGAAGCGCAAGGGCGCTGAGCATCTCTTAAAGTTGCATCTCTCCAGGACGTGCTGAAGCCTCCCCAAGATGAGTGGGCAAAACTCAGGGTGCCTTGGAAGCATCCCTGGCCTTGGAGATCAACCCGAACCAGGCCCTTTGGGAGCTGCAGACCTGGTTCTACCTGCGTAGACCCTCATCCTGTGACTTCCTGCAGAACCACTTCCGGGGCGAGCAGGTGAAGCTCATCAAGAAGATGGGCTACACCTGACTCACCTCCGCAGGCTGCAGGCCCCCACGCTGGGCCCAGCGAGTATCTTTTGAAAGGCTCTCCCTCAAGCATGACTAGGAACCTTTGGAGCCCAGAGGCCTTTGAGGGGCCCCTCTGCATGCCCTGGTGTCTGGCTTTTGCCTGAGCCTCTCCCCAAAACTACTAGCCATTTTTTTAACCACCCTGAAGCCCTCTCCCATGCATTGGACCAAATGGAAACAATAAAGCTTTTTGCAAAAAAAAGAAAAAAAAAGAAAAAAAAAGAAAAGAAGCCTACTCCAGAACAACAATGATGCTATTTACTTTGGCTGCCATTGCCCCTTTCTCAACTCTGCCTTCTGCATTCATAACTAATGCCTGTTTCTTTAGGGCACCCCCCCCCCAGGAAGATACTGTACAACTGAGACATGTATTACATTCTAAATGGACATGGCATGGAGATAATCTGTGAACCAAACACTGAGTTAATATTTCAGTAAACAGTTAAATTGGTGTTTTTTTTTTTCCTTAAAAAGAAGGAGAAGAAGCAGCCTACCTGCTTTTGTCTGTGCCCTGCCCCCTCCCAGCACACATGACTTAGGAATTTTATGTAAGGGAGCCCAGGGCACTGACCTGCACGCCTCCACACTGTTTGTGCTGTTGCCTTGGACACTGGGACACAATCACTGTCTTTCCAAATCAGCTCACCTGCTGAGTAATGGGCTGGCTGCGGGCCCAGCTGGCTCCTCCTAGCTCCCTGGAGCATCAGACCGCATTTCCTCTCTCTAAAAATTAGCTTTGGTTTTGGTCAGGAACACTGAAGGAGTTTCTACCCTTCTCTTGGTTCTAAGAATGAAAGACTACCCAACAAAGCAGTTAGGTCATTAGAAATGGAAAAGACACCCATGCCCTCTGCCCTGAGCCCAGAGGGGCAGGTAGGTGCAGTCGTCCTGGTACAGAAGCTGTGTAGGGACGACACTCTAGGAGCCTAGACATTCCCAGGCTCCATCAGGACGCCACCATCAGGTTGGCCCTTTCTCACACCACCCTCCTTCCCACAGCATTAACTGGTGTCGGAAAGCTCCAGCCTTGTGGAGAGGGAACCCAGAGTACAAGGACCATTTCTGCTTTAGAGTGATTTTCCTAGGGCAATCAATAAAATGATGAGACCTGGGTGCATTTTTGCTCTAGGAGTGGTGGGTGGGGCAGGGGTGTGAGCACCTAGGTGATGGAGAACCCAAAGCCCATGACACTGCTCTCTGTGTAACCTTTTCTGCTGGCACTTGTATGAGCAGCCCGGGGTGGAGGGTGGGGGGTGGGGGCTCAGAGCACCTGCTATTCCAGGTATGTCCTGGGGATCGCCAACCTAAGAATTTTCTTTCAAGGTTCATGTTGTTTGTGTGCACGTGTGTGCGTGTGTGTGTGTGTGTGTGTGTTTCTTTTAAATTAAACTACTTTTTGAAACAATCCCAAACTTACAGAGAAATTGAAAGCATAGTGCAAAGAACATCTTTTTTTCTCCTGAACCATTTAAAAGTCAGTTGCCTATATATTTGTTTCCCCCCCAAGTAACCTATATTTGATTAACCTTTTTTGACTTTAATAATCAATGTAATAAAAGTTTGATAATGCTATTTCTTATTTTATAGTGAGAATTTAAAATTTTTTTTATTGTTTTCTTGGCTATTTTATTTTTTTTCTAGCTTTATTGCGATGTAATTGACATTTCTGGAGGACTGCATGAGCTAAAGCCCTTTAAGCACAGTGTCCTGCACATGGTAAATACCCAATACCTGTTTGCTCCACCTAATACAGCTGCATTGACTTTAGTGTAAAGAAGTCTACCACACCCTGGCTGGAGGGCCCAGGAGGCCTCGTGGGGTTAGCCTGTGGCTTCAGGTAGCCCCTGCCACACAGTTCTGGGCACCTGGGGGGTGTGTTTATCCACTTTCAAAGGCTGGGAATGGCTTTCTGCCTCTTTTCAGGCTGGGGGAGCAGCCGACTTCCTACTCCTTCCCAATCTGCACCCCTCACCACATCCTGGGGAAGAACAAAGCAACACATGAGGGCACATCCTGGGGAAGAACAAAGCAACACATGAGGGGAAATGAAGCAGGACCAGGCTGAGCCGTTTCCCAAGAGCGCCCAGCTCCCCGTGCTGCCGAGGCACCATGCTGGCGTCCAGAGCCCGGCCAGGACCCTAGAGAGCCGAGCTGACAAATGACCTTGGCTTTGTTCTGGTTTCTTTATGTCGTGACTAGAAGGCAGGACCCCGAGGCTGAAAATCTTCCCGTCCCAAACCCTGCCCCCTGAGAAGGTGGTTTCTCTAGAAAGCAGGCTAAGCTTCATCCCGACTCCCAGCCTGCTCCTAAACCTGCCACCTGCTCCTTCTACAGGGCATGGCGCTCTGGGGTTTTTCACGACTCACTGGGTCTCCTGGGTTGTTTGGGAACGTGGGGTTTGTGTGAGAGACTGGAAGCCTGCTTTTCTGATGAGGTCACTGTTCCTTGAATTATTACCTCGCTTCCCTTGGCCCGAGCAAGCAGCAGGAATGCCTTGGAGTGGTGTTTGTTTGTGAAACATCAAATCCCTGCCTAGTGACGCCCAAGCAGGCCCACTTGCCTCCAAACCCCGGTCCCTCCCAAGTTCTTCAGTCTTCAGTCCTGTGGGTGCCGATGTGTTACCCGCTGCAGAACCAGAGGCCAGCTTCCTTCCCAGGCCCCGGGTGTGTGGCAGGGCCGGTGGTCCCCTGGGCCAGCCTACGTCGTGGGTTTCATCTGAGGGCTAATTTTGCTGGTAGGGAGTGTAGGCAGGAGGCCAGGGCAACATTTGGCAGCCAGCAGGCAGCTCCTGGAGAGAGCGGGCCGTTTGAGTCCACAGTGAAGTCCAAGGATGGTCACCACCCTCCACTTCCTGCCTGCGAGCCAGAGCCAGGGCCGTTGGCTGTGATGACCTGGCCGGCAGTGCGGCCGTCTCAGGCTTCAGGCACTGGCCCCACGGCCACACCAGGGGGAGCAGGTAGCCTGGGGCCCTGCCAGCCTGGTGCCACTGTCTGCCAGCCACTGGTGGGCCTGGCCGGGGCGTCTGGCCCAGGGCTTTGAAATGATTCTATTTTCAGCGCCTGACTCCCTCTCCAGCCCCCACTCCTGCTGAGCTTCCTGAGCCACGTCTCCCCACTCCCAGCCCAGCGTCTTTCTGAATGGAGCGGATTATCATAACACCATATGTTAGAAACGCAGTTCACAATTCATAACGTCCTGTTATGCACCAGCTCTCTTCTGATCTTTCGTCAGCCTGGGGGGTCCCAGGGTAAGTCCTTTAACCCATGATTCACAGAGGAGGGACAATGGAGGCTCAAAGAAACTCAAGTATCTCGACTAACATCACACACACACACACACACACACACACACACACACACACACACTCTTTTTCTCTCTCTCTCTCTCTGCAAGTCTGCAAGTCAGTGTGGGGCTGAGTCTTAGAACCAGGCTTCCTGCCTTGAGTCTGGTGCTCATCCCATCACCCTTCATGTCCAGGTGTCCTATTTATGGCACCAGCGAGTAGGATCCCGCAGGACCACCTGTGGTGGCCGTTTCCTGTCTTCTTCACAGAGGACATTTACTTCTGGGGAGTATTGCCAGGCTGGGCAGAATCCTGAGCTCTGTGGAGTCTGATGTGAGCAAAAGCTGGCTGATTCGAAGCGAGGCCTCTCCCCAAAGAGGGCCTGGGCCCAGATGCTCCAAGAGCAGGAAACTCAATTAGCTTTTCTGTGGATGGAGTCCGAAACGTTGCTCAGCACTTGGCCAGAGTTCCAGCCACCCCTCCCTGTTTGGGGCTGGGCAGGATCCAGATCCCCTGCCCTTCCTGGAAAAGCACAGGCCCCTCCTTCATCCAACTGGCAAAGGCCTGGCTGCTTGCCTCCTGGGGAAGGGGTTCAAGCCTCGTGGCAACCTGTGCTCTGA
>NW_005871125.1:2133646-2211043 GCF_000147115.1 Myotis lucifugus
TGCTGCTTTTCCTACCACTGCCCATCTGCCTGCTCTAAAGGCAACCGAGTACTGGGAGGGGGAGCGGGGGCTGCCACAGAGAGCGCTCAAGTAAGAACTGAAATATTTGACTGGACTTGGTCCTAGCAGAGGCGATTTCATTACCCTAAATGTCCTGGAAACCCGGTTGCCTCTGGTGTTAGAAGACTCCAGGCTCGGCATTCTCAGATGGCCCTCTGTAGCTAGCCCTGGCATTTTCTGCAAGTGGCTGTGACATGAGTCATAGTGGGCAGTCTCTGGGGAGGCTGGCCATGAGGTGAGCACAGAGGGAAAAAAGCTGCATCTTCCCCCGCCTCACAGGCGAGAGGCCAGGCTGGGGATGGCCACTGGGTCCTTCGTGGTGGGGACGAAGGGGTCAGCATCAGCAGGAAGGAGGATGAGCTCAGAGAGGACAGGCCAGGCCAGAGCAGGCCCCATCAGAAATGGTCCTGGTGTTGACTGCTGGGCAGGGCCTGTAATATCAAAACCAGCTATGGCTGTAGGTAAAGAAGCAATGAGATCCAGATGCATAATTCTGTCCATTTGGGAAAGCCTTCTCTCTCATGCAAGGAGGGAGCCTCAGGCATACTCTTGTGGTGGTTTATTAATGTCACAAACGAAGCATATTTTATTTTTATTTGACTTGGCCAATAAAAATGTTCTGTACAAGGTAAACACTTCATCATGAAATATTTAAAGTAAAAATAAATAAATCAATTCCATCCTACAGAAATCTCCAGCTACCACATACAAATAGAGGACATCAGTTATAAATTAAATACGTTAAAATAAATAGTCTTAGGGTACTCTGATTGATAGGGTCAGTTTAAATCACCTGTTGAAATCATTATACCAAAGCAAGGTATTATTAATTCCACTAGACTATGCCATTTTAGAAAACATTAGCGCTCAACATTTGATTTTTAATTGTTTTTCTATAGAAAAACTGCACATAAAAGAATAGAGAATTCATGCAATCATGCCAAATGATCCTCAAAACCCATGTTGACGATACCCTGGATTGGATATTTGCCCTACGAAGTAAATATTTAGTGCTCTGTCATTGAAAAGCCTACCTCGTCAAGATGAAATAAATGCGATACCAGGAATAGTAAGAACCATCGTGTTTCCAGGTGCCTCAAACATCAAGCTCTTACATTTCCACAGAAATCACACATATGAGAATGACTCACAAGGAAGACAGACGAATCACCTGCTTCCTTCCTTGGAGGTCTTTAAAATGGGTTGGGACAATTTTATTTTGCTGTGGTTTTGCTTAAAAATGGGGACATGAACTTATGATCTTCCAAAGTCACTGTCAGACCGGGGGCTTAAGCGATTCTAAGAAGGAACCGGCTTCTTTTGCCTTCGAGGGAAGTTCCTTTTGTGCCTCCTAGGCTGGGTGATTGGGTAGCGAGGGGCGATGATATGATGTGTTTGTACCAGGTGCTTGCAGAGGTAAATGTGTTAATTTTTAGCACTGAGGCTCCATTCCAACCCAGCGTTCTCCCTCTGGGCAGCAGCCTTTGGCACCTGGGAAGGTCACCTTTAGTCGGCCTCAAAGGCGCTGTTGGTCGCTCCCACATACTCAGCCTTCTTCTTATGCCTCATCCACATTTTTCGGAGGATGCTGGGGATGCCGCAGGACACACTTCCTGTCAGTGGTAGGGAGGCTTCTGCTCCCTGGGGAAGGGTTGGGTACTCTTCAGTCATCTTCTTGAGATGCCTGGATCTAAAGAAAAGCCGGGGGTGTGGGGAGGGCAGTCACTTCCCTGAGCCAGACTTTTACGTTTTGCTCTGAAGAAGCTTATGGTAGCCTGAGCTCTTATTCCTCCTCTGCTCACACATCCTGTGACCTGGAGGGAGGGTCACTGTTGGGCCCCATGCAGGAATGACACCCCCGGGGGGATCCGCCAATAGGATGAGGGAAGGAGGTGGCCTTGGCCACGCTGGTTTATGGGCCTCAAGTTCTGCTCTCGTCCCAAGTTCCACTTGCCCACCCCTCCCATCTCCACACGATGCTGAGTGGATTTCCCAGAGCATTGGCTATTGGGTTGAATCTTGCCTCCCATGTGCTGTGTGATGTCAGGCAAGTGACTTAACCTCAACCAGCCTCAGTGTCCTCATGTGCAAAGTGGGATGATTTCATCTAACTCCTGGGGCTTTTTCGAGGAGGAAAATGAGGAAATAAAGCATCTGGCACATTGTAGGCCTCCATACATGTTCCTTTTCTCCTCACTTTCTCTCCTTACGTGAAAGAAATGGCCTTACTTGTCAATAGCCAGGGCCCAGGAGCAAATTGCGATGAGAATGTCTGAGCTTAGAGAAAAGAATCTGTTTAGAACCTTTGCAATGCAGCTATGTGGATTGGTAAGGTCGGCCTCCGTTGCGTTGTAGTAATTTTTTACTGGTTAACTCCAGCCGTCACTAAAAGCCATTGTTGCTGAGAACAATTTGCTTCTAGTACTTATACAATCCAAACGATTGTCTTAGTTTTCAACACTTAGGTCCCAATATGTTGAGTGACTTGGTTTTTATAGTTCTTCCTGGATGGCTTTCTTTCATCTAGAAGGGTTTTGAACCGGCCCGTTTCCCCTTGGACTCCCACAGCGTTCAAGGTATGCACCACTGGGGTTGATATTTTAGTCCATGGCCCCCCACACATCTGCCCCTAAAACGGTCCTGAGTACGTGTCTTTCCAACTCCTAAATTGAAAGTTTCTTGAAAAATGATAGCAATGGTTTATGCTAAGCTCTTTATACATTATCTCATTCAATTCTCACAATACCCCTCCAGAGGGCTACATCCCCAGATTTTGTTTGCCCTTTTTTTTTTTTTTAAAATAAACGAGGACATGGAGGTCTGAATAACTTGCCTGAAGTCACAGCAAGGCAGTGGCGTGCCAGGCAAGCAGCAGCACGTGACTGCCACCTGCAGCATGGAGGACGGTGGTAGGGACACAAATAGACAAGGAGAACTGAGTTTCAGGCTCCTGCCCACCACCTTCTTAGTGTACCATTGAAGGCGGGGAGGGGGCTGCTGGGGATTACTCACTCCTGGGACTCTAGCTGCTGGCCCCTGGATCAGAGGTAACAGTAACGTGGCGGGGGGGTGGGGGTGGGGGATAAATTTGGTTTGAAACCTTTGACCTTATGTACTTTTTTACCTTTGGGCAAGGGCCATGAACCCAATTCAGGAGGCATTTCTGACCTCAGCCTGCCTAGGGGAGGCTCTGAATATGGCCTGTGATTACATTTATCTAATTAACCCCAAATCCTCCAAATGACAGTTCTCTAAGTCTAAAGAGCGGCGTTAATGAAGTGGAAACCATCAAACACGCTTCAGCTTCATCCTAGAGAAACAGTTACCCAGGGTTATTGTCCTCATTAAGAGGACATTTGCAGCTGGCATGGGTTTCGTGTTAGCATCTTGAGAGTCTGTCAACCAGGCCACCTGTTCCTCTTCTGCCGCAGGCCCAGAGCAGGTGGGGCGCCCTGCAGGCAGCGGGCGGGGAGGCCCGGCACTTACCCTCTTGTCAGAACAGCTCTGTTGTCAGAGCCGCCGGGAGTGGGCGCCTCCAGGACAGCTGTGGGGGCCTTCACTGAGATCCGGGCCACCGGAGGAATCTGGGTTGTGAGGAAGGGGAAGAGAATGTGAGGATGTGGCCATGGTCCCAACTCTGGAGCCACTGAAAGGGGAATGGCTACACTGAACCACCACGAACCCAGGGCAATAGTCCTTACACTTGGGTGGGCATCAGACTCCCCTGGAGGCCTTGTTAGCTCCGTGCTGGGCCCACCCGGGTATCGGTTCAGTAGGTGTGATGTGGGCTTGGGCATTTGCGTTTCTAACAAGTTCCTATGTGCTGATAGTCCCAGGACCCCAATTTGAGAAGAAAATTGAGAGAGAGCAACTCAATCTTACCTGAGAACTCTGTCCCCTCACACTCCCATTGCCTGTGTCCCCTTTGTTGTCAACCCCTGCAGGTTCTTGCTTTGAAATACTGCCTAGATTTCTGCCAGCCTCTCCATTTCCTCTGCTGCAGCCTTTAGGGCCAATCACCTTGGGGCCTCCTTGTTTCCAACCAGACCCCAGACCCCTCCTGGATTTGCAGGGCCTCCACAGCGGGGTAGACTGAGGCCAATTCTGCACCGGCTCTTCAAGGCTCTGCAGAGCCGACTCCACCTCATCTATGCAGCTCCGCCTTCTGTCACCCCCATGGGTGTCAGCAGTTCCAGTCCCAGCAGGGCCACTCCTGCCTTCCTCAACGCTCATGCCCAGCTCCTCATCTTCACTGGGCCTTTCCTTCCCTCTCTGGGCAGAGCCTCATCTCCGCCTGCCCTTCAAGCTCACTTCCTCCAGGAAGCCTTCCATCTGGCTGGTGGCCCATGTTGATTTCTCTTGGTCCTTAGGCCCCCGCAGCACTGCATACCACCAGTTCTATCTTTTTATGGTTCTTTACTTGTTTCATATGTTTGTCCAGTATCCTAGTCCCCAGAAAGGTTGCATAGCATGAGGCATGGCCTGGGACTTAAGCCTTTGGTGGCCCTACTCACCTTCTCTAAAGGAGGTGGTGAGTGCTCAAGAAACATGTAGTGAAGTAGAAATTAACTGGTGGCCTAACCTGGGCTAAGTCCAGAGTTTGCTCTGTCAATGGTCATTGTTCCTCCACCCCATGGCCCACTGAAGGTGCAAGGTCACCGTATTCCTGGAATTGCTGAGAGATTCCAGGTTTCCAGGCTGAGGACACCATGATTCACCTCCCCCTTCTCTCTTGAGCCGGCCAGAGGTTGTGGGCAGAGTTACTGTGCCACCTTGTGGCCTCTAGGGAGCTCTCCCTCCCCATCATGCCAACAGCCCCGGGAACATCTACCCACTCGCCTTCTTCCCCACTGTCCTTAGTCCCATTTCAGTGTTGAATCCGGTTTAGCCGTGCGAGCTCTGAATTGCTCTCCAGTCTCTGATGAGCTGTGGGACTCCAGCCCCACTGTCTCAGGCCCAGAGGAAAGGGCCAAGCCTGCTGCCTCTGTCCTCTGCATTATTATCGCCCCCCTTTTGTAACTGGGTCCCCATCACCACCCTATCCCATCCCAACCTGCTCTGGCCTCCAGCTGCAGCTACTGTCCGAGCCCAGCCCCAGACCTGGGGGCTGGTGATCCAGGCTGTGAGCACCCTCTTCCCTTTAGCGTCAGCCTTCCCCTGGGCTTGGCTGAGCCCAACTGATCGCGCTGTCATAGCCTGACAGCCTTCCCTCTGTAGCAATGGCCCAGCCATCCTGTTTCCCTTGGTCCTAGGTTGGGACAGGGGGCTCCTGACAAAATGGCTTGTCCCATCCCTGGCCCTTGTGTGGTTTTCCTAGGATAGGGGTGACTTAGATGAGCTACTCAGGTTAGATTTCCTCTCAGACCAGGAGCGAAGTACTCACCTCTCTGTACAATTTGTTCCATAAGGACAAGAGGCTGGGCCAGACAATCTGTCGGGTCTCTTGTCCTCAGATGGCACAGTCCAGGAATCTTGAGGGCTGATACTCATTAAGCATAGGCTGCTTGAGCCAACCTGGCCTCCAGCCATGACCCCACCCCCTACTGTGCTAACCAGAGGGTGCCCGTGCTCATGCCCACAGGGAGATGCAGGAGTTCAGGGTGACTCTGAGCTAGACCTGGTCATGAGCCACCCGATGGTCCCCCTTCATGAAAGGACAAGCTGCTGGATTGTGGGAGGGCAGGCGACAGAGGGCTCTCAGCTCCCTCAGGCATGTCTCAGAAGGGCCACATCGTCCGAGGTCATGCCCTCCTGGGGCACCCCACATGCTCTGACAGGGCGAGGAGGAAACATAAAGGCTTGGCCATTTGGACCAAACCAGATGGGCAACACTTGCCCCAGAGCTCCTACCGGAAGGGGTCACACCCGTGTGACCGTGCCCAAGCCTGCCACCCTTCTCCTGTCACAGGTATTGGTCCCTACTGTACATCGCATCCCATCCTGAGATGACTGGTGTTCCGTGTTTTCACGAAGCTTGAGACCTCTTCTATCTCTTTCCCCTGTAGCTGCCCTTGGGAATTAGTCAGGCATTTCCAACTGGCAGGGGCCAGCATAAACATGCTTCTCTCCTCCCCTCCTCCCCGCCGCCCCCACCCATGTTTGAAATGTGTGCTAGGTAACACCTTCTGTTTTCCTAAGAGTTGAATTTCTGGCAAGAAAGACAGCAGCAGCGAGACAGCGGGAACAAAGAACCCTCGGGCCTGCTTTTGTACAACCCTCAGAACTGGCCCAAAGGACACTGGTCTCTCATCTTAGCACAGAGAGGGCACAACAGGCACAGCCACCCAGGCTGAGAGACTCACCAAAGACTTTCCATAGGCTCGACTCCCACTCCCTTGGGTCTGCATCAATTATCAAAGTCAGGAATTTCTTCCTTTAAAAAAAATTACCTTTTATATGTAATATTTTAAAATTATAGTTTACATTCAATATTCGTCTGCATTAGCTTCAGATGTACAACACAGTGGTTAGAAAATCATTTACTTTACAGAGTGGTCCCTCCAAAGTTTCAAGTACTCATATATAGTTATCGTGGCACAATATTATTTATTAATTTTTAAAATATATTTTTATTGATTTCAGAGAGGAAGGGAGAGGGAGAGAGAGAGAGAAACATCAGTGATGAGACAGAATCATTGATTGGCTGCCTTCTGCATGCCCCGCTACTGGGGATTGAGCCCACAACCTAGGCATGTGCCCTGACCGGGAATCAAACTGTGACCTCCTGGTTCATAAATCAACACTCAATCACTGAGGCACAGCAGCCAGTCGTGGTGCAATATTATTGACTATATTCCCTATGCTGTAATTTACATCCCTGTGACTGTTGTACTTCTTAATTTCTTCACCTTTTTGCAGCCAGCCCAACTCCCCTCCCCTCTGACAGCTGTCAATCTGTTCCTTGTTTCTATTTTGTTTATTTTGTTCTTTAGATTCCACATATAAGTGAAATCATATGGTACTTGTCTTTATCTTATTTCACTTAGCAGACTACCCTCTAGGTCTGTGGTCGGCAAACCGCAGCTCGCGAGCCACATGCGGCTCTTTGGCCTCTTGAATGTGGCTCTTCCACAAAATACCACGTGCGGGCACGTACAGTGCGATTGAAACTTTGTGGCCCATGCGCAGAAGTCGGTATTTTGTGGAAGAGCCACACTTAAGGGGCCAAAGAGCCGCATGTGGCTCACGAGCTGCGGTATGCCAAGCCGCAGTTTGCCGACCACTAGAGTCTAGGTCCATCCATGCTGTTGCAAAAGGTAAGATCTCCTTCTTTTTTATGACAAGCTGGGACTTTCTAAAGGCTCTGTACTGGGCAGTAGGATCAGGCATCAGGGCAACTGCTGAGAGGATCACCTGCACCCCTGGTGCTCCTCCAGGGGCAGGAGCTGAGCTCTAATAGGTGCTCAGAGAATGTGCTCTCAGCCCCTCCTTCCTTCCTAAGGCGCCAGATCACAGAGGTTATCAAGAATTAAGTCTTTATGGCTGGGAACCCGGATCCGTCATTTACCCTGCTGCTCCTGGACACCCCTCTGTGAAAATGAGCAGAGAAGTCCTGCCTGTGATGGAACGATGGAGCCTCTCGGAGTCCTGAGACATTGGCTATCTGGGAGGTACCTGAGAACCTGCTTGCTATGCCTTTATCCCCAAGGCCCCACCTACTTCTGAGTAATTTCTACTCTGAAGCCTGCAGCTTCGAAGAGTCCAGGTGTTGAGCTGAAGGATCTCCTGGGGAGGGAAAGGGGTTGGGGTGGGGAGGGAATTTGACTTTCAATAGTGTTCTTCCCTGGGGCAGCTGATGAGCCCGATCCTATCACCCACAGCATATAGAAACAAAGCACCTTCCTCAGGAAAACATCTCCACGCCAATTAAACAAAGTTACAAGACTACCAAGGTCAAAACCATGATGGTCAGTGCTCTGGCATCAGTAATGATAACAGCTCATATTTTGGAGTATTTACTGTGTCAGTCACTGTGCTGAGTGTAAAACACATACACATTGCCTGATTTAATCCTCACGGCAAACCTGACAGGTAGGTGTAATCATAATCCCCACTTTCTAGATGAGCATGTTGAGGCTTTAGTAATACATAACAGTTTGGACGAAGCCGGTAAAGATGATATTGGGAATGGCACCCTCTTTGATCTTGCAGGACCCGGGGACCCCTTAATTCAGTCTGGGAGGAGTGTGCCAGGTGGGCAGACACAGGGAGGGCAATCTGCATTGAGAAGAGTGTCAGCGAAGGTCCAGGGAAATAGTGTATAAGGGAGTCGTCACAGGATTACACAGCAGCTCAGGGTTGCTCTGTGTCTGGACTGGCAGGGACAGGAGTGTCACAGGAGGTGAAATTGGAGATGTCAGCAGAGGACATGTCCTGGAGGGCCTTGGGCATGGTATGGGTGGTTGCAGGTGGCAAGGACGCAGTGTTTAAAGTAGAGGAATGGTATGGGCAGATTTCAGCTTTCGAAGGACCCTTCCGGTAGCCTCTTGGAGGGAGGGGGAACTGAAGGTCAGGGTTGGCTGTTACACACAAGGGATGATGAAGGGACACCGAGTCCAGGTAGCCCGAGGTAGGTTCCAAGAGGGAGAGATGAGCCATATCTAGGAGCTGACACTGTCAGTGTTCAGTGTGTGAAGTGGTGGGTGGAATAGGGGTGGGGGAGGAAAGGGGTGTTAGGGAAAACATCCCAGTGGCTTGCCTGAAGGATGCATAGTGGCCCCAGCTGAAGAGGTTTGAACGAGGAAGATGAGTTCCGTGTGAAAAGGTTGATTCTGCGGTGCCTCAGGACATCTTGGTGGAGAGGTTCCACAGGTGACCAGTTCTCCCCGGCTCAGGAGGTGGGGTGTCCC
Source organism: Myotis lucifugus (assembly GCF_000147115.1). Classification (NCBI taxonomy): domain Eukaryota; kingdom Metazoa; phylum Chordata; class Mammalia; order Chiroptera; family Vespertilionidae; genus Myotis; species Myotis lucifugus. The sequence continues at coordinate 2,142,556 of NW_005871125.1, forward strand.
TCTCCAGGCACCTGAGGCTCACCTGCTCAAGGCCTCATGGTGAGAGCGTTTCTCAGCTGGGTCTCTGCCTTCAGAGTCCCCGCAATTTCCAAGATTCCTCAGGGAATCTTTCTCCCACGTGAGAAGGCTACAGCATCCAGGAGCCTCCACTGTAGCTCAGAAAAGAAACAAGTCTCCAGATCTGAGATCCCTCTGACAGATCTTAAGATGGTAGTTTAGAAGAGTCTTTGCCCGAGGCCGGTGCCAAGCCCTCCTGTGGAGAGCACTGGTCTGGCTTTGGTTCAGAAACCCTCCCTCTCTCCCACCCCCTCTAGAATCTATCAGATTCGGGAGCTGAAGGTTGAATCAACGCCCAGCTCAATCTTTTTTTTTTTCCCCTTCTGAACCTGACTAGCACATTCCCTGCATGAGCTGAGTGTCACATGTTAGACAGATTCTCTCCATTTCATAACTTACTGTTCTCCTCTTTCTGAATAAAACACTGACTTGGGTTGCCCAAGCTTCCATAAGCTACTTAGAAGGGAAGGAAAGTGTCCCCTCATACGAGACAGTTGGGAAGACATTATTCTCTGGGGGGAGGAGAGCTGAGATTTAATCTCAGTTCTATTGCTAATGAGAAGTTCGACCTTGGGTAGGTCGCACAGTTTCCATGGTTTCATTTTCCTCTTCTGTGTGTTGGCAAGGGTGGGTGCAACAGACCAGTGGTTCTCTACCTCCAGTGCGCATTAGAACCACCTGGGCGGGGGGTGTTGTTAAAACACAGATTGCTGGGCCCCACCCCAGAATTTCTGATTCAATCTCTAGGGTGGGACCCAATGTTTGCACTCCTACCAAGTTCCCAGATGATTCAGCTGTTCTGAGGATCCCACTTTGAGGACCATCCACTAAATCATCTCTAAATCCTTGCTAATCAATTTATTGTCCTCAGGCCAAAATCTTCAGCATCATTAGAAACATAAAATCTGGGGCCTTACTCAGTCTTACTGAATTGGAATTTGCATAACAACAAGGTTCTCAGGTGATTCTTTTGCACATTAATTTGAGAAACATGGCTCTAAATTCACTTGATGATTTTGTAGTGAAGATATTCTCTTTTTCTCCTTCTACACACATACTGCACCCACCCACCCACCTATATATAGACACAGAGAAAAATTGATCTTCTCTTAATTTGCAAGGCAGATTGTGGTTTTCCTAATGCTTTCACTCTACAGACATATGTATGTATGTAATCACTTCACTAGAGAATATAGATGCTTAATGCATTCCTATAGTAGAATCATAAAAAAAAATCATGGTGTTAGATCAAAGAAGCCTTAGAGAAGATGGATAGGTGAAGGGACATACTCAATTGAGTCTTATTTCAGTTCTTGTAACATACAAAATTATTGACACACGAAGGCTTTGCGAAAGACATCCCAGACATTCTACTAGGTCTTTTTGGAGTTAAAATATGAATAACTGTAGGCTGTGGGCATAACAGAAATAACCTACACCAGCAAGTAAAGGCAAAATACCATCACAGACTTCAGTGAGCTAGAGGAAGATGCCTGTTTCACTGCTTGAGGTGGAAGCCATTTATAAACAGCGTGAAAGGTACGACTGTACTGCTTCCAGCTTTCAAAACAAGTCTGTCCCTGAATTCTTTCATAGATTGTTGAAATAGCCTAAGTAATGTAAGATGGTGAGATCCTAAGATGGTGGTCTACGAAGAGTCTGTATAATGACACACACCCTGCCTATAAAATCAATAACGCAGGCTTCTTCTGCTATGCGAGTCATGACTACACCGGTTTTCTCTCCCCAGAACATAAAGACTTTCATCAGAATCCAGCAGGGCTTCCTGCGGAGCAAGATGGTAGATGAAAGCATCTTTGCTTCCAACACACACCAGAGCGAGTTTTATAAGTGGAAGGGAGCTGTGTGGGGCTGCTGTAGGTGGGGTCTGAGAGCAGGTGCACTCCGAGCGGGAAAGCATGTGTGGGGGGAAAGCGTAGTCCCCACACCACAGGTGCTCTGCTCACCTGGCGTGACCAAGGACACTAGGGAGGCCCACGATGCATCAGACAAACCACAAGCCAGGACGCAGACACCGCAGCTGCTGCTCTCAGCGAGTCACTGTCCCCCAGGGAGTACCCGGAGCAGGGTCAGTGCACATACCCGGTCTGGCAGGAGTCTTGGCGGGGTGGGGTCCCGGCTGCCATGAGCTGTGGAGTCGGCTGAACCTGGGGCCCTCGCAGTCTCGGTGGTCAGTGCGGCGTGGCAGCAGCTCCAGGGGCCGGGAAGCGTACAGGTCCGAGTCAATCACCACCTGCGGGAGGAAGGAGGACAGTCAGCTTGTTCCCCAAATCAGATCCAGGGATCCATGGCCCGGGCCAGGACTACAGCTCTGCAGATGGACCTTGTGCCGACATGCAGGTTTTGGAGCCATCCTTACTCCACTGAATGCGAGGGACAGCGAGGAAACATGGGCAAACAGCCCAGACACAGCTGTTTACTGAACTTCAGGATGTCCAGGGGTGCAGGAAAACGAGGGCTTCGGTGGTCCCTCACCAGCAGTCCCGTCACAGAGTTAGGGTCCTGGGCCATCAGGCCAAAAATCAGGGCTGCTCTGCACCCTGGCCTGACAACAGGACGGGTTATTTGAAAGGAGGCTAGCCCTGAAAACTGTGATCTTATGGTCTTTGCAGCTAACTGAATGCCCTTGTTCCCATGAGGACAGAAGACTTAGGGAAAAGACTTGGGACCCAACTGACTCCCAGATTTGTAAATGTTTTGTTAAAAATATTTTTATTGATTTCAGAGAGGAAGGGAGAGGGAGAGAGATAGAAACATCAATGATGAGAGAATCATTGATCAGCTGCCTCCTGCATACCCCTTACTGGGGATCAAGCCCACAACCCAGGCATGTACCCTGACCAGGAACTGAAACATGACCTCCTGTTTCATAGGTCGATGCTCAACCACTAAGCCACGCTGGCCAGGCCAACCCCCGGTTTTGACACTTTGTGGTAATGTGGGAAAGGGATATCCCTGTTTGCGTTGCTGTATTGGGGCAGAGTACGTAAGTGCCTCCTGTCACTAGTAGAAATTTTAAGAGCATAGCTTGCTTTTTTAGTTCATGTCACATACAGGGGTGGGCAAAAGTAGGTGTTCATGTGGAAAACTAAAAATTAATAAATAATAATATGAGAATAAACTCTGTGTTTCACATACTCGCAACTGTAAATCTACCTTTGCCCATTCCTGTATTTATCTACAGTGTCTGTGGACAGTTCATGTCTCCCACAGAGGAAAATAAGGGCAGCTGACACTCTTGGCCTCAGTTTACCACAGATAGTCCTTTGCTTAGAAAATTAATATATCCCAAATTTAATCTTATCTAGGGAAGGAAATGAACTCTGTTCGGGCCCCTTTTAGGACCCAGACTTATGTATTCTGTGCCTTTGGAGAAAGCTGATCATTCAGGAGCACTTAGGACCAGTGCTCTGGGCACTGCGGAAGGTGGTGCTTCTGTTTCAGCAAGCCTTCCGTGCAGGCTGAGAGCAGCACCCTGCACGGGACGCCAGCACACTGGGGCTGTGAGGCTCCGCAGTGGGTGGTCCGGCACGCAGCACCCTGCATGTACATCCCCTCTGCTCTCCTCCGTCTCTTCCTTCTAGCACTGTGCTCTGCCATGGTGTTGCCCGGAACACTGGACTTCCCTGGAGTAATGCTAGCCCCACCCCCCTGAACACATGGACTGTTTGACCTAAGGGCCCTCCCCCAGAATATGAATCTCCGGGTTGAATGGGAAAGACCCGAGTCTCATTGTCTGACACTTGTAGGGCTCTCTGCTGTTGACCTCCCACTTTATTTTCGTTCTTTTGGTGTTCATCTCAGGAAGGAGAAGTGAGGACTGGTGTGTTTTCAGAGCCACTTTGCAGATGGAGAAGGTAAGGCAGGATGTGAAAGCCTGAGGAGTCCATGGGGGAGACCCAGCATTTCCTCCTCCGAAAAGAGGAGCAAAAGTTCCCTGTCAGGAACAAGAACCACCACCTCCGCAACCCCTTCTCTGCACTGTGGGCTGGGGAAGAGACTGGGGAGGGCGCGAGCAGACAGGCATAGCGGCTCAGCCCATCACTAGATGTAGGAGGTTTCCTGGGGGTGGAGATGAGCCTGGTTCCTTCCCAGGTTCTGACTGAGGGCCACGTGCCTCTTCAGGGTATCTTCTCCAATCCCCCTGAAAGGATGCAGGAAAGGACGGAGGAGAGGGGCCCAGCTCAGAGCATTTCCCTTTTGTAGCTGGCCTTGTACTTGGTTCTCATTTCCCACAATAACAGAGGCTCTGAGAGGGCTCCAGGGCTGTGTTAGGCCCACACCAAGGAATGGACAGCTGAACGGATGGTTGTGTCCTCCTGACAGCCTGGCTTATTTTCTGGTCCGTAGGACACAGTCTGGGCTTTCTGCTGCTGCTATGGGTGGTGGTCTTAGAACAAACTGATCTGAGAGTGGGCTCTTTAGCACCCTGAGTACAGGTAAGATGGGGAACTGGCAACAGGGGGTGGGATGTAAAAACAGGGAGTTAGAAAGACAGGTAAGACTTAGGTGATGGAGAATCATCATGATTTGGGGCTGATGGAATCCATAGCAATGTTCTAGCCCAACTCCCTAATTTTAACATAGGGAAACTGCCACCAAGAGAGGCATGTCCCTTCAAGGTCACGGATCTGTCAGGGGCAGAGTCAGGACAAGAACTGTAGTTTTATGACTCCTGAGTGCTCTTTGTCAGACCCACAGAAGTACCCACAGCCAGATAAGAATTTTCCAGTGCAATTGATTGCTCAGTGCATTTTGAAAAATCAGCAGATCACCAGACAAATCCCTCCTCCGCAAGGTTACAATCTGGGGAGAATGTGACATTTGCAATCTCATTTCTCCATCTTTCCTGGATGGTGCCCAAATGCTTATTATGAAGGGGCTGTGAATCAGAGTGACTGGGCCTCTGTTGTCCTGGGACTCCTAACTGACCCACACCTTCGTGTAAATTCATTCCTTTGAGCTACTCTTATAATGTTGGTGGCATCAGGTTGATCAGGATGTCAATAAAATTGCCTAAGAATCCAAGGGGGCGGGGAAAAGACCAGAGAGACAGTCTAGAGAAGGAACAATATATGGCTGTGCCCTGGGTTCGGAAAAAAAAAAAAAGGAACTTCAGAGGAGTCCAGAGAGAGGGGAAACTGTAAAACCAAGGATGGTGCAGAAAGGAAAGAAATATTTGTAAAGGAAGGAAGCTGACATCCACATGGTAGCCAAAGGAGGGAGAATAGACACAAATAAGAACTTCAGGACAGAGAAAGTCGTAAACATTGGTACATTAGAGCAGTTGCAAGATATGAATCATTTTCTCGGGAACTCAAAGGGAGAAGAGGGCCAACTGGATGAGGAAACGAGATCAGAGCCAATTCTTTCTTCTTTGGGCCTCTCTTTCCCCATGTTTGGTGGATTAAGAGACCTTTCCTGTCTTGCCTAATTTGAATGTTCTCTACAGCTGGGGCTGAGTTTTATAAGCAAAGGATGAGTCAGGCTGTGAGTGGAAATCAGAAATTCAGAGGAGAGCTCAAAGGGCAGAGGGCATTGGGAGGCTATCTCACCTGGAGGAAGACTGTATATTTGAAGACAGGACCCTAGCTTCTGATTTTTTTTTTAATCAAAAGCAATTTTTATATGTATTCATATACTTGAGTCATTTTTTTTTCCTCTGAGTAAAAATATTTTAGAGAGGGGAATTCAGAAACCATAAACAGAGCCATCTTTCTCAAAATTTTCCACTCCCAGGAAACCTGAGAGCACGGTCTACAGTGCCTGGCTGAAGTCAACGGGATATTCCAAGAGGCTGTGCCCATGCTTTGTTGGCTTTGTGTATCTCATGTCCATGTGGCGTCACCTCCACGATTGAGAATTGTCTCCTTTGTTTAGGTTCTAAGTCCCCTGAGAACTTCCTTCCCTAGAGCCCTAGAAAGTGTAGTGATTTATTTCCATTTTAAAAGTTCTTGTAACCAGTGTTCTGTCCTTATAAAGCCAGTTAATACTGGTGTAAGGAGTGATTCAGACAGGAACACCGTTTAAGGTTAGAAATCCAAGAACTTGGTTGAGAACGAAATCTTCCTAATCCCCAAGGGATCATCCCTGAGTTATGAATGATTTGTGGTTCTCTCAAATCCAAGGCAATGCCAAACTCAAGGCCTTGACTGAAACGTCCGTTGTGAAACTTAAACTCTGAATTACCTACAAACAACTGCTACCCTTTCTATTCTTGGGTACACCCACTAATTCTTAAAAGGCAGGAGCATTTTTCTACTAGTGTGTGGGCTTAAGTTTTCAGGGCCCATGACAACAAAGAAATTTTCCATCCATTGAAATCCCCTTTCTTTCTTACTACATAAAACATTTGCAAAAGTTATTTTAAAAAGATATGCAACTGACAGAAAAAAATGGGCAAAAGATATGTGTAAGGAACCTGGAGTAAAAAAAAAAACATTTATAAAAAGATGAATGGTATTAAAGAAATGCAAATTAAAACAACACGATATTTTCACCCGTTAGACTGTCAAAGATTAACAACATTGATACCATACAGTATTGGCTCAGGTGTTCTGGTAAAGGTACTTTTAAAACACAGTTGCTTAGAATTTGGCAATGACTATATAACTTTTTTCAATGCTCATATACTTTGATCGCTTTCTTTTAAAAAGATATATTTTTATTGATTTCAGAGAGGAAGGAAGAGGGAGAGAGAGATAGAAACATCAATGATGAGAGAGAATCATTGATCGGTTGCCTCCTGCACATCCCCTACTGGGGATCGAGCCTGCAACTTGAGCATGTGCACTTCACCGGAATCGCACCCGGGAACCTTCAGTTCGCAGGCCGATTCTCTATCCACCAAGCCAAACCAGCTAGGGCCTTTTTTTTTTTTTTAATTGAGACATAATTGATATATAAATTGTGTAAGTTTAAGGAGCACATGTGTTGATTTGATAACCCAGAATTTAATATCTATGAACATATCCTTAAAACATTTTCAGAAGAATATAAAAAATATGTTCTAGATAGCTAGAAATGCATAGAACTAGAATTTAAGACCAGGCAGTCTGACTCTTAAGTCTACAGACCTAACTACTGTGTTCTACAGTTCGTCAGGACTTATTAATACTATATTTTCTATCTTCATAATGTTTCAATTTTTTAAAATTGATTTTAGCATGAGGGGGGGTGAGGGGTACCATAGGGGGATAAGGAGACATATGTAATACCTTAATCAATAAAGAAATTTAAAAAAGAGGAAAAATAAAAAAATAAAATTGATTTTAGAGGGAGAGGAAGGGAGAGAGAGAAACATTGATCAATTGACTCCCACTGGGGATCAAACCTGTAACCTGGGTACATGCCCTGACCAAGAATTGAACCTGTCACTTTTTGGTGTACCGGACAATGCTCCAATCAACTGAGCCACACCTGCCAGGGCATAATGTTTCAATGGGGACATACTGCTCTGGATATTATAAAAATAATAAATGTACATAAAAATAACGACTAAATCCCATCTCATTCCAAAGACACTTAATTATTTTTTAATGGAGAATAAGTTTTTAAAAATTGAGATACTTAGAAAATCAAAATGCTGTTCTATGAAAAATTGTGATAGAAATAGAAATTCCAGTATAACCAAGGGGAAACAATTAGGAGTTAAAATAAATCTTTTACATTAAAGTACAGAGAGGTATTGACAACTTTCATATAAAGAAATCTGTAAATAAAATGAGAAATTTTCATCACCAGTATTCTCTAAAGACATGTAAACTAATTATAAGGTAATGCATACACTTACTAAAGTAGCAAAAGGTCATACAGAAAATTAAAGCCAATGTTGGTGAGGCAGGAGGTAAATGACAAAGCATGGCCGCAAGCCTGGCAATTGTTCAGAATTCCTGGTCATATGTGACAAAACGGTAGGCAGGAACCATTTTTTAAAAATCACTGTTATTTCTCCCCATGTAGCTCAGTGTCTCTTATGCATAATAGGAATGCAAATATTTGATGGATCGATGAATGAGTAGATGGATAGATAGATGAAACTATTCTTATCCTTTTACTTGTTAATTCTACTTTGAGGCCTATGCACCAAAGAATTAATCCAAAAATAGTATTTTGCACAAATAAACTCATTGCACTGCTATTTATAACAGTGAACAAAATGGAACATTACAAATGCCAATAATTGGAGAATACTTAAGTTAGGGTACTATACCCACATGGTGGACTCTGTTTAAATAAGAAAAAACCCCACAGTGGATACAAAACGAGATTTACTCTCTGTGTCTGGGAAAAATGGCAGAATTGAGGGGTCCAATTCGGAGCTGTGTTCTGTCTGGTTGACATTTGTCAATTATTTTGGTAAAGCGGAGGCGGGATAATGCAGCAACAACAACACGGGCTACAGGAAACCTTCCTGGTTATATTGAGAGCAGGAGAGAGAAAGACGCTAGACAATGCTTTTCAAATAACAGTCAATAGAGATATCAAAACTGAAGTTTCCTTACATTCTTGGTCAAGAGGTGTTGAGAGCTTTTGACTCTTCTTCTGGCTGGACTGGACACTGTGAAGAGAGGTAAAGGAATGGTTTTAGAGAATACCCGAGAGGCTGACATAGCTACAGTAACTGAGAGGGTTTGCACCTGGGATGAGGGAGGGGCAGAGGACGGGGCCTGGGAAGAAGAGGCAGGGTGCAACTGCAATTTCGGATGTTACGTGGTTGAGTGCACAGCAGCATTATTCACAATAGCCAAAAGGTGGGCACAACCCAAATGCCCGTCACCAGATACTAGTAAATGAATAAAATGTAGTCTGTATATTCAGTAGAATATTATTCATCCTCAGGAAAAACCGAATCCTGATACATGCTGCAACATAGATGAAACTTGAAGACATTAAGCTGAGTGAAATAAGCCAGACACAAAAGGGCAAATGCTGTAGGAGTCCACTATATGAGATACCTAGAGTAATCAAATTTATAAAGGCAGAAAGTAGAAGAGAGGTTTCCAGGGGCTGGGAAAGAAATAGAGAGTTTAAGGCAGGGATTTTCAACTGGTGTGCCACAAGAATTTTTAAAACATGCTCTACATGATTATTTAGTCAGGAGCACTGACCTCTTTTCCCTTAGATTGTTAAATGAAAAAATGACGACAACAACAGTCATCTGGTGTGAATGCCCCCCCTTTTTTTCTTATTGAATTTATTGGGGTGACACTGGTAAACAAATTATACAGGTTCCAGGTGCACAATTCCACAACACACCATCTGTACACTGTATTGTGTGTTTACCATCCCATTTATCCCCTTTCCACTTCCCCCTACCCTCTGTCCTCCTGGCAATCACCATATTGCTGTCTGTGTCCATGAGTTTTTTTCTTCCTTTTTAAAATTTTTTTAGAAGTTCATTCTTTTTTTTTTTTTCTCAATCCCTCCACCCTCCGTGAATGCTCTGTCTTGAACCAAAAATATATAGGTCATATAATAGAGTTGCATCTTATTGGTCCCATTGCATAATAAGGTTGCATCTGATTGGTTAATTCTTGGTACCAGAAAGCCTTATATACAAACTAGAGGCCTGATGCACGAAATTTGCACAAGGGGCTTGGCCCTCACAGCCCTGGCTTCATCCATAAGGTCGTCCGGAAGGTCGTCTGTACAGTTGTTCTGCTGTTCAGTCTAAATAGCATATTAGCTCTTTATTATATACGATTTAAGCACCCGATTCTTTAAAAAGTCACTTTAGAGCAAAAAGAGTAGGTAATTACTATTATTATTATTATTATTATTATTATTATTGTAAATCATTCAAAACTATACCTATTTTTGTCATATTGGCAAAAAAATATATTTTTTGGAGTGCCACAGAATTTTAGTAATTAGCTTATGTGTGCCATGAGAAGAAAAAGGTTGAAAATCGCTGGTTTAATGGGCACAGAGTTTGTTAGGAATGATGACAAAGTTCTGGAAATGGAGAGTGGTGGTAGGTACACTCCAATCTTAATTTTCTAATGGCTACAGAACTGTATACTTAAAAATGGTTAAATGGCAAATTATATATTGTGTATATTTTACCACACACATAAAATGCTTTAAAAATCAATTAACCATAAAAAAATTAGTTGGTTGAGAAAAGGTGTGCATTTTGTTGAAAATGGAGACACCCAGGCATCTCTTCCCCACATTACTTCTAGAATGGTTACTTGGAACCGAAATCCCACCCTGTCACGCCCTGCCTGCACCTGAAAGGACCTCTTGCCGCCGGTCAGATCAGTGATCAGAGGAGGGCTGTGCCGCCGTGACACCCACCACCAGGCATGCAGTCAGCAGCCAGGGCTCCGCACTCCTTTCGCTTGGGTGTGAATCTGAACTTGACCACTTGCCAGTTGCGAGACTTGAGCAAATTACTCATCCTCTCTAAGCCCTCACGTTCCTCATCTGTAAGTTAGGGGTAATTACACCTCCCTCAGAGGGCTGCGGTAAGGATTAAACAAACTAATTTGTACTAGTATAAAGCCTTTGGCCTACCACCTGTCAAAGAGTAAGTTCCCAGGAATTAATAGTGGTTATAATGATTTTCCTCTTTCTCTGCAAGATGAGGGTTGGTGGGAGGAATAGGTGATAACTTGTAGAGACTATAGCATTCCATTAGAGTGTCTCTTTCTGGAGTTTTCTCCATTTTCTCTTTCCCTTATTCCCCTCACTAACTAACCCCTCCCCATCACTGTTTATCTCCAAGTAGGTTATTTTGAACGCTGTGGTACTATTTACCCCAGAATTAAACCCAGTCTGGTGTGCCCCAGGAAATAGCTGCTGGTATAACTTCTTGGTAAAACCACAGTTTTTATCTTTTGTATTTACTGTGAATTGTGGCTATGAAACCTTTCCTTGAAAGGTCTCTCTTTCTCCAGAAAGTAAAAAGACATACTTGTCCTTAGTTACATACAGATTTGTTTTATGTCCAGTGCCTTTAAAATATTTTAAAAACTCCATAATATTTGCTGTGGCCATAAAATACTTAAGTGCCTTTAAAATACTTTAAGAAACTTCATAACATTTTTGTGAGGTATTAAGATGGCTCAGCTAAAAAAAAATCACTATTAGGTTGAACCCAATACATGTGTGTTGGAAAGAGAGATATAACAATAATAAATGTAACAATAGCTCTGGCCAGTTTGGCTCAGTGGATAGAGTGTCCGCCTACAGACTAAGGGGTCCTGGGTTCGATTCCGGTCAAGGGCACATGCCTGGGTTGTGGGCTTGATCTCCAGTAGGGGGCCTGCAGAGGCAGCCAATCAGTGGTTCTCTTTCATCATTGATGTTTCTCTCTCTTCCTCTCTGAAATCAATAAAAATATATTTAAAAAAATAAATGTAATAATAACTCCCCATGAAGTTTTACTAGGTGGATGGTTTATTTGCTGTATCTCATTCACACCTCCCAGCAACTCTGTGAGGCAGGTGCTCTTCATTTTTTAAAAAAGTATTTATTGATTTGAGAGAGAGAGATCAATTTTATTGTTCCTCTTATTTATGCATACATTGGTTGATTCTTGTATGTGCCCTGACCAGGGATTGAACCCACAACCTTGGCATATTGGGACGATTCTCTAACCAACTGAGCTGCCCAGCAAGGACATAGATGCTCTCCATTTTATAGATGGAGATACTGAGGGTTGTGGTTACACAGTCGATGGTGGAACAAGGCCTATGCTGTTAACCACTAGGCAGCACTGCCCATGTGGCTGAACTTGTGCTCTGAAAATGTTTTGGTCTTTGGCCATTGAATAAGCAGGGCTAAACACTAGCATCTGGGAAAGGGCATATCAGGGAGGGCTATAACCCTTGTTAGATGAAATCAAACCAACCTATATTTCTGCACTGTCTTCTCTCCCTGAGGGCCCTCTGCCTGATGATGGCTTTAGAGAAGCAAGATGCAAAACAAGAAGAAGGAAGAGGCAGACTTCTTCCATTTCTGGTCTAATATAAACTACAAATACTCCTTTTCTAGACAACGACTTCCTAAGCAGTGACACGTGCATGAAGACCAATGAATACTTGGTTTTGCCTCACAAGATGGCCGTGAATAAAAATGGCAAGAAAGGAATATGGGATTAAGTATTTATCTTGGACCTAACATATTCATTGTTGTAAGTATGGAATAAAAATGGGAATCACTTTGTAAGTGATGTACTTAATGGTGCTCACTATAGGCCAGGGGCTGTTCTAGATGCTTTATATAATTTCTCTATATCTCATACCCCCCTCCCCATCATAACCCTGGGAGGTGAGTTCTAGTTCTCCCTTTTACAAAAGTGAAAACTCAGGCCCAGAGAGGGTAAGACGCCTGCCCAAGGTCACACAGTGCAGAAGCAGTGGCAGTTTTTGACCACTATGCTAAGCACAGGAAGTCAAAGGTCCTGTTTTGAATAATTTTATTCATGGGAAGTATGATATTGCTCCGGAGCTGCATAATAATTTTTTAATTAAAAAGAGCCATATGGCTTTGATTTTTTTTTCTCCCTTTAAAAATGTTTAAATGGAAAAAAAAGACAGAAAATAGACATACTAACATTTCCTTCCAATTTGTTTCTTTCTCATATAAAATAAAAAATTAGAGGGCAAGTTTAGGCCCCTTCTGTCTTCCCTCCCTCCCCAGGGATACTAAGATCACCAATTTTATCCATATCTTTCCAGCCTACGTTTTCACACTTTTCTCATAATATGTGCCCATAAACAATATATGGTATTGTTTTATATTTCCAAACGTAGTCCTTGTTATCATACATATATAATTTTTCAGCCTGTTTTTCCCCCCACTCAACATGATGTTTCAAGACCTATGTCCATACACACAGATCTAGTCCATCGTTGTTGACTACTGTGGAGTATTCCATAGTGTGATGACACCACACTTTACCCCTTCCCCTCTTCAAGGACACTTAGGTTCTTTTCAATTTCGCTGTCATAGCATCAGCACCACCGTGAGCATCTGCGTCTGAGAGAGAAGTGGAACAGCTGGGTCAGAGGGTCCTGACCACCTTGCCTCTCCAAGTACCTTTCAGTCTCCAGAGAGAGTTCTAGCTCCTGCATGTGAACTGACTCCTAGCGCCTTTTCTCGCTGGCATTTTGGCAATAGATGTCTAAAGCTTAATTTACGTTCTGCTGGCTGTCTCTTTGTGGCCAGGCTGAACTTCTCCTCCGTACCGCCCCCCTCCCCCCAGCAAGGGCCCAGGGAAGAAGAAAGGAATTGTTTGAACAGGGGTCACAACACCAGCAAACACCCAGCCTGCTTCATTCAAGTCTGACAATGAGACCAGGGCTCAGCTGGAGTCCCGGACTCTCCCAGCACGTCAGGGGCTGCTGGGACAGAGCAGGGGCCGCAGGAGAGAGGACAGAGGTTCAACAGACACCTGCCATCATCTGAGCTCTCACTTGAAGCCCCTCCCTCTACTTGACACCCACTTGACACCATTGGCCTCGGAGGACAAGGGCTGACAAAATCACACTTCTTGGTGGCGCTAGTTCCAGGTTAAGTTGGGGAGCGTGGCCCTGGGGTCTGGATAGAGGCCAGCCGGGGTTAGGGCATTATTTGACCAATTCCTTGGACTTGGGTTCACTGAGGGGAGTATTTCTCCTCCTATCTCACTGCACAGTTAGAAGTCAGATTTGTGAGGCAGCTGGTTCTCATTTCAGGACCCACTTGCTCACTGGAGGAGATGAAAGAATCTTTCTAGCTGCTCAGGGAATTTTGTCTTCACCTCTGTTTCCTGCAGCAATGGCTTGCTGTCACTTTCATTCGGCTTAGTGGGTTGCAGGATCGAGTTAAGTGAAACAGGAATATTTAACTGTCCTTCTCTTCCCCTCCATGGATTGTTTCTCAACGATTGATGTTTATCCATGTGCCTCCTTTTCAGAAACAACAACAAATATCATCAAAACCGAGAAGCGGTCAGAGCTCAGAGACCTGAGGGGGAACCTGAGTAAAACAGCACGTGACGGCCCTCACCCTCCAGCAAAAGGTGCCTCATTAAGGGAACAGTCAAGGACAATTTTACTTACCCTTGGAAGGAATCACAGTGGTGAAAACTTCGATATTTTCGTCACTGCAGCTATAAATCTGATGCATCCTGTCAGTCTTCTCTCCCCTAACGTGCCTGGGAACCGGAGGCCTCTCTGTGAACCCCTAGTTGCAAGGTTTCCTACTCCAGTCTGGCTCGGGGATCATTGTGCAGGTCCACAAAAGACAGGCTGGTGCTGTGAGCTCATCTCGTTTCAGTCTTCGCTGCAACATTTTCTAATCCCATCTGTCTTTTTTTTTTTTTTTTTTATGAATCCTATTATTGCAAACCTTTGATTGAGCGTGGAGGCTTCAGTCCCCTCCCAGCCAGGATGTATTTAACATTTTTTATTTTGCCGTGTCTGCCTGCCGCAGTGAATTTGGAAGTCTTTTGTGAAGTGATGAAGTGAAATCGCCTACTCGGTTAGCGCCAAGCTTGGCTGGAGAATTTCACGGAAAAGGAAACGTGATCTTCGGTAACAGCAATTCTCCTTTTTCTTTCACTTTTTTCTTTTCGCTCCAGAAGAACTGGATATTCAATAACTTGTCATGTATCAATTTGGCTTCCTTCAAAATTTCTATGTTAAGCAAAAGGACTGTTTCTCCACAGCATTTTCGCCTCCCACCAGTGCACAATAAGGCTGACATTTCTAGAGAGCTCTGTACTTAGCACCTCCTTGTACAACCTTTCAGGTGCTTGCAGGAACAAGCAGTGTCCCCACACTCAAGGTGCCCAGTTATAGGATGGCTATATTTTACCCTGTATGTTGCATATATTATACACAAAAATAAGGTTGAAACATATGTGTGTTATGTCCTCATGCACTGCCTTTCATGACAGTATAGATTTACTTCTTCATATTGATAATGATAATGATACAATAATATTAACAAAGAGAGTTGGCATTTCAACTTTGCTAAGAGCTAGGAAGCCTGACATATAATCTCATTTACTGTCTACAACTACCCAAATAAGACTATTTTTGCCACCTTATAGGTGAGAAAAGGAAGACATGAAGAAATTGAGTAATTTGCCCAAGATTAAAATACCTAGTTCAGCCAGGCCATTGTGGGTCAATGGTTGAGCACTGACCTCTGCACCAGGAGTTCATGGTTAGATTCCTAGTTAGGGCATATGCCCAGGTTTTGGGCTTGATTCCCAAAAGGGGGCATGCAGGAAGCAGCCGATCAATGATTCTCTCTCATCATTGATGTTTCTATCTCTCACCTGTCTCTACCTCTCTCTGAAATCAATAAAAAAAATATTTTTTAAAAACGCTGCTAAATCAGCTCACCCTAATTCCGTACTTAATTTTTTAAAATGTAAAGGTAGATGTTTTTATTTAGTTCTGTTAAATTTCATCTTGTTGGTTTTATTACCTATAGTCTGTTAACGTAATTTCAGACTATTAACATAATTTTGGATCTTGCTTTCTAATACACTGGATATTCCTCCAAATTTTACATTATTTTAAACATGCATATTTAACCACTGTAGAGGTTTTAAAATTTATAGACACATCTTTTATACAGTACTCTTTTTAGCTGAAAATGACCAAAATCTTCTTAAACTTGAGCAAAAAGGAGATTTATCTGAGGGATCCCATTGACCACAAGACTGGAGTGACTCTAGGCCTGAGTGAGACTGGCAGGAAATGGGAAACTGTTAAGTCAGGGCAATACTCTTTCCCTCTGATCTCTACCTCTTTATGCTCTTTCTCAATCCCCCATACTCAACCCTCTGTGTTGCAACACTACCCTCATCGCCAAGCCCTCATCTCTCCCACTGGCCCTCACCCACCTGCACACATAACCACAGACACACCATGTATGGGCTGAGGTAAGAGCACCTGCTCCCCTCTCCCAGCTAGAACTTTCACCCTGGATCTGCAGGGGGATAATGTGGCTGGGTTAGTGATGCTCACCTCCTCTCAGGTGAGCATGGAGTGGAGCTGGGTTTTTTCTCTCAATATTTTTTAATATGTTTTTATTGATTTCAGAGAGAGGGAAAGGAGAGGAAGAATGACATAAAAACATCAATGATGCGATAGAGTCATCGATCAGCTGCTTTCTGCAGCCTCCCCTCCCGCCCCGACTCCCGCCTCCCGACCAGGGATCAATCCTGAATATGGGCATGTGCCCTGACCAATAATCAAACCATGATCGAGCCTGGTTTTAGGCTCAATCCTCAGTAAGGGGCGTGCAGGAGGCAGCCAATCAATGATTCTCTCTCATCATTGATGTTTCTATCTCTCTCTCCCTCTCCCTTCCTCTCTGAAATCAATACAAATATTTAAAAATTTTGTGAGGGATTTTTCCAAATTGCCTTCCAAAAATTTTTCATCAGTTGACACTTTCACAATAGGATATGAGGGGCTTATTCCCCTCATGAACCCATGAGGGGTTCATGGGTCGACGCTCAACCACTGAGCACACCTGCCAGGCTAGCAGCAATTTTTAAAAAAGAAGTCTGGGGTTTGGTTAACCACACACTTTATAAGAGGCAATATTATTTAAAGGGCTGGTACTAAAAGACACAAATATGGTTTCAAGGACCTGGTACTAAATAGAAATTAAGACCCCTTTTGGGTACCTAGTAGCCAATCAGTTACCTGGATTAATCTCAAAGGGTCCAGGCTGGATTAGGCTTTTTCTAAGAAAGCCAAAATTTAATCAAATAGAGCATATTGTACTATGTTTAATGAGTAAGCTTGAAACACATAACTAAATGTGTTAAAGTGAGGAAACACACCCAGAAAAAAAAACAATTCCTAAGTCATTTTTACCTGTTTGAAATATATTTTAAATAATAAAAATAACATACTTATTATAACAAATTCAAAAATTGTAGATGGGTATGTAGAAAAAGTGATATATACTTCCCCAATTCTAGTCTCACTTCCTAAAAGCAATCATTGCTCACAGATTCATGGGTGTATTGTGCATTTCCAGATTTTTTCATATATATGTATGTATATAATTTTAAAAAATAGAAATAGAGTCACACTACACACACACACATACACGCATCCATGCACACACTCATGTGTGAATATATAGAGTTCCCAATCTTTAAATAGATGAGCAGAAAACTACATTATAATAATTTATTCATTTCTTTCTTGATAGGCCTATAGCTTACTTCCATTTTTTAAAAGTAGAAATAGCCCGAGCTGGTTTGGCTCAGTGGATAGAGCGTCAGCCTGTGGACTTGAAGGGTCCCGGTTCGATTCCGGTCAAGGGCACATGCAAGGGTTGAGGGCTTGATCCCCAGTAGGGGGCCTGCAGGAGGCAGCCGATCAATGATACTCTCTCATCATTGATGTTTCTCTCTCTCTCTCCCTCTCCCTTCCTCTCTGAAAATCAATAAAAATGTATTTAAAAAAATTAAAGTAGAAATAATGGTGCAAAGTATATCTTTATGTATGTCTTCTAATATTTTAATCGTCTACATTTCTAGTTGTGGGAGTGTGGATCATAGCATATGCATACTTAACATACTGAGGGCCCTGGCTGGTTTGGCTCAGTGAATAGAGCATCGGCCTGAGGACTGAAGGGTCTCAGGTTTGATTCTAGTCAAGGGCACATGCCCGGATTTCAGGCGCGATCCTCAGTAGGGGGCGTGCAGGAGGCAGCCAATCAATGATTCTCTCTCATCATGAATGTTTCTATCTCTCTCTCCCTCTCCCTTCCTCTCTGAAATCAATAAAAATATTTAAAAATTTTTTGAGGGATTTTTCCAAATTGCCTTCCAAAAATTTTTCATCAGTTGACACTTTTACAATAGGATATGAGGGGCTTATTCCTCCCACCCTTAGCAATACTCGATCTTACTAATCTTTAAATTTTTTGCCAACATGATCCTGTTTGGCTTTTGTGCTCTGAGTCCAGAATCTTGATCACATTACACAATTAGGGTCCTTTTACCCACGTACTTTACAATGTCTGGAGGGGTGAATGACTGAGTCCTCATTTTGGAATACAAAATCTATAATTCGTACACAATAGTAGGTATACATCACACCTACGAGTACTGGTAACAATCTCTGTCCAGGACCAGACTAAGTAAGTAAGGGGGGTCTGTGTTGGCCTGGGGTCTTCTCCGAGATTTTGGAAAGTCACTGCTGAGAGTTCTACACTGTTGGCACATGGATGTTCACTTATAACCCTTTAAAATGTTTGCTTTGTGGCCATAAGACCTGACTGCCTTCCACTTACCTGCCCTTTCTGTTTGGGGGAAATCCTGCCTCAATTCAGATCCCATGGTAACAGCATTACCCCATCCACAATGATCAACAAGACAACATCAATACTGAGACTTCCTAGGAATGAGCCTTCCTAGTGCTGTGAGACCACACAATCCCACCAAAAGGTTGGTCAGTGATGCACCATTCGGATTGGTTTATTACCAAAAGGGGGGATTATGGACAAAAAAGAAAAGGATTTCTATGTAAGGTTACAATAAATTCCTAACTGGACAGGATATGGTGGGAAGTCATGTCCCAGGTGCCTAACTTTTTAGTAAAAGGTTTGTCTTTGCCTCGAGCAAGCTCTATCCATTGTTTCTGTGCATCTATTCTAGGTTAACCCTCCTTTTGAAATAACCATCCTCAAGAAAGCACATAATCTTGTTAACTATCCTGTAATTTCAAATGCATGGAAGAAGCTGAAAAACTTATTCTCTGGGACATTTGAGATCTTGCTCCCTGGCATATGTTGTCCATTTGGCTCAAGTAAACTCATAAAAATTCAAAATAATCAAAATAAAAATCTGCTTCTGTACTTACTCCAAGGGCAACCAATTAATGTCAATGGAAGCCTTTATTTCTTTACTGTGTGCTCTGCAAAATGCTTGGTTACCCGTTTGGCTAATGGGAAGAGCTGAGAGTTGCTAATTCTGTTTCTTTCTCCAACCTGGGAGCTCTGCAGATCCACTCTCTCAAAGGTGCTGAAGAAGTCCTCTCTGAGGAAGTTCCGTGTAGGCTTTAATGTGCATGGGAATCACTGGGGATCTTGTTAAAGTGCAGATTCTGATTCCACAGGTCTGGAGTGGGCCTGAGAGACCAAGTTTCTAAGGGGCCCCTGTGAAGCCCTTCTTGCTAGTCCCAGGGTGTACAGGGCGTGAGAGCAGAGAGTTCACGTAAGGAGAGCAGATGTTCCTGACCTGGTTGCATTAGAATTATGAGGCACTCAAGTGCCCCATGCCTACCCCAGACTATTTAAATATGATTCCCTAGGGCCCAAGCCTATGTATAAAAAACACCCCCAGTGATTATAATATGCAGGTAGGGTTTAGATAGAGTGAGGCGGTTCTCAAATTGTCTCCAGACCGCAGGTCAGCAGCACCTGGCAACTTGTTAGACAGGCAAATTCTCAGCTCCCCGCCCTCCAACCACAACCAGAAACTCTGGGGTAGAGAGCCCAGCAATCTGTGTTTGAACAAGCGCTCCAGGGCTTCTGAGATTTGGTAGAGATTGAGAACCACTAGTGAACAGAAGAGGATTCTTGACAAAGTGCTCCTCCAAGAATTGAATCTGTGGTTCTTAAGCCTGGCTGCACATCAGCTCTGCTAAGCAGCTTGATAAACACCCCCATGCTTGGGCCCTACACCCGTTCCTTCTGATTCTGAAGACCTGGAATGGTTCCCAGGAGAATGTACTATACATGATTTTAAAACCATTGGGGGGATGTGGATTTAGTGGCTGAGCAGAGGGGCGGTAGCCTTCAATGTGAATGGTGGTCTGCGGGTTCCTGGCTTGCACCTTGCAGTGTTCATCCATTCACAGCACATTTATAGAATTCATCATGTGCCAGACACTATCCGGATAATTAACTGTTGAATACATATTATGTACCAGGCACTTTATACATTCACCCTACAATAACCCTGCCAGGTGGGCCTACTACCGTTTTACAGAAAATAGTCCCTAACCCGGGTTAGTCATGACTCCAAAACCTGGACTCCACACCATGCCACAGTGCGAGTCTTTGCAGACTTGGGGGCACCAGACTGTGGAGATACACTTGTAATTTTAGCAGGTATAACATCCAACTTTCAGTTTGTGTGTGTGTGTGTGTGTGTGTGTGTGTGTGTGTGTGTGTGTGAGAGAGAGAGAGAGAGAGAGAGAGAGAGAGAGAGACAGAGAGGTGGTTTCGATCTTTAACTTATGCAAAGTGATGTTCTTTGTGGGTGAAGAAGACTCCTTATATGAGGGCAGGTGCTTGGAGTATAGGTAGTCAGATAAAATATACATTACCCAGTTAAGTTTTAATTTAAGAAGAATAACAAATAGTTTTCCTAGTATATGTATATCTCAAAGATTGCATGGGGCATACTTATACTAAAATTTATGTTGTTTGCTGAAATTCAAATCTAATTGAGTATCCTGTATTTTATGCTAAGTAAGGCCTCCAAATTGACCTCCTTCTTGGCAGCCACCTTGGAAAGAGGTGTCATCTTGGGCAAGGTGTTTCTCCTCAGTGGAGTGATGTTGGTTTCTGAAAAACCACAGTAGGTGTCACCTGATCTCCCTCTTGAAATGTGTTGCTTTCCTGTTTAGCAAGGATGGCTTATTTGCCTTGTTCAATGCTTGAACTGTTGTGTGAGCATATTTTTTCTTTTTCTTTAAGAAAAGATAGAATTAGGCAACAATGCTTGTACTATACAATGCAAGTTCCCGTTTTCCAGCTTATTCAATTTTTAAAAACTTTTCATTCTGAATACTTTTATTTTTTTTTAAAATATATTTTATTGATTTTTTACAGAGAGAAAGGGAGAGAGATAGAGAGTCAGAAACATCGATGAGAGAGAAACATCGATCAGCCGCCTCCTGCACATCCCCTACTGGGGATGTGCCCGCAACCCAGGTACATGCCCTTGACCGGAATCGAACCTGGGACCCCTCAGTCCGCAGGCCGAGGCTCTATCCACTGAGCCAAACCGGTTTCGGCAATTCTGAATACTTTTAAACATATACAAAAGTGAAGAATCCTATATAATAAAAGGCTAATATGCAAATTGTCTCCATGACCCAGAGTTCGACCAGGGGGCGGGCCGGCTGGCCAACTGCCCATGGCCCCTCCCCCAGCCAGCCCAGTGGGATCAGCCCGATCCGGGCGGGCTGGCTGGACCTCACCCATGCACGAATGTGTGCACTGGGCCTCTAGTATAGTATAATAAACCCCAGCTTTCCATAACTCATTTTTATCAATGAGCAACTGATAGGCAACCTTTTTTCATCTATATCTTGACTTACTCCCATTTTATTTTGAAACCAACTCTAGACATCATATATTTCATTTGTATGCATCTGAAAAAGTCACCCCCCAGCCCCCAGGTAAAGTCATTGGTGTCTAATAGTGTTGTTGTTTTTTTTTTAATAACTTAGAAAATGACTCTTGGCTTCCCTTGCTACCTCTGGTTTCTTGGTAAGATCCAAATCGCAAATCAGGTCCCCGTGCTCAACATTATGGTAAATTTTTAGGTATTTAAATGGCTGGCGAGTTAATGACATGAGCAATCAAAGTTGCTATTAGCTTTTGATTTATGAAGCCACATGTTCAGCTTGTATGTCGGATGTCCTTAACATCAGGCATGGTGGGTTCATTCATGTGTCTCTGCCCAGTGTTCTTCAGTCATGACCGCACTCAACAGATGGGGAATTTCATGGCCACAATGGAATTGTTTATCCTCTCATTGTTCCTATGTCAGCAATCAAACTAACTCCATTACCCACCAATAAAAAGATCAGCCTCCTGCCAGTTCAATGGAAGCAGTTGAAGCGATGTTGAGGGGATTTTAAGTTTTAGAGGGGATAACAAAGAAATAAGAAGCCACACAAAAATTAAGACCAGAGAATTTGAGTCTCTCATTTTAAAGCTGAAGGTTTTAAGGGAGTTATTAGGGAAGGCCTAGACATTCAATCTTTTCTCTAACATAAAATACACTCTAAAAACCCCTGATTATAAATATTGCATAGCTTTTTTGTGTGTGTGTTGATGGCTTTATTATTTCATTTTAAAGATGAAAAGCGCTCAAACTGGGCTTTGAAGAAGGAAATGTCAGATTCATAATGGAAAAGCTGCTAAGATGTTAATACATTACTACTGGTAGGAAGATTTTCTTTTGTATGGATAAACAGTGTCTGCTTTTTATAAAGTTGTCCCTCATTGGCTCAGCTAGGGGGTTCTCTCTGCATTGATCTGTAAGAGGAAGCTCCTAAGTTCTGTGAACCACCAGGCTGCCCTCCCAACTTTCTTAATGGTCCAGGACTTTAAAAAGTAGATCCTAGAACACTTTTTGCTTTTTGCCAGGTTGTCCGTATATCAGGATATAACAAGTAAGGGATGTTAGTTCTGATATTCATTGGTTATAACTAAGGATCCAGGGATGCAGGAGTGCATTTATTCACTCATAAAGTTTGAGAACTTGGCCAATGAAAAATCAGATTGAACAGGAAAAAAATCAGAATGGTTGTTTCATTTTCTCCTTTCCTTTCTATCCTGCCACCTTCTGGATAACTTGCAGCAGCTTCTATATCAGCACTTGCTGCTTCATCTTGCACTTTAATACATATATATATATATATATATATATATATATATATATATATATATAATTTCAGAGAGGAAAGGAGATGGAGAGAGAGATAGAAACATCAGTGATCAGAGAGAATCATTGATCGGCTGCCTCACAACCCCGGCATGTGCCCTGGAATTGAACCATAACTTCCTGTTTCATAGATCAACGCTCAACCATCGAGCCATACTGCATGGGCTCACCTTGCACTTTTATGGAGACTGTTTTTTTCCTTAAACATCATGAACCAACCTCTGCTAGCTTCAAACTTTTCTTCTGCAGCTTCCCCACCATCCCAGCCTTCATAGTACTGAAGAGAATTAGGGCCTTGATCTGGATTAGGGTTTGGCTTAAGGGAATATTATGGCTGGTTCCATCTATCCAAACTACTAAAACTTTCTCCATATCAGCAATAAGGCTCTTTCACTTTCTTATCATTTATGTGGTCACTGGAGTAGCACTTTTACGTAATTTCCTTCAAGAACTTTTTCTTTGCTTTCACAACTTGGCTAACTGGCACAAGAGGCCTGCCTAGCTCTTAGCCTATCTCAGCTTCCAACATGCCTTCTTCACTAAGCTTAATCATTTCTAGCTTTTGATTGAAAGTGAGAGACATGCAACTCTTGCTTTCACTTGAACACTTAGAGGCTGTTGTAGGCTTATTAATTGGCCTAATTTCAATATTGTGTCTCAGGGAATACGGAGGCCTGAGGAGAGGGAAAAAGATGGGGGGATTGGCCAGTCAATGGAGAAGTCAGACACACAACATTTATTAAGTTCTCCATCTTTATGGCATGGTTCATGGCACCCCAAAATAATTACAACAGTAACATCGAAGATCACTGATCACAGATCACAAAAAATACAATAATGAAAACGTTTGAAATATTGTGAGAATTACCAAAATGTGACAAAGAGATATGAAGTTAGCAAATGCTGTTGGAAAAAATGGTGCCACTAGACTTGCTCAACCCAGGGGTGCCACAAACCTTCAGTGTGTCAAACTGAAGTGCAATAAAGCAAAGTGCAATAAAATGAGGTATGCCTGTATTATTATTGTCTTTAGTTTATTATTGCCAGCTGTAATAGTATTCTACTAAATAGATGTCTGTGTTTCATAAGAGTTGATTTTTTTTTTCCTTAAAGAGAGGAAGGGAGAGAGAGATATGGAAACTGACTGGTCATGCCCCACATGGCCCCCACTGGGGATCAGCCCGCAACCCAGGCCTGTGCCCTGAGCCAGTGACCTCCCAGTGCACAGGTTGACACTCAACTGAGCCACACCGGACAGGCAAGAGTTGATATTTTTAAGTGTCAATAGTTTGGTTAAAAATACTACTAAATGTCATGTTCCTGTAATTATTCTCTAGCCCCCTCCAAAACACCCCTGCCTGCAGAACCCCAATTCTCCTCCTCTCCCCAAATCAATGTTTGGGGAACTACTTTTTAAGGTACTGAGTTTATTGTAGTTGTTAAGTGAGATGTAAAAAATGAAAGAAACTAGCCTGTTCTTACTCAGGTTGTCACTCCAGCCTATTTTTACTATTTGGACATCTCTTCAATTATATACTACTAGAGGTCCAATGCACAAAATTCGTGCAAGAGTAGGCCTTCCTTCCCCCGGCTGCTGGCACTGGCTTCCCTCTGGCACCAGGGACCCGGGCTTCCCTCATAGCCCCAGCTTCATCTGGAAGGACGGAAGGACAGAAGGATGTCTGGAAGGATGTCTGGTCTAATGAGCATATTATGCTTTTATTTTTATAGATTTTACAATTATTCTTTTTTTCATATGCAATGCTTAGTATAAAGTTCAGATTGGTCCCCAGTAAATGTTGCCAAAGCCACCATGGGACCACTGTGCACAGCTGCAAAGCTTTGAGAGATTTTGGATTAGAGAGCAACTTGGATCCTTGGAAGGGATTTTGTTGGGGGGCGGGGGGGAGGGGGGGAAGGGTTGTTTGGTGTCACTCACCTCCCTCCCAAGTGCAGCAAAGCTTTCACTCACAGGTGCAAATGATTCTAGAACATCCTTAGAGAAAAGGACACTTATATTTTCATGTGGCTTCCTTGGGTCTTTTTTCTTGGCCAGCAATATTGAGGACCATGAATGTAATAACACAGATCATAGACTTAGGGGCCCAAAGAGGGTCCTAGAAAGAAAAAAAAAAGTAAGTGACCAAGAAAAATAGACTTAGTGATCTATCTATAGTTTCACTTGAGTGAGTAATATAACACTAAAGTAAGCTTCATAATTTTATTTGAAAATTTTAATTTGTTCATGTGAATTGTTAAACTATGTTGACATAACAGAAAAACCACAGCTGAAATGTGCAGGTCTACCTGGTCCTTTGTGAACTTTGTTTCATTACTTGTTGCTGATTTGTTCATTTAAAGTTTTATTTTAAATTACAGTTTACAATCAATATTATTTTATATTAGTTTCAGGTGTTTAGCTTAATGGTTAGACAATTATATATTTTATAAAGTGTTCTCCCTGATATTTCAAGTGCCCACTTCGCACCATACATAGTTATTATAATATTATTGATTATACTGCCTATTCTGTACACTACTATTGGTTTTGAAGAGAAGTAAGTTTGAAGGATAGGTAAGCAGCATTTAAAATAATAGTGAGATGTATATAATTTAACAACATAAATCAAGAGCCATAAAAATGTCCATACTCTACTGTAAAATTTCATTTGGGGATGAATTAGCCTCAGAAATTAATTTAGAGTCTGAAAAAATCTGTATACACAATATTCATTGCTATGGTATTGGGAGGGTAAAATTTGGAAGCAATCTTGAAGCCCTATAAGAATAAATTAAATTCTTGTTCAATAAACTAGCATGCACCTTTTAAATGAATGGTTATGAAGATTATATGGCAACATAGAAAATACTGAAAATGTTAGGCCTTAAGAGCTAGATGGAATGAAAAAGATGGAAAGGAAATATATCAAATGATAACAGCTGTGTTTGGATAATGGCATGATGGTAGTTTTTTTTTCTCATTTTCGCTTGTGATTATTTTAATTAGTTTCCAATTTCATAAATTGGAAAATCAAGTAAAAGCACCAGAATGCAAAAGCTTAATATTTAAAACCAGAATGAATAAGATGAGGTTATTTTAAAATTAGCTGTCCTCCTCATAGCTTCCCGAGGGATTTCACATGGGACAAAATCACCAACAGGATTGCAATTTGTGAGGCTTATACATTTATTTATTCTGAGAGTTGGTGGGGTGGTTGGAAAGACAGTGGAATAATAGCATGAGAAAGTAGACCCTCCTACCCCCAGCTGCCGGTCATTCAGCCTAGGGCTTCAAGAACCAATTTCTGCTCAAAGGGTGGCTTTTCCTGGTGCAGGCCATTGTGATGGTGATGCTGGGATGTGGCCTGGCCTCCTCAGCAGGTCTCAGGAGATCATGCATTTAATGGAGGAGCCCCAGCCCAGGCAGCTGTCTCAGACTGGGGTTGCTGGTCATCAGAGACACGGCGGCCTGTGCGGTATTGACCCAGAGGTGAGCAGTCCCCTCTCTCATACCCACTCCCCAGAGGCAACAGTCCCTCATTAGGGTACAGTTTCTAATCCAAACAACCATTAATCTTTCTCAGGGTTAAAAGGCCAGAAAAGCAATTTTTTCTTGCTCTCTATTTTGATACTGTACCTGTCTGGATTTTACAAGAGCAGACTTAGTTCATTGACCACTGAAAACACCCCACAGCTGTGTCCACAGCTACACAAACAATGCCAAGCCCAACACAGCACTCCCTATGCATAGAGAAGGGACAGGAGTGCAAAACCAGTCAGTTATTTATTGTGGCACTTGACAAAAACTTTAGAAACATGACTCATTTGAAACAGGTATTTTGTATCATGAAATAAATTTGGATGTGCATGTATTTTAAGTGAAAATGCCACCATAGAGGATAGTTTTATAAAAGTAGTATTTCACAAACTTTTGAATACTGTTTTTTTAATGTTCCTTGCCCTTGCAAGTAAATTAACCCATATAAGTGGAGCTGTGAGACCTGAGGACTTTTTGATTTTTGAAAATAAAATAAAAAGGATTTTATTTAGAAAAATGCACTCAATTGTCTCAGAAACATCAAAGTGTTCGGTTTATGGAAATGGCCTTAATCTCCTACCTCATACTCTGTTAATAGCTGGTAAGTCAAGAAACATACCTTTTTCATATACTTAAATTGTGAGGGCCAAAAGTGATCGGTATTAAGATAAAAAATATGAAGGCTTCCTAAGTCTGTTTCTTCATGCTTGACCTTTAAATCCTTCCTTTAGAGTCATCATCAATATGAATAACACACACTCCTCCTGGTGAGTCACATTTAGACATCTGGCTACCGGTAGTAAAGGCATCGAACACTTAAGAGAGATAGAAAATGCATTTTTATATCTCAAATTATTTTATAATAAACATTATTTAAATGTTATTTTCAAAATCTCAAGGAAATAAAGATCTTTATAGAGATAAAGTGGGTCTGGCAAGGTTGAATGGAACAATGATGCCCTGATGTGATTAAATAAAAAGACTTTACTTAGGTGATTAAAACTTTAATTCAATTTAAAACGTGAATAATTCCACATGTACACTGAGATCTAGACCCCAAAGCTTGAGCAGACAGACCTCAGTGTGGGAACCCTTGTGGGGAAAAATGAGCCGTAGAAGTTTCTGCAGGTCGGGAATAACAGGGAGGCAGACCATCACGCTCCTTAGATTCCATATGCAAGGCTACCATCTGCAAACTACAAAACTGCTCGCTCTTGGATTAACTTATTCTGAGCACCAGGAACATTTTTCCAAAGAGGGAATTACCATGTAAAATGTTAGTGTTTTCTAATTTGAAAAGTTATGTGCACCCCTATGTTCATTGCAGGATTATTTACAATAGCTAAGATATGAAAACTTTTAAAGGTCCTTTGACGGATGAATGGGTAAAGAAGATTTGGTATGTATTTACAATGGAATACTACTGAGCCATAAAAAAGTTGAAATATTGCCACATGCAACAACATGGATGCTAAGTGAAATATGTCAGCTGGAAAAGGACAAAAACAATATGATTTCATTCATACGGGGAATATAAAACAACAAACAAACAAACCAAAACAAGACAAAAAACAAATTCATGGATATAGACTACAGATTGGTGGTTACTAGAGGGAAAAATGGAGGAGAGCAAAATTAAAGCAGTGCAAATGCCTGGTGACAGATGGAAACTAGACTTTGGGTAGCGAGCAAGCTATAGTGTACACAGATATATAATTGTAACGCTGTACACCGGAAACTTATGTAATGTTACTGACCAATGCTCCCTCAATTAAAAAAAAGTTAGCGTTTTTCTCAAAAGAACATTTTCTTTGGCAGAAGATCAGTCTCTAATATTTTATCCCTTTGTATTTGTTTTTACCTTTTAAATATTAGTTACTAGTATTTTTATAAAACAAGATGAATCTGACCTAACACAGGAACATGGTATTTTTCTTTCTTTTCTCCCTCCTCCTTTAAAATTACTTCTTTGCTCGTTGTAACAAATCCAAACAATATAGACATTTATAAAATAAAAAGTGAAAGTCTAAAATATAAAGTATTTTCTCTTAAGTCTCTATACCTCAAATTCCATTTCTCCAGTGATAACTTTTAATATTTTGATGTGCATCCTTCTTTTCTATGTATATATAAACATATATTTACATGTAATTAAAAACATAAAAATGAAACCATACTAATATATAATTGTTCAGCAACTTACTTTTTTCCAACTTAGCAGTATATCATGAACATATTTCCAATCATTTTACTTCATTCTTATTAATAACACAATAGCATTCTATTATTTAATATACTGTAATTTATTTACCAATATATTATTAATGAATATTTAGGTTTTTTTCAAATTTTTTGTTAGAAAAAAATGCTGCCAGAAACATTTTTGCCATATTTTTTTACCCATTCATGCTAGTACTTTTATAGTATAAATTTCTAGATGTGGATTACTGCACATAGGACAGGTACATTGATATTTTTGATACTGAGTTTTTGCCCAATTGATACATGAAGCAGGGACAGTCTTCAGAATATAGGGAAGGAACACAAACCAGGGTCCAATACTTTTGGGCGTTTGTCTAACCTGTATTATGGAAGCAGCTTGACTTTTGAGCATCATGGAATCTTCTGCAGGATAAATTTATATCACATTCAAACTGGTAACAGGTAAGTTATGTGTGGAGCTCTGACTAGATCAACTTCTGATTTCAGAACTATCACAGCCAATTCTTTCAGTGAAAATGAAAATTAATACAGTTTCATTGAAGCTTCAAATAGGGCAGACAGATCCTCTTCTGACTGAGGGCGTGGTGCAAGTTTGGTGACCCTTTCCTGAAAAGGTAAACAAAAGGAGTTACTCAGAGCTTTGAAAAGGCAGTTTGTAAAAGCTACTAGGTTATGCAAATTAAGTTGGACAAAAGAAACAATGACTTTATAATAGTTCTATCTTTAAAAGTCATATTTCTTTTTAAAAAAATATATTTTATTGATTTTTTACAGAGAGGAAGGGAGAGAGATAGAGAGTTAGAAACATTGATGAGAGAGAAACATCAATCAGCTGCCTCCTGCACACCCCCTACTGGGGATGTGCCCACAACCAAGGTACATGTCCTTTACCAGAATCGAACCTGGGACCCTTTAGTCCGCAGACTGAAGCTCTATCCACTGAGCCAAACCGGTTAGGGCAAAAGTCATATTTCTTGTTTGCTTCATACTAGTTGACTCCCAACTCAAAAGTTTATCAAGTGACGCCTCTTTCCCACAAAGCTTTCTCATTTTATTTTTCAATTACAGTTCACATTCAATATTATTTTGTATTAGTTTCATGTACAGCATAGTGGTTAGAAAACCATATACTTTTTAAAAAATATATTTTATTGATTTTTCACAGAGAGGAAGGGAGAGGGATAGAGAGCCAGAAACATCGATGAGAGAGAAACACAGATCAGCTGCCTCCTGCACACTCCCTACTGGGAATGTGCCCGCAACCAAGGTACATGCCCCTGACCGGAATCGAACCTGGGACCCTTCAGTCCGCAGGCCGACGCTCTGTCCACTGAGCCAAACCGGTTAGCAGGGGTGGGCAAACTTTTTGACTCGAGGGCCAAAATGGGTTCTTAAACTGGACCGGAGGGCCGGAACAAAAGCATGGATGGAGTGTTTGTGTGAACTAATATAAATTCAAAGTAAACATCATTACATAAAAGGGTACGGTCTTTTTTTTTTTTAGTTTTATTCATTTCAAACGGGCCGGATCTGGCCCGCGGGCCGTAGTTTGCCCACGGCTGGGTTAGGGCAACCATATACTTTTCAAAGTGATCCTCCAACATTCCAAGTATCCACCTGGCACCACACATGGTTGTTACAATACTATTGACTAGATTCCCTGTGCTATACAGCTTTCAAATGCCTATGCCTTGCCTAATTGTCCTTGCCTTATGCCCTGCCAATAGTCTTCTGCTCAAATGTACAGAACTAAACCAACCTCAGGAAAAACACCTCCTATAATGACCAAACCGTGTTGGTCAGCAACCTTGGCCAGTTCTCCGGGTGCGGGTCCCAGGCACAGCAAAGAAAAGAGAACTAGGTCATCCCTGACTTCAAAGACTGTATATTTTGCAACTTGGACTTCAGGTATAGTCAAAAGAACTTCATTAGGACATGATTTTCAGGCTATGGGCAACAAGGGACTTCTTTTTAAATATTAACTAAGGTTTTCTCTCTACTTTTGCAAACAAATTTGGTGACTTGCTTAATTTTTCCATTGATTACTGAGTCAAGTCGGCAGAGCTAGCCAGCACATACTTTTGCTATTTATACTCTCACCGGTGGCTCCTTGATTTCTCTGGGACAGGATATTAAGAGATATTATAACGACTACTCTGTGTCCAAATTTCTGGGTCTAAATAAAATTTAAAAATGAATCAGTTTGGGTCTCTCGGTCTGTTTTCTTGTGCTAAGCACTTGTTTGGGAGCACACCTGGTGGAAGAGGGAAGCTCCGTGAGGGCAGGGCTGGGTTCACTCCATGCCCAGCACCTCCCAGAGTGCTTAGCACAGAGGAAATAGGTCCTCAACAGTTATTTGTTGAATTAATGAAGACGGGGTGGGAGGGGGGGAAGGGGAGGAGGGGACCTTGGCATCTCAAAATTCACATACAAGATAGAAGAACCTTGCCTCCCTGCCTCCCATTTTCATCATCTCAGAAATGATACCCAGTTATGAAGGCAAAAACCTAGGCGCCATCTTTGATTCTTCTTTCCCTTCCCTATGTGTTAAATCCATCAGCAAGTCTGTCGGATCAACCTGCAAAATAAATCCCAAATCCAACCGCTTCTCACCTCCCATTCCACCACAGTCCAAGTCTAAGTCACCTTCACTCCTCTGTTCTACTTGAAAGGCCTCTTTTCTTTTTAATTTAATAAAAATGTTTTACCTTTTGCTCCACTCTCACCCCCTAGAGAGAGGCAAATGGCTAATGGCAGCATTTCTTCCTGTGCCCCCTCCCCTCCCATCCCTCCCTTTCCCCCCACTGTTATAAATCTGATCTACCATTCCCTTGCTTAATGCTCTCCAATGACTTCCCATTGCAATTAGAACAAAACCATAGCCTTTAATGCCACCTTATCTGGCCCTGGTTTTCACTCCAGCTCTATCTCTTCTCTCATCGGTTCATCTCACTTAGTCCCACCATCCCCATTCAGTCCTATGACAGTGCTGATCTTCACCCTGCCTTAGTCTTTCCCTCTGCCTGGGGTGCTTCTCCCAGATCTTCACTTGGCTGCCTCCAGCTCCAACCAGAGGCCTTCTCTGACCACCTTTGTTGGAGTTCCCTCAACACTATATGAAATCACCAAGATTTCTTCTATACACTTATCAGTATCTAAAATGATTTTACTTGTATCTTATTTATAGGTTTTATTAGATGTCCATTGTCTGTCTTTCCTCACTGGGATGTAAGCTCCATGAGAAAGGGGAAGGACTTTCCTTCCCTCCTCACTGTATCCCATACAATGGGTTATATATAGTATGACTTCACTAAGTCTTTCTTAGGTAACAGGAAGAATGAAAAGAATTAATTCAAAATGAACCTAAATCTAAGAGCTAAACCTTAAAATTCTTAGAAGAAAATAGGGGAAAATCTTCATACATTGGATTTGGCTATGATTTCTTGGATGACCCCAAAAGCATAGGCAACAAAAGAAAAAGCAGATAAATTGGACTACATCAAAATTAAAAACTTTTATGCATCAGAAGACACTATCAAAAGAATGAAAAGATAACTAATAGAATGGGAAAAATATTTGTAAGTCAGATATCTGATAGGGGATTAATATCCAGAATATACAAATAATTGCTACAACTTAACAACAAAAACTCCCAGACAACCCAATTCAAAAATAGGCAAAGGATCCCTGGCCAGTGTGGCTCAGTTGGTTGGAGTGGTCCCATGCACCCAAGGTTTGCGGGTTTGATCACCAGTCAGGCATATATGGGAGGCAACTGATCTCTATTTCTCTCTCCTTCTCACTTTCTCTCTCTCTAGAATCAATGTAAGCATGTCCTTGGGTGAGGATTAAAAAAAAAAAAAAGGCAGTCTGGCCAGCGTGGCTCAATGTTCGAGCGTCGACCTATGCATTAGGAGGTCATGGTTCGATTTTCGGTAGGATCACATGACCAGGTTGCAGGCTCGATCCCCAGTGTGGGGCATGCAGGAGGCAGCTGATCAATGAGTCTCTCTCATCATTGATGTTTCTATCTCTTTCTCCCTTCCTCTCTAAAATCAATAAAAAATATTTTTAAAAAAGGAAGGAAAAAAAATAGGCAAAGAACTTGACTAGACATTTCTTCAAGGAAGATAATATAAATAGGCAATAAGTTCATGGAAAAAGCTCAACATCATTAGTCATTAGGAAAATACAAGTCAGAACCACAATGAATTTCCACTCACACCCATTAGAATGGCTAATTAAAAAAAGGAAAATAACTAGTGTTTAAAAGTGTTAGATGTGGAGAAACTGGAACCCTTGAGCATTGTTGGTGGGAATGTAAAATGGTGTAGCCACCGTGGAAAATAGCTTGGCAGTTCCTCAAAAAAATTAAACATGGAATTACCCAGATAAATTGAAGTCAGGGACTAAAACAGATACTTGTAAACCAATGTTCCTAGCAGCACCATTCACAAGAGCCGAGGTGGAATCAACCCAAATGCCTATCTGCAGATGAATGGATAAGCAAGATACGGTATAGCCACACAATGGGATATTAGTCAGCTACAAAAAGGAATGAAGTTCTAAAACATTGAAGACATCATGCTAAGTGAACTAGGCAAAACGACAGGACAAATATTGTATAATTCCACTCACATGAAGTACCTAGAACAGGCAAATTCATAAAGATAGAAAGTAGAATAGAGGTTACCAGGGGTTGGGGGAAAGGGACAAAGGGGGCAATGGTAATATTATTTACCATTACACAATAGAGCAGAACTTCTATTTGGGATGATTAAACTGTTCTGGAAATGGACAGTGATGATTGTTGCACAAGATTGTAAAAGTACTGAATGGCACTAAATTGTATATTTAAAAATGGTTAAAGTAGTTAATTTTGTTAGGTATATTTTACCATAATTAAAAAATTAATTTAAAAAAAAAGGAAGGATGGATGGACAGATGGGAGAAGAATGGGGGTCAATACTGATGAGTATGGATAAAGCCAAGATAAAATTGTACATCCCAGCAGATCTCCATGGTAGCTCTTCATTTGCATTGAAACTCTGTAGCAAGGTCCAGAGACTTGGTCATGGTGACCTATGGATGCCTTTGTGGCAGGATCAAGAAGTGAAGAACGCTGTCCCATTATTGGGTCGATAATAGAGTAAGTCTTATTGGATGAGCTAAAAGGCCTTTAAAATGATCTTGTTTATCTTTGGTGAAGTAGTTCAGGACTCTCAGAAGTATTTCAGGCCAAGCTGAGCTGATTTCAGATTTCTAATCCCCCAAGGACTGGTTAAATGGGGGCAAGGACATAACGTTTGTGATATATCCCCACACACATCATCGATGCCATATAAAAGCTAAATTCTCAGAATTAAGATGTGTTCTGCAATGTGCTATTATTTATAGACATGTAAGACCGAAGGACAACTGATTAACATGGGCACTGAAATAAATCCATACTACTTTTAGCACATTCATAAAATAACAACATTTCAGCTGGCCTGTCTGCCAGGGAGTGGAAGTGCTCATTTTGGTAGACAGCTCTCCTCAGTAATGAAATGTTTTGATTTGAAATGTAAATGTTTCTTTCCAGAAGTTTCAGAAATCCAGCTTGGAAGATTAATTTATTCTTGCCCACTCCCCTTGCAGCCTGGCTATGGCGGTTGGAAGCCTCTGCACACAGGGCTGCTCTTTGCCGCTGCCAGTATGAGCTGCGGTGTTTGGTCAAGAATACTGGCCTGGTTGTTCCTTCCAGAGAAAAACGATCCCTCGTTGCTGAACATAAAAGGAGCTTTATCAAATGCTGACTCCATGAAATAACCTTTTCTGCAGGAACCACTATATCCCCTTCACTACCTTAAATCCTGTGATACTAATAAGTGAAGATTAGTGTGCCCCATGTGTAAAATCTGAAGTTGCCACAGTATTCCTGTAAAGTGTTTACTGTTGCCAAACAAACAAAAAAAACCCATAGTTCTTCATTTGCAAGATAAGTTTATTTCTAAGATTCCTTCTAAAGTCCTGTGAACATCTCTCTCTTTATATCTATTTACATACCTATCTCTATCTCTATCTCTATCTCTCTCTCTATATTATATATATATGACTCCAAATGTGATAGTTAATTTATTTTATTACTTTTAAAAAATATATTTTTATTGATTTCAGAGAGGAAGGGAGAGGGGGAAAGAGAGATAGAAACATCAATGATGAGAGAGAATCATTGATCA
Organism: Myotis lucifugus; assembly: GCF_000147115.1. Classification (NCBI taxonomy): domain Eukaryota; kingdom Metazoa; phylum Chordata; class Mammalia; order Chiroptera; family Vespertilionidae; genus Myotis; species Myotis lucifugus. Next base: position 2,177,279 of record NW_005871125.1, read on the forward strand.
GCTGCCTCCTGCACACCCCACACTGGGGATCGAGCCTGAAACCTGGGCATGTGTCCTGACCTGGTTCATAGGTCAACACTCAACCACTGAGCCACACCAGCCAGGCTGACAGTTCATTTAAATAAACAATGTTTCTAACATGATCGAAAGAGAAAAAGGCAGCATACATGTTGGGGCTGCTTTATGAATACAGCCTGAGGGAATCCTACTTTATGGACATGACTTGTATGCCAAAGATTCCATTTACCTTGCATCTTTTGTGGAACAAAAAAATTAGTTTTGTCTAATTAAAGTTTTTAAAAAATATATATTTTATTGATTTTTTACAGAGAGAAAGGGAGAGGGATAGAGAGTTAGAAACATCGATGAGAGAGAAACATCGATCAGCTGCCTCCTGCACACCTCCTACTGGGGATGTGCCCGCAACCAAGGTACATGCCCTTGACTGGAATTGAACCTGGGATCCTTCAGTCCGCAGGCCGACGCTCTATCCACTGAGCCAAACCAGTCAGGGCTAATTAAAGTTTTGCTATCTGTACTTCCCAGTACGATATGTATGCTGAGGCATTCAGAAGAATACCTAATTAACTTGCTATTTTAGTGGATGGACTCAAATGTTAATCTGGAACAGCTTCTGAAAGCGGAAGTCTGAGCAAGGTAGAATTAAAACAGGGAACACTTGCCAATGTGTCCTGATGCCTGGAAGATGCATTGCCACCAGCAATTAAATGGCCAATAATATCATACAGTTCCATCGGAAAATTAGGAGTACCACCCATAGAGGTTGACTAACACATATTACCAAACACTTTCCTGGGCTATGGAAGCAGAACTTTTCAGAAGACCCCCTGCAGAATGGACACTATCACTGGAATTATATTATAAGAGCCAGAACTACATCAAAATCCTAATAACCATTTGGTCCCTGGTGTCCCTGGACAATTGCTCATTGTCATTGGTTGATTCCTATTCAATCTAAGGAAATTTCTCAAAAAGTTACCACCATTCAGCCATTAAGCTCACCTGGTATAGGAGGAAAGGGTTGCATGTATGTGTTCATTTAACATGTTTACTGGCCCATGCTAGATGCAATAGAGGATGGATGACCAAAACAGACAGGTTCCAGGCTTTATGGAACCTGCAGTCTAGTAGATTTGGATAAAATAATTGGGATGATCATATTTTTTGGCCATTTAGTCCCTGGGATTGTGGGTTAGAACCAAGAGTTTGTGTTAGCCTGGGAGCTTTGCTACACTATGAGACTCCTCTTTTCTCATTCATTTATCTTTTTAGATACAATAGAGTCCACCGATTCCCAGTCTATATCGGGGAAACTGGTGTTCCATGGGCCATGTTTGCTTTGTACATTGGGACATGAGGGAATTCAATACAAACACCCAGACTGTGGATTTTTCTTGAAAACTGGAAGGTCTACCAACACTGGGATCTGAATTTCTACTTGGATATACTAAACTGTAGCTGAAAATAAGCCATGAGTTTTCCAGTTCACCAAAGTCCCCACCACTTGCCATTGCCTTAAATTACTTTGTTCACTGTTGCTACCTTCCTGGCTCCTGTGGATATGAATGAACCCATACAAATATTATCTTAGATGAGCTGGGGGCTTCAACTTTCTAAGCATTTGCTAAGTGGGGAAGAAGCTAGTGTGAGGCTCTTGCTTAACGGGAGTGGGGTGAGCAGGATGCTGTGTGAGGGGATATTCCAGTTAACTCTGTTCCCATTTCAGGGATAGAGCCATGAACACCTTTGGGCAGACATGCCTTATCTTCATGTCCTCACAGTGTTCAAGTGCTCCTGGCTTTCCCATTTTGGACGGGAGGACTAAGTGAGCACTCAGCATGGGGAGCACAGTGTGCTGCACAAACTGAGCACTCCAGCTCTCTGTTTTATGGTATTGGCTTGTTAGGATCTGATGCCATAGCACAGGGGTATCGGGGTATCTGATCCAAATGGAAGAGAGGTCCATGGGGGTTGAATTCTCTTCATGTGAACCTTGGGAGGGGAAACTCTACATCTATTACAATCTTTCTACCAAATGAAGGATAGCAGTTCAGTTTAAATTCTTTACCAACATTTAAATAAATATGACGCTGATATGCGTATGACATATTTTATATGTTTATGTATAAAATATATAATCCCCCAAATATATAAAACAGTGATTTTGTAGTAGTCTTAATTTAAAGGCCATGTCTATTCTACACAAAATGGTAGGAATCTGTAATTCTTTATAATGGAAAACGGTATTAGTGGCTCTTTAGTAACAGCTTCGTATAGTTTTATAGGGGACTCTTAAAAGAGCAGAAATGGAGAAAAGGGGAATTTTGCCATACCTCGATGTAAATGTGGTTGTTTTTGCCTTGAATTTTTATAAAGGCTCCTTTCAGTTCCATCATAAAAGTTTCACACATGCCCCAGTTTTATGGAAGAATATAAAGGTGAGGGAGCCTTGGCCCCATGGGAGGGGGGGAGGGGTGGGGGTAGAAGGGGAGAGCCGCCATCTGGTGGAGGAGACCTGGGAGCCGCTGGAGGACCCCTGAGTCTTTATCTCCCACAACGTGCCCCAGGTGGGAGCCTGTCTTTCCTGCAGCAGCTAGAAGGGAGTGAGGTGCTCTGCATCTCTTACCTGGGGCAGCGTTCCTTTCACTAATGCGGGGATGTCAGCCTTGGAGTAGCCAATGGCAGCTAGGCCATCATCCACATCCAGATCGAGTAGGAGTTTCCGGAGTGCGTCTGCCAAAACGGGCCCAGCATCTGCCATCCTGGCAGTGCGGGTGTCGGCTCCTGGAAGACACAAAGCGCTGACTGTAGACAGAGAGGAGGAAGCTGGCCCTGGGTGCAATTCAGTCACACGATAGCTGATACATAACCTACTGCTGGCTCCCTGACACGGAGGACAAGGGCACCAATGTGCCTCCGCATGGAGGCCGGCCCAGCGCGCAGCCCCACAGAAGACAGATGGGCCAGGCCAGTGCGGAGGAGTCCATTGGGGCGGTTAACCGGGCTCTCACCTTTCCAATGGGCTCCTCGCCCCTTGTGTGGGGAGGGAAGACAAGGAACAGAGCCAAGAAAAGAGGCCCAGGAAGGAGACCGAGAAAGAAGGCTGGTGTTTGGATGAAGAAGAAGGAGCATTTGTGGCAGAAAACACAGCTTATGTAACTTTCAAGGCCTGGAATTTGCTGACATCTAGAGGTATTACATGTTCAATGTCTTTTCTCATAGCAACCTTTAGGGAAGAGACAAACCCTTTGCAAAAACACTGTGAGACAAGGATCTATGTAAGTACAAAAACGCCAACACTGACTGCCAGAAAGGAAGTAGATGACAAAAGTGGATTATGTGTGGCCAGGGAAGGAAAGTATTTCCTCTCTATATCTATAGAAAGTTTTTATTTTGGACTCTGTTACCAATGGGCAAAGCAGGTTCCTCTACATATTGCAGAACTAGTCAGACAGAACCAAGAACATGAAGACTCTCAGCAAACAGTTTTTAACATGTAGATGGTGATGTTGGTGGAGGGGGAAGAAGGTTGACAAGCGTTGGAGATGTAAGAGGGCAGAACTTGGACATAATGAATAATTAATACACAAAACTATAGAGACATCAGTCTGGAAGAGCCAGGGGGCTCTGCCCTTAGGAAGGGTGGTGGTGAAAGCTCCCAGATGAAGGAACCTGATCCCCAAACCTTAGCACCCCTGACTCCCTCTATTCCAGGTGAACACAGTCACTGCCTGGAAGTGAAGCACTTTACAAATGGAATGTAGCCTTAGTTATTATCCAGGATGCCTCAAGCTGTCGTCCAAGTCCACTTTCTCCGTATTGTTCAAAAGGAGACTGGAATGTATGTTTCACCCCCATACTGAAGCACATTATTAAACCAATCTTAACCTCTCTCTCCTAGGACAATGAGAACTGGTTTAGTAATCCTGGAAAAGGATAAGTTGAACCAGATACGGGGCTGGTTGGTGGAGCAGCTGGGCAGGAAGGTAAACCTTGCCTGACAAGACCAGTGTATATTACACAGCAGCAGCTAAAATATGGAGTAGGTGGAGAGGCAACATACGATACGAGGTTTATGAGATCTTTATTTTCTTGGGATTGCTGCCATAAAACACACCACCAAAACCTCTGGGTTTTTCTGTGAAGTGTTCTAGAAAAAAAGCGAGGGTAGGAAAGTGAATACATTGGTATAAAACTAAGAAAACCTGAGATTACTTAGGGAATCAAAATATTAATGGCCACGTATAGAATAATATCAATCAAAATTTCCGATGCAACGAGAAAAAAACTGGTGGGTTCTCCCGGCCTGGGTTTTGTCTAACAGAGGAATCGCTTTCTCAGTAATTTTGGTGGTTGCCTGGAATGTTAGCTGTAAGTTCTCTAAGATTTTCCCATTTATCATCCATGTACTATGTGGGATCCTGTCTGTTTACACTGCTTGCATATTTCCAAAGGCATCTAAGTCCCAACAAATGGCTGAACAACATCCCTAGTCCCAAAGGGAAAAGGAACACGAGATCCTTGGTAAAGGTGGCATCACATTTCCGACAGCACATGCTGGAAAACCAAGCCCTGGACTTCTTTCCTGAACATGCCGGAAGCACAAATGTCAGAGTGAGAGAGGAGTGAGAGTGAAGAGGCCCCGCAGAAGGATGTCTGTGGTCATTCCCACCTTCTTGGAAATAATCTCTCCAACGGCTGGTGCTAGAGGAGTATAATGAAGTTTTCTTTTAGACTTTCCCTTCCTACCCTAAACACAAGTAGGGGAATAAGATGTTTGGACAGTTAATCAAATACTCAAGTATACTTAAAAGACCTTTTTGTCTTAGAAAAATACCAAAATTTTACTAAACTAAGCTATCCTGAATATAATTTTATTTCTTGTAAGATTCAAAAGGCACTGCTGGAAATTTATTACAGACATTACTCTACAGAGCAGCAAAAATATTCGCCTTTGGGGATCTTTTTATACAGTTTCTAGTTGTTTAGACTCTCTATAATTGGGAATTAGATTCATTTTATTACCTGTTAAACACACCAAAATCATTTACCACATTTGTAGTATGTAAAGACTTTCACTTTCATTGGGGATGAAAACTGGAAATATGATTACTTCAAACTTAACATAAGCAATATTTGGTTCCATTTCACTGTTACCAGAATATTAGAACATACAATTATAAAATTTTAGCACTAAATTGTCACATTACTAAACTACCTCAAAGCAACATTTTTTTTTTAGTATTATCCTTTATGGTTTATCTTCGGAATCAAACCTAGGAAGTGCTCCACCTATGTGGGTCACAGGATTACAAGTAATGATTCGTACCCAATATTTCTGCCGTCTCCAGGTGCCGCTCAGGGAACATCTGGGCTGTGAAAGTGAACACCGCTGGGGAGGTGAGCACCACAGAAAGGCCATGAGGCTGTGGAGAAACAAAACATGGTGACTGATGGGCAAAACTGGCCTCCAACCTGCATGTTCTAGATATTAAATTACCCTGTACTCCGAGCAATCAAGAATTGACAAATACATTTAAAGCAATTGCAAGGAATATAAGACTTAATTAAAAAATGTATTATGATTTTACCACCAATGGGTGATCCACATTATACTCCTTTGCTTTATATGTCTTCACTAAGCCTGAAATCGGGTAAGACATTCCATGGCTAGAAAAGAAAGGAAGCCTTTATGTTGACATAAAGATATCAGAAATTCAAGATAATAGAAAGATACTCACTCTTATGGGAGAGCTCTTCACAGTCTCTAGACAATACCTTTATCTCACAAAGTTATCCACTTCGTTTTCCTTGCGATAAAAAATACTGTTACGCACTCGATATTTGGTGTTATTCATATTAAAACCTCTGAAATATTCAAATTCAAATGCTCATAAAATTGTATACCATTAAAACGTGTTAATTCAGAAGATTCTCCCCAAATACATTGGTTAACCGTATAATCTTGAAGAAATTGAGAATTCACTTTGAAGTTTCTTTAATACATTTCAGGGCATGCGTTTTTTATCTTGCTCTGCAATATTTTGGCAGCGTGTCCCTGCACAAGCTAACCATGTCAGTGGGAGATTTATAAACCAAGATGTGATACATTAGACATGCAAGTTCGACCCGTCAGTGATCTGTCCCACCAATGATCAATACATCCTTTAGAATGTTACATACTAATGGAGTTGAATCATAAATGATTATTCTAGTCTGAAAGACTTTCAAGAAACAGCACCATGATTTTTATTTATGGGAATATTTGAGGGTGGGGGAATGGAAAAACTATTTATATCCTCTTGAATTCTTTTTTTTTAAAATATATATTTTATTGATTTTTTACAGAGAGGAAGGGAGAGAGATAGAGAGTTAGAAACATCGATGAGAGAGAAACATCGATCAGCTGCCTCCTGCACACCCCAAACTGGGGATGTGCCCGCAACCAAGGTACATGCCCTTGACCGGAATCAAACCTGGGACCTTTCAGTCCGCAGGCCGACGCTCCATCCACTGAGCCAAACCGGTTTTGGCGATATCCTCTTGAATTCTTAATGAATAGGATAATATTATATTTTAATAGATGATTCAGGAGATATACATTGTTAGAAGTAGGTATCGTTACAATTAACGTATTAAAAATAAAATATTTTATAATAGTAAAATGGCCTGTAAGTCTATTGATATGGGTTATATTGGATGGCTTTGTGCTTATTCACCAAAAAATTTACATTTCATAGAAAGATGAAATATTTGGTGAAGTGTATGATAATCTATCAAAAAAAAGGGGTGGGGGTGGGCCCTAGCCTACCATCTTTCATGAGACAGATCGAAGGCTATGGGTCCTCTGAGTTGTTTGGTATTTTGGAATATGTTTTAAATTTCTCAGGCTCCAAAGTATTCAGAAAATTATTTCCCAGTGTGCCTTCATGATGTGAAAGGGTTCATGTAGCTTTCAAGGGCACCTTTCTAATTATAGCCAATATTTTAGTTAATTTTTAAATTTTAAGTTGTATATGTTCTTTGTAAAAAATTAAAAGAATCCATAATTCTATTTCTTCAAGATAACCATGATTGAATATTTCCTTCTAGTCTTTTTATGCATGTCTTTAATATATGATCATACTCTGCATTCAGTTTTAAACAATGCTTTTGTTACTTAATATTCTTTGTAAACATTTTCCCATATCATTTTTTATTCTTCTAAGACATTATTTTTAATATTTATTTTATTCTTTGAGTACTGCACTTTGGTCAACCATTCCTAATTTGTTGGAAATTTAGGTTGCTCCACATTTTTCAATTATAAATAACACTTAGGTGATTAGCCTTATTAGGAAATTCTTTGATCATATGGTATTTTTTAAGGCTACATTCTAGAAGTAAAATTAGTGGGACAAAAGGTAAACACATTTTTCAAACTCTGGGGAGATTTTGCTCACTTGCTCTTTAGAAAGGCAGTGACAATCTGTGCTCCTCTCAGCAGCAGAGTTTGGGGGAGACCATTTATTTTATTGTACTCCCCCTAGCAAATTCTTAATTCTCCATGTTCACTGGTGTTCAATTTGAAGGCAATATACCAGTAAAGTTCTGATCAAACAGATTAATTCTGGGCTATTGGCAAAGACTCTGATCTCTCTTTTTGTCAGAGATTAGAAGAAAAAATTCTGCATTTGAGGTTTTAAAAATCCCCCACAACACGTGCAGAGTATGTGGAGAAATCAGAACCCTCATCCACTGCTGGTGGGAATGTAAAATGATGCAGCTGCTGTGAAAAACAGTTGGGAAGTTCCTCAAAATGTAAACAATTACCAGCAATTCCACTCCCAGGTATATATAATCAACAGAAATGAAAAATGTTCATGGCAGCATTATTCACAATAGCCAAAAAATGGAAACAACCCAAATGTCCATCACCTGATGAATGAATAAATAAAATGTGAAAAAGCAACACAATGGAATGTTATTTGGCAATAACACGGAATGAAGTACTGATACATGCATGCATGAACCATGGAAGCATTATGCTACGTTAAAGAAGCCAGACACAAAAGACCAGATATTATATGATCCTATTTGTATGAAATGCCCAGAATAGGCAAATCTATATAGAGAAAGTAGATTAGTAGTTGCTAATTTACTGGGGGTATAGGAGGATTGGCAGGTGAAGGCTAAGAGGTATAAAATTTCTTTTTTTGGGTGATAAAATGTCCTAAAACTGACTGTGGTAATGGTAACTGTGAATATACTAAAAACCACTGAATTGCACATTTAAAATAGGTGAATTATATAATGTGTGAATTATATCTCAAGAAATTGTTACCAAAAAAAAAAATCTGTGACCCAATAAATTACATTTGAATTAAGAAAACATTCCAGGACCCTAAGTTAAATATCTTCTTTCTATAACATATTTAAGTATCACCACCTGTCCTAAGTTATAAACATTTTAAAAATTTAAGAGCAGCAGCTTAGGTGAAGAAATAAAATCTCCAATTCGCTCACCACAGATGAACACCAGCATTTCCAAAGCCAATGCCAGCAAAAGCACTTGCCAAGTGCATACTGGACCTTGCTTCAAGATCATCGGGATTTCTGACAGCCCTGTGGATGATATAAATTCCTAACAATAACATATCAGCATTGGCATTTCCTACTGCATAAAGAGCCGCCTGAGGGAAAGAGCTGGAAAAAAAGAAATGGTACTTGCTAGGAAGAAAAATTAGGCAAGTTATTCACATGACATCTTGTCTTCTAAAGGAAAGCTGAGGGTAAACATATTCTCTCATCAATGGTTTCAGCAGAGGCATAATAAATACGCTGTCAGGCTGCTCATGTGATAAAAGTGCCAGGGGAGGCAGCGCACTGACCCTTGGATTGTGAGAGCTGCTCTAGCCAAGTGCCCTGAGACTCATTCTTCTTCTTCATTTGTCAATGACCTTGACTGCAGCTATGAATGGGCTTAGAGTAAACACACACTCGGAGTGCACAGGGCCCAGACGGGTTCCCTGCAGTGAGTCCTTGTCGCCTGGGGCTACCTGCAGCCCGCCCAGCCATCTTTCTTCCTGTGACACTGCCCCGATTGGACCCACTGGAGACCTCTTTTGTTATCTGTAGAAACTGCACATGTTATTTTAATATTTGTTATTGTGGAAGTGGGATGTTATTGTAGGACAAGCTTTTGCTGGCTCTATTTGTCCCCGGTGCCACTTTGGAAAAGCAAATTCTCAAAGGCCCCTTTCAGATGCAGCTCGCTGCTTATCCTGGGGATGAAGCCTGAGACTGCCAAGCGAACCACTTCCCACTTGCTTTTTTTGCGATTTTTCCTGGAGTTAAGGGTTCCTGTTATGAAATAAGAGTGCCACGGCGTTTCCCCCGCTTTCATTTGCAATGGTTGGGCGTTTGAGTCTCCTTTCCAAAACCCAGTTGTTCGCTCTGTGTCCCCCGAATAACAAGGTAAAATAGTAAATGATGGCGCTTCAGCCTTTCCTCTGTCCGTTTCACCCCCTCACCTCCCACTGCTGCTCCTGCCTTCCGCTCCTGCCCAAACACACGGCTGACAGTTATCTGTATGCTTCTGTGCTTCCCGATAGTCCCTGGGCCTGAAATAGTTCTGTGTCCCATCCCCGGCTCAGTCACCTCTCCAGAGCAGCTTCCAGCTCAGGGCCAGAGGAGGCACCGTGCTCACATCTAGGCCTAAACTGCTGTGTGCTTTCCCTCCCTTATGCATAAGTACACAAGTGAGTCTGACTTTGCAGATGTCTTCATGTCTCCGAGATCAGCTTTCATCTCTAAGTATATATTTGCTCTCCCAGGAGCATATTATGGCTATGTCATTCATAAATCTTTCATAACCTTTTAGGAAGCATTTTGTGTCTCCTGGGACAGACAACTCCACACATTTAATGCTTCTATTTAGCTCCTCCGAGTGTGCTCACTGGGCTGATTCCGTGTGCCTTTGCCCAGGGCCCCAATGGGCACAGCCAACATCTGCCTCTGTGGTTCTCTTGTCTGGCATTGGTAGCCAAATCTCAAAGGACATTTCTCCTCATCCTAGCTTAGGTTTTGAGGCATCAATGAATAAACCTTGTAGCTGCATCTTTCATAAATTAGGGACTCCTATTTTGCCCTTTTCAGACTGAAGGACCCAGTTTTCAGCTGTCTTCACATGTGCGCCCCTCCCCTTCTCCTCCCCCCCCGCACCCCCTCCAATTCCTCTCATCTTCCCAGAAGCTTTCTGAGGCTTCTCTACGTCCACTGACTGACCTTTTGGTGAACAGACTTAGGACATGTCAGGATCTGGCATGCTACATTTTACATGAGGGTGGAATGTGGTTTTTCTGTTCTATTTCTATTCCCTCTGGGTGGCATACCTCTTCAGATACTTAGCGACGATCCGCAGTGCGTGGACTGCCCAAATGTCACTGATTGGGTTGCTGCCCTGGTAGGCTGGCCGGGAGATGGGATTTGAAGGGCAGGGACTCCGCTTGTGGTAGGGAAGGGCAGTGTAGGACTCCAGGGCATGGCTAACAAGAAATATTTAAAATACACAGATTGAAAACATGGTCTTCCTTCCCCCCTCCATTATGATTACAAACTGTCTTGGAAATGTACTCACCCCACTGTGGATATGCTATGTGGTACTGATAACCACAATGCATTTCACTAGTCAGCCCTACAAAGTCCTAACAAGGGGAATTGCCTCTAAGGTTGAATTCATGGGTGTGTCCATCTTCAGAACTGGCCACTGGGCCCCAGGGGCAGATTCCTCAGAGGAGGTGTCCTCTTCCTTGGAAAATACTTAGAAGGGCAACTACCATCATTCTTTCTTCTGAACTCCCTCCCCCCGCTTGTGATTGACAGTGAAGTCTTTGGGCCTATGAGTTCTTCACTTAAAGGTGACTGCTTTGGCCCATTATAAATTTATTATGTAGCTTCCGGTTAGGGAGGGTAATCTTATTTCCAAGTTATTAGGGGATGACTCTTAAAAATACTGACAACTTTGACCAGGAGGAGTTGAACACAATTTTCTCCAGTTTTTTGGTAGGCAGTGTAATGTAGTGAAAAAAGCAGGCCATGGATTTGGAGACCTGGATTTGAATCCTTACTCTGTTGCCTCCTGCTTGTGTGAACTTCAATAGCTATCAATTGAGTACCTATGGAGTGACAGTTGGTTTGCAAGGGGCAGGGGCAGATAAGTGAGTAAGATGGTTCTGCCCTCACCAGGCTCACACTGCACTGAGGGAGACAGGCATGTGAAGAGAGGGGTGTGTCAGAAGCAATGTACAGGCCCCCCAGTGGGGGAGAGCAAAGGACAAAGTGGTCAGTTGTACTTGAGAGGGAAGGTGAGGGTCAGAAAAGGTTCCATCAGGGAGAGAACGCTCCAGTGGAATTGAAAGATGAGTTATCCAAACAGATAAAGAGCAGAGCATTGGGAACATTCCAGGGCCAAAGGAATTTGGACATTGGATAGCAGGGGTTGAAAGACTTGTAAGGTAGAGGGGTGTGTGTGTGTGTGTGTGTGTGTGTGTGTGTATTGATTCTGCATGCTTGGTGAGGCCAGCATGGAAGACAGGAGGAAGGACTATGGGATGGAAACAGGCTGACTGATGAGGAGACTACTGCAACCGTTCAGGCAAGAGCTGGGGTAGGCCTAAACCAAGGCAGGAGCAATGAGGCCTGAGAGGAGGGAGCATATCTAAGAGAAATTCTGCTGGCTAGTGTGGGCATTAGAGAAAGAAGATGTCCATACTGAATCCTGATGCTCACTACGTTAAGGGACTCAGGAGAAGCCATGGGGCATGTTGGGTGGGAGGCGGGGAGGACAGGGAGGACTTATTGGAAATTAAAAGAATTATCAGATTTTATCAAATTTCCATTTAAAAACGGTACCTGCCATGCTACAGATTTTAAAATATTTTCTGATTTTACCACTGAGGAAGAAAATGATACTGCCATGCTACAGATTTTAAAATATGTTCTGATTTGAGATGTTAGAATATGAAAAAAATGTGTGTGTGAAAATGGATGAAATAGGGTAATTTGGGACATGCTGAATGTGAAGTGCCCATGGGACCTCCATGAAGCCACTGGAATGAATGGCCTGGAGCTCAGAAGCGAGGTCTATGGTAGAAGCCACTGATTAGGAAGCCATCGCACACGGAGCTGAAGCCCAGGGAGCCCGTGGTAGACTATGCGTAAGTTACTAAACATCTCAAAGGGAGTTCTCACCTGGCACAGAGCTGTGGTGAAGTGATATGTGTATAAAGTGCTGACACAGTGTGCACGATCCAGCTCGGGGGATGTAAGCTCCCCTCCCTGTCTTCTTCCGTGTTGTGGCAGCCCTGGGCACTCCCTGGTTAGTGTAGCCACAAGGCATACCAGCTCCGGCTGCTCCTTTTGCCATGTCCCTGTGGCTACAGCTGTGGCTGGGATGGTCCATCCTGAATGGCAGGTTTCTGGCTCACCAAGGGCCTCACTTATTCACTAACCTACTCACTAACAGTGTCCTTGTTTTCATCTAGGAAAGGGAATGATGACAGTTCAAGCTGGGGTTGTTGTGGCGTGCTAATCAATGAATGCTTAGTAAGTAATTTCAGTAGGAAAACACTGCATTCTTTCCAGCTGGTGTCGAGCATGGGCATCTCTCAGAACCACTGGCACAAGCGCCGCAAGACCTGGGGCAAGAGAAAGCCCTACCACAAGAACTGAAAATATGAGCTGGGATATCCTGCTGTCGACACTATGACTGGCCCTTGCCATACACACCCAGTCTGTGTGCGGAGAGGCAACAAGAAGTAGGGAGCTTTGAGGCTGGACGTGAGCAACTTCTCCTGGGGCTCAGAGTATTATACGCACAAAACAAGGATTATTGATGTTGTCTAGAATGCATCCAACAATGAACTGGTCTGCACCAAGACCCTCGTAAAGAACTGTATCCTGCTCATTGTCAGCACATGGTACCCACGGTGGTACGAGTCCCACTAGGCACTGCCTCTGAGCTGCAAGAAGGGGGTCAAGCAGACTCTGAGGAGGAAGAGATTTTAAACAAAAAGCGATCAAGGAAAATTCAGAAGAAATACGATGAAAGGGAAAAGAATGCCACAATCAACAATCTTCCAGAGGAGCAATTCCGAGAGGGCAAGCTTCCTGCATGCATCACTCCAAGACCAGACGTGGCTGAGGAGATGGTTATGAATTAGAGGGCAAGGACCTGGAGTTCTAGCTGAGGAAAATCAAGGCCCAGAAAGGCAAATAAATCCCCTTCCTATCTTAGCTCATGAAATAAAGGTGCTTATTGTTCTTTAAAAAAAAAAAGAAAGAAAAAAAGAAAACAAAATACTGTCCATAGACCCAGGTACCGAAAATGCCCCTCCAGGTACCTACCAAAGCACATCGAAGCCGCTGTTGGCGACCACCTGGTCAGGCATGTGCAGGGTGTGCAGAGGGTCAATCAGTCCCAGCGTGGGTTTGATGGCTCGGGAACCAATGCCTAGGACAGGGATTTTCAATGGAGGCAATAGGCATGGACTTCATTTAAAAACATTAAATAAAGTGAGGATAACAAATTATCCTAAAATATAAAAATTATGAGGTAAGAGTCATTCTCATGTAGAGAGGCTGCAAGGAGCAGTGGAGAGAGATCTGAAGTCAGAAACCTGGGCTTGTCAGTGGAGAGGACGCTCCTTTCCGTTCACAGGAGCCAAGTATGTGTGTCTCTTCCCAAGGGCAGGTTGAGTGACATCATTGACTACGGTGGGAATATTTATACCACAGAAACTGGCAAGTGCTACAAACCAGGGCTTATTTAATTATTAAATGCCAGAGAGCTGGTTTACTAGCTCACTGCTGGTTTGGGTCTTTGCTCTGCAATTTACCCTGTGTCTTTGGGCAAGTCACTTCGTCTCCCTGAGTTCTCCATGAGATTAGACTATCCAATCACAGCGCCTCCATCCCTCACTGAGATGTTGTAAGGATCACATTAGGTAACATCATGGAAAAGTCTTTCAAAAATTGAAAGGTGGAATTTCGGTGTTGGTAACTATTATTTCTTGATGTCAAAGGATAATGTACTTTAATTTAAAAAAGAGAAGTTACTATAAATATGTGGTTGAATGTCAATTTATTCTGCTGCAAAGTCCTGAAAGAAGGATACTGAGCCAGACTCAAGTAGAGGGACATTTTTACCACCTCAGCTGAGAGTCAGAGAAGAAGATAGGCTAAAAAGGACAAAGGAAATGAAAAGCAGAACAGTGGTGATTTGGGAATGGGGCTGGAGGGGTTGATCTAGGGTGATATTTTATATCTTGATTGGGGTAGGTAGTAGTTACATGGGTGCCTATATTTGTCAAAATCCATCAAACCAGGCTCTTAAAATGTATGCATTTTATTATATAAAAATTATATCTCACCCTAGCCAGTTTGGCTCAGTGGATAGAGCATCAGCCTGTGGACTAAAGGGTCCCAGGTTTGATTCCAGTCAAGGGCACATGCCCAGGTTGCAGGCTCGATCTCCAGTAGGGAGCGTGCAGAAAGCAGGCAATCAATGATTCTCATCATTGATGTTTCTATCTCTCTCTCCCTCTACCTTCTTCTCTGAGATCAATAAAAAATATTTTTTAAAATTATATCTCAATGAAATTAATTTAAAATGCAAAAAAGATGTCCAAGAAAGGGAATAACTCTTTATCATTGACATACAGCCACTAACTTGCGCAGAGAAATAGCCAATCAAGATTCATGGCATTTCAATATATTTTCTGGGTAATTCTCACAAAGAAGTTCATTAGATTGTTTCATATTTTCACATATACTTAGAAAAAGAAAGAAAATGTGTACATGTATATACCGTTCCCTTAACTATAGCTCCTTGATTGTTAAAGGATTAAGTAAAAGGGGCTAGTTTGAAAGGTAAAATAACTTAACAAGTTAAGAGCAAAGTTCTTACCAATTTTTACTTTCAAAGGCTCATAGTCAAAAATGGCAACTCCGGTAGTTTCACTCCCAGTTCCTGAAGTAGTTGGGACTTGAACAAAATAATATGAATATCAATAAAGCATCTACGTAAAGGTCAGTGGCGACACTTAATTCAGCCTTAGGATATAAGGAACTAAGTTAGAAGGAAGCTTTGCTGCCCCCACTGCTTGTCTGGTGTGTGTATCTCTATTAACATGCATGTATACTTCACATGTATGTGTGTGCCTGCGTTAACATGCACGTACAATAATATGATGCCAGTGTCAGCATTAACATGCATGTTTAATGGTAAAATGTCCATTCTGTATTAACATGCATGCATGTATAACATGTGTGTGCATTTTGAAGTGGGTATGTGATATCAGTATCTGTGTTAACATGTATGGATGTTGTCCACATTTGTATTAACACCTTTGCAGGTTTAAAGTTTCTGTATGAACAGTGAGGAGCTCTGGGAACCTCAGGTTCCTCTAGTGCCAGAGCTTCAGCAGCTGCAGTTGGATATGCAAACGCAGGCTGCGGGGCATCTCTAGGAAGAAGTCTTGTATTTGCCTCTCTGAAAGATGTCTTTATTCCCTCTTGGCAGCAAGCACAGTAACGCTCTGCCTTTGCTGGGCTTGCGGTTTTGTAGTTCTGTCAAGTTTCTAAACTTTACTAATCACCCTTCTGTGTGATGCTGACACAGTTTCACCAGAGGGCTCCATTTGCCAGACATCAATTATGCTGCTCCCTGCTGATTGCTCATTCCCATCAAAACAGCTCATCTGCCATCAACTCACTCCTAATCCATCACAAGATTCACGGTAAGGGCAGAAGAAGGGAGCAGAGAGAGAACAAGATTTTAAACTGTTATTTCCAGTGACCAGTCGGTACATTTTAGCTATAAAACTTTAAACAGTAATATGCTAACAGCTATAAAATGAGAGGGAAGAAAAGTCAGAAAGATGCCAAGGCTGGTGTGACACAGACAAGCTCTGCTGATTTGGGTTTGTGTGTCTGTGCCCCGTGAGCAGATGTCTCCCAGAGCGATGCGGCCGTGCTGGCCCCATGTCCCAGGGCAGAGACAGAGCCTCAGGTCAGCTGAAGAACCATTATGTGTAGGAAAGGGTTGAGTCAATACCAGAAAAATAATAGTGAATATTCCCCTTAAATTCCACAGTGGCTGGCAAAATGGGACAAAACAGAGAGGGGTTTAGAAGACAAAGCTGCCTATAGAGGGATCTAATAATACATAAATGATGAACCTTCCCCTCTTTCACATAGTGACTTCACAGCTTAAACCTGCAAACTTTCCTACCACTGACCCAATTGTCTATATTAGAGCATAATGAAGATCAGAATTTTAAACATAAATGAATTGCTCTCTGTTTTGATTGCTAAACAAGGTAGCACACTGAAATGAAGAAATCAGAAAGTTTTGGAAACACATACCCTAAAATTCCTGGCTCAAATATTTCCTAAGGCCTTTTGCCAATTGCAAACCCAAACAAACAAACAAACAAACAAATGACAGTCTTTACCTGCAATCAGAGGCTTAAGAGGCACAGACACAGGCTTTCCCTTCCCAATGGGAGCACTGACATAATCTAGGAAGTCAGAGTGAGGGCTGGATGCATACAGATTAGCGGCTTTACAGGTGTCCATGGTGGAGCCACCACCCACAGCAACGTAGGCATCAAAAGCTCCCTTTTTGGCAAACTCAATAGCTTCCATGAAGCTGTAAGAAAGAAAAACAGAAGCCATTATGTCATATTTTTCAAACATAAACTGACATGCCACTAAGTAACTCTTGGGGCAAATTTTAAACAACAGTGGTATGTGTTGGCTTCCACTTAAAAAACAACAATGAAAAGGTACCTTCTATCGGTTGGTTCCACCCTCACATTATCATAAACCTTAAAGTTTATGCCATTCTTCACTAGAGAATCCATAACTATTCGTACAGGAGGGAGCTGGGAGAGGTTCTTGTCTGTCATCAAACAAACATTTTTAGCACCCATGTTCTGTAGGTCCTATAATAACAAAAATAATTTATAAGTTAGGTTTGATTACACTAGAAATATAACAGACACTCTGGCCAACTTAATATTAAACATTTTTATTTTAAATATATTTTTATTGATTTCAGAGAGGAAGGGAGAGGAAGAGAGATAGAAACATCAATGATGAGAGAGAATTATTGACTGGCTGCCTCCTGCACGGTCCCTACTGGGGATGGAGCCCGAAACCTGGGCATGTGCTCTGATCAGGAATTGAACCCATGACCTCTTGGTTCATAGGTCGACATTCAACCTCTGAGCCACACTGGTCAGGAAATATTAAACACTTTAAAGAACAAAGGCCTCATCTCTTGTGCATTTTCACTTGTTTTAGAAGATATGTAACCTTTACAGTAGACTCTAGAAATCTTAAATACTTGCCATTCCCACTTCCTTTGTAACTCCTGCTCCATATCTAATATTTGAAACAGCCATCTGGAAAAAAAAAAAGATTTGGGGGATGAGTTGGAGATTGGCCATTTCATTTCTAAAAGCCGGAAATGGCTCCTCATTGCCTATAAAGTATATATTCTTTATACATATGTCCAAGTCACCCCATCTGGCCTCAGACTCATCATACTTCTTTAAGCAAGCCTTGGCACTAGTCACACTGGAATTACTTATATTTTCCCAAACATCTCATGAACTCTCAATTGTTGCCTGCCTTTCCTTGCTCTACAAATAAGTTACCTCTCAAATTCCTTCTTATTTTCCAATTTAAATGCTGATTCCTCACGTATTTTTTCATCCCATACATTCATCCATCCAACCATTCATCTATCCAACTTCTTTTGCATGCACGTATCTATCCACCCATCCACCCACCCAGTCTTCCACCCAATCAATGCTACTAAGTGCCTGCTATACTCCAGGCATAGTGCTAGGCTCTGATTATACAATTAGGAACAAGAAAAATAGCTTCCTAATGTTTACAGCTAAGAGAAGAACTTTTATACTGATTGGATGATGGGTCACTATTGGCCCAAAGACATGTTTTGTTTGATCCATATTATGTTTAGATTTCTTCTGTTTTGAATTGTCTCATAACTCTTAAAAATCAGGGTAAAAATGTCCAGTGTGACTGTCTGATCTCTCTTGAATAACTTCCCAGGTGGCAGCAATGGGGTTGAGTGGAGGTTGTATCCTTCAGATGGGCCTGTGCTCCCAGAGAACTCAGCACTGTCCTCACCCAGCCTGCTCATGGACTGGTTAACCGTTAGGCCACTGGAGACATTTAATTTATGAGTCCTGAACTAGGAGGAGACAGGGACTTAGACAAGTAATTCTGTAATTACAGTGTGATAAAAATTCATCAGAATTAATTGTTCCTTTATTCTTGTGTCAAAAGATTACATGGACCCCTTTGGGGATTATACTTACAAAGCTAAAGAAGATTTAACGTACAACATATGTAAAGCAGAAAGTTGCCTAGAACTGGGAATTTGTTCTATTTCAATGGCTGTACAGAAGACAGTATCTAGACATTATTCATGTTATCAGAAGATTTATAGTCCATTATTCTAACAAGGTACTTTTCTAAATAGGGCCAGATCAAATAGTGAGATTGAGGGACATTAATTAACAGCAGATTTAAAATGAGATAATAATGCATTAGCAAAATACTCTAGTATTTTTTTTAGGTCACCCATAAAAGAAAGAATGGACTGATTATATTTACCTCAAAAGCATAATCTGTTGTTTTTCCAGAAGGTGAAAGCCCAGGAGCTAGAAATGTAAAACTTAGGATCAGAGTAGGCCTCAAAAACAAGGCAAAATATTATTTGATAGTAAATTGATATTCTAGCAGTGAACATAAGCATCTCCCCTGAAGCCTTAGCTAAAATATATTTTTCAGGTTTCATTGTTGCATATAAAATTAAAATTAAAACCTGCATTTTAAGAGAATGTAATGCCAACTTGATGCTGATGGTGTGAAAATAAAGTTACTTAAAATATTTTATCCATTGAAATGAAAATATACTTTTGAAAACATAATGTGTAAAGTTCTTCTAGAAAAAAAATCTTCTATACTCTAGAGCTGGGTTATTGTTAGAGAGCAACTATTAGTAAATTCATTAATCAGAGTCTTGCTTACATTTCTTATAGCAACTGTGACCATTTGTTTCAATTAATATTTTTCCATGGAGGTTACTTATCACAGTAAGATATTTCTATTTCTCAAGCTTGTAAGTATAAAAATTTTAGTTTTCTTTGTGAAATTTAATAAAATTTTTTATAAACTGATACTCCTTTGCAACAGTTGTAGTTAGGGAAAAAATAATTTTCTGTCATAGTGAAACCAGAGGACTCCACTAAATGAACTTTACCCTTGTTTTTATCTGCTTATTTTCAATCAGTCCTGGTTAGTCAAAAGAGTGAAAAAAAGAAAAGAGATTACAACTAGTTTCCTGAATGAAAAATCCAAAGTTCTTTGATCTCTATAGGTTTAAAAAATAATCTATTACTCTGTGACTAAAGTTTAGGAAAACACATAAATTGGATCCTATAAACAATGAAATGAACTTTCCCTAAACTACTAATTTTATTCACCCAAATAGGAAATTCCTGAATCTTTGTTGAAACCCAGTAAGAATGGGATACAACCAGCTGAAGACGAAATTCTGCACATGTTCACGAGGGCCTGAAAGGCTGGGCATGCTTTCGTTTGGTAGATGGCCGTTAGTGAATGGGAGGTCCCTTGGCTTGTCCTGAAGGGTGAGTCACTCCACGGGCAGGCAAAGCACTTAGTTTCTGTATCTGTTCCACTCCCAATGGGCTTCTCTAGGGTTTCTGCTTAGGGTCCTGTTTGGTTAGGCCCCTTCCTTTTCATCCCTTGCATAACTGTTTAAATTTGACCTTTTCTTCTAAGAGGTGAAATCAGTGTTTGTGTCATAATTCATGTGACATTCCGAGGACACGCAGAAGCTACAATGAGCTTCCTGCTGCTCCGTAGACAATGGAGTTGGTAAGGATTAAGACGTTTGTGGGAATTGAAAACTTTGGTCGTTATTTTTAATTATTAAGAAATAGAATGCTATTTTAAAAATTAATATATACAAGATTTTCCCTTCTAGGAAGCACCTTGGTCTTTAGCCCCTTTCTTTTTTTGAGATGTATTAGAAACTTCCAAAGATTTCATCTTAATGAATTCTGTTTGATGCATTCAGACAATCTTAAGATCCTATCTGTGGCATCCTTTTTAGCTTTGGCAAATAATTCTATTTAAAACAGAAATACATTAAAAATAGCATTAAATATTTATGTATATATGTATAAGTATGTTCCAAACACATAATCTGTAGCATACATTCAGCTAACATCATATAATTAGAACTACATATTGCCAATTTCAAGTGAAAAGGCAGTCATTTTCATAAATTTCCTTCTTATATCCTTTGATTTTCTTGCTTTACCCTTTGACCAAATGTATTGGAGTGCCAACTGTGGAAATGGAAAGTGTAGTTAGTTTAAAAACACAAAATATATATTATTACCTTGGGAGTAAGTATGAGAATGAGTTGGACACTGACATCTAGGGAAAAGAAAGGAAAAAGAAAAAAATGTAAAGTATAACTAGAAAACCAAAAGTAAGAAGTCTTAAAGTAATTTATTCTGCAGCCTTAGTGTTAAAATGCTAGCAAAGTAGTAGCTATTGGCAAACACTGTACATAGAAAAAAAATAGACATCACCATGGACAAAAAGTGGGCTCAGAGTCTTTCCAGTGTTGTAAGCTCGTTCTTTCTTAATAAATCCCTGCAGGAGCC
This sequence comes from Myotis lucifugus, assembly GCF_000147115.1. Classification (NCBI taxonomy): domain Eukaryota; kingdom Metazoa; phylum Chordata; class Mammalia; order Chiroptera; family Vespertilionidae; genus Myotis; species Myotis lucifugus. Next base: position 2,198,080 of record NW_005871125.1, read on the forward strand.
GAGATGAGCACTCTGGGACACAAGTAAGTTAAAAATGGGGTCTCTGGTCTGGGTGAGGTCTCAGCTCTTACTAGGTTAGGAACTTTAACCAAATTGAGCCAGGGTAACTACTTGGGCATCTCATTCCCCCTTTCTCTGTGTTTCCCCATTGTCCTCAAGGTGTTTAATTTTTCTTCAAAAAGGTTCTGGGCCTGTTTCCCTGGCCTCCTTGGGGACCACCTCATGCCTCCATCCTTTCTCTGAGACCATGCCCAGGCTCCCTGTGCTTGTCCACTCTTGCGCTCACACCTGTCCCTCTACCCTTGCCTTCTGTATCCCTTCCCTGTCCTAGTCACCTCCTCGTTCTTGGGCAGTCCCTTCTCTGGCTTTCTTTGGTCCTGCTTTCTGTGTTTGAGTGTTGTTGAGAAAGGGTTTTATTTCTATTTATTGTCCAGGGGGCCTTGTCATAGGTTCCCTATAGATAAGTGAGTGTATGACTTCCCCCACCCCCCACTTAAACATCTGAGGGGAAAGAAGGAGAAAGAAAGAAAAGGATTGAACTCAGTGATAGTCAAGATCTCAAACACTGAGAATTGCAGTCAAAAACTACATGGGAGGCGAGTGTGCGCGCTACCGTGAATCAAGGCTGCCATCTGGTGGGCACCACTGAGCACACCAAGTGCTACGGGGTTTCCTAGAGCAAGCATGTCAAACTCAAAGGCTAACACAGGCCAAATAAACAAGGTTTAAGTTTATGTGGACCGGAAAAACCAAAAGCTTCAATTTTCATAGAAATGTAGTTTTATTTAGAAAAGTTTAGTATAAAAAAAAGAGAACAAGAGCAATGATAAAATTAATGTTTTCTTCCTGACACTTGGCATCTCTTCTCTGCTACTCTCTTTCCTAATTCGGGGGAAATCTTGTTCGCAGTGATTACTTTCAAAACTGACCCACGGTGAATGTCAGTAATTCTGGATCTGACAGACTTATTTCCTTTCATAACTGTAAATAACTGTTCCCACCGTTATATTGGCTGGGCTGCAAAAATATTCCTTGTGGGCCGCATGTGGCCCGTGGGCCGGGAGTTTGACATGCTTGTCCTAGAGCATCCCAGCTGGTCTGATCCAGCTGCAGACTCCTGCAGGAGAAATGAAAGCAGGCAAGGCCAACATGAGCTTTACACCCTCCAAGAATAGAGAGGCAAAGGGAAGAAAAAAATCAAACTCAAAGCTTTCTAATGCCCAGGATCATGGGAGCACCTGCTTCCTCCCCCACCCCCTTCTCTTTTTAGTTTATATTTTTCAGGTTCAGAGGCTACCTCAATCCATCATTTCTACTCCGTATTTGTGCTTTGAACCCCATCTCCTCTTGCTTTCTGGGGACCTCTATCTGTCCAATATTTCCTAGTCCTTCCCCTCACTCGATCCTTGTCATATCATGTTTAAGAGCTTCATGCTTAGAACTCAACCCCCTTGGCTTGCTCTGGTTCTCTGCTCCTGACCTACATCTGCTGGCACCATTTCCTTGCCTTGCACCCTGAAATCTGGCTGCTGTCTTCATAAGTTCCAGCTTTCCTGTTGCATCCTCACTTGTCTGACCTCATCCTAGCACCTTGCTCTCATAGCACGGAACACTGTGGGCCACCCCTCCCTAGGAGGCTGAAACGCTCTTCTTGGCTTCCAGACTCCCTCCTCACCTCTAATTATTCTGCCCCTGGCTTCTTTTCCACTCTGCCCATTGCTTAAAGGTTGGCTTCTATGCAGGGCTCACCCCTCACCTTGTATAGCCAACCACGCATCAAGCCCCCAAGTATTTCTCTAGCCAAATCCATCCACTGCTCCGGGGCCCTCTGCCACTCTCTGGTTCTAGTGTCATCTCTCATCTGGATTTACTACGACGTTCCTAACAGGCTTCTCTTCACTCGCTCTACTTTTACTACACTGTGGTCAGGGGCATATTTCCAAGGATGCTGCTCCCTTCGATGGCTCGTCATGGCTCTTAGGATAAAGTTCAGATGTGGCCCTACCTCACTGGTCCTGCTAGCCTCTCCAGCCTGGCCCCTCATCACCCTCTATCTTTGGGGTTGAGCTCTCAAAAAATTAACTTGGTTCTTTTCCTTTAATCAGCCACACACACTCTCTCTGGCCTCCAGAACTCTCTCCGTTATTTCCTCTGCCTGGAACTTACTTTCCCCCCTCTTCTGGGTAACTAGTGTTCTTTCTCAGGTCAATTCAGATGTCAATTTCCCTGGGCAGAGGCCTCCTGGTAGACACCCTCTCTCTGTGATCCCTGGTACTGCACCTCCCTTCCCATTAAAACTGTTACCACACTGTGTTGTTGGTACCCTTTTCCTGGTGGCATTTGCCTTGAGAAGGTAAATTTTGTGATAACAAGGCAAGAGCTACCCTTTTTCATAACTTTATTTGCAGTGGCTCGCATAGTGCTCTTTTCTCCTATGCTTACAGTTTGCCAAGGCCTTGCTTCCCCACTCAAGGATGAATTCTCAACTTGCTCCTGAAATCCAGAAAAATATATTCAAGTCCCTGCTGGGGGGTCTTCATCTGGACGTACCCGAGGCATGTCCAACTCAAAATGCCCAAGTCTCAGGTCATCATCTTCCTCCCAAAGCAAACCCTCTTCCAGGACCTATCTTGGTAAATGGCCCCACTGCTTACCTGATGCCCCAGCCAGAAACCTCGATTTCTTCCTTGTTTCACTAAAAATAAACAAAATCTTGCTGATTCTAACCAACTCCTCAGTATTTCTCCTATCTACCCCTTGTACCAGCTGCCTTCCCTGGGTGTCTGAAGCCATCACCTTTCAGCTGGAGCACTACGATTACCTCTAGTGTTTCTTCCCCACTCTGCACTGCCGCCCGAAAGCTCTCACACAATTCTAATTATGCCACACTCCTTTGCCATGCAACCACTCTACCTACATGTTCTACATGACACTGGTTCCAAGGAATGGTGTTGCTGGATAAAAAGTTCTATGCTGACACAGGTTTAGAATCAAGAGTTTAAATACAGCTAACCCACTGCCCCCCCCCCCCCACCTTTTGCAGGACTTCTCAGAGCCCTTTCATGTGCAGACATGCATCCAGACTCTACAAGAGAGCTATGCAGCAGCGAGCAGTTTCCCAAATCTATGTGGCCATGTACTTCTTTCTTCGTGGAGCATTTCAAGGTGCAGCTTCACTGTGAGAATTATTGCTTCCTTAACGTTCCATTATCCACATGACACAATTCAAACGCCTTAGCAGAGGATGCGGACAAGGACTGTGAGGCCAGAATATTTGAGCTCATATTATGGCTGTGCCATTTACTTAGCTGTGGGACACTGCACAAATTCTCTCTCATCGATGTTTCTAACTCTCTATCTCTCTCCCTTCCTCTCTGTAAAAAATCAATAAAATATATTTAAAAAAAAAAAAAAAAATTAATAATACGTGTAAAATGTGCAGGATAGTGCCTGGCACGTGGTAAGTGCCCAATACATTCTATTTTCTATTCGTGGTCTTTTAGCATCTGTCTTCTCCATCCTCACTTCCTCCCATGAAGGGAGATCTAGATTTTCTACATTTCTTATCTCTGGCACTGCTCTCCTTTTACCTGAAATTCCTCTTTAGTCCCCCTCCCTCCTTATTTATCTCCACCTCTTTGCTTTAAAATTTCCATGTTTTTCCTGGCCCACTATTCAAAATACTTGCACATTTAACACGTATTTTATCAGGTGGCTGCTATGTACCCCACATTTCCTTAATGGAGAGAGAGTCAGGCATGTCAAAGCATTTAACGTACTGACATCAAGTCCATCTTTCCCTTCTATATCCTATCGGCTGCATTCCGCACAGGCCCCTTTTACAAACCTTGTCCCTGTATCCAATATCCTACTAGACTTTAAACTGCTCCAGAATCTTCCATCTTTGTGTCCCCAGCTCCTAGAACAACTTTTGGCACATCACATGCACCCAGTATAAATGTACTGACTGGATACAAGCATTTGTCTCGGTCACTGTGCCTTGCCCTCCACTGCCTGGCACGACGTGGGACCAGGCGCTGTTGTCTCTGGGTCTTAGTTTCCTGAACGGCACACAGAACAGGGTAAAACCCGCCTCCCAGCGCGGGGTGCGGACGCGGGGCACAATCTGACTGCGCAGTCCCACCGGGCGCACCGTGGGCGCGCCCTGCGGAAGCCCCTTCCCCGGCTCCTGAAAGTGACCCGAGGACGAATGCGCAGGGCGGGGCGGATCACACCCAGGGGGCTGCGTGGGCACGGCGGCACCCTGGCACCCTCGGGTCCCTGCCCGCCCGCCGGCCCCGCACTCACGCTGCGCGCTGCAGCTGCTTCAGTAGGTGCGCTACCCGGGCGCGGGCGGCGGCCATGGCTGCGCAATCGCGTCCCGGGGCCCCGCCCCCCACGCGGGCCAATCACCGCCGCGTCCTCCTCCCCCCGCCCACCCGGCGCAGCTGGGCAAATCCCGTGGTTGGCACTTCGGGTGGCTCAGGGCCACTTTCCCACGAGTCACAACCGCCAGTGCTCCAACTGCAGTCTCCCCATCTACCTTGGAAATCGCCAGAGGTAACTGCTCCGAAGGGTCTTGGATACTTGAGTCTCTACTTAAAACCCTCTTTCTTATGTGGGGAAAGGGAAAGACAAGGGCATACTTTTCCTAGTAATTTCTTTAGCCCTAGCAGGTGTTCCCAGTGGATAGAGCATTGGCCTGCAGACTGAAATGTCCGGGGTTGGATCAGGTCAAGGGCAGGTACCTGGGTTGCAGGCTCCTCCTAGCTCCCGCCCTGGTGGGGGGCGTGCAGGAGGCAACTAATTGATTTCTGTCTTTCCCTCTCTCTAACAAAAACAAAAAACAAAATATCCTCGGGTGAGGATTAAAGATTAAATGCTCCCTGAATGGCTCGGCTTTTGATTAGTTGCTCCAGGATTCCATTAAATGGTACACTCTGGGAGGGCTTAGCAGCCCCAAGTGTACCAAGTCCACGTGGGAAAGTTGACCAATGATCAACTTGGAAAAGTTCAACTTTCACTTAATCAGAAAATATCCTAAGTAATGACTGAACAAGTGTATTAAATAACCTGTATGAAATCTCTTTTCTTTCATAGCAATTTCTAAAGTAACCTTATTAAAATGAGACAACACTGAAAGAAATGAATTCCCAATTTTAATTTCCTATCAATTGTCAGACCAAACAGCAGAGTATGATGGCTCTCGGCTCTGTAATAGCAGCAAAAAAAGACCCCCTGGATTTGAGGTCTACTATGAATACTTTTCAGGAGATAATTATTAGGGAGAGATAACCAGAATGGCAATAACATTTCAACACCTAACCAGCTCCAGGCCAATTTGACAAATGAATAAAAGATAATGTTTCAATTAAGAGTTTTGTAAGCTGTCTTCCCAAAACAGCTCCTATTTGAAGCTTTAAAAAAATTGGGGACATAAACATTGAGAAAGATTTAAGTATTTTCTGGATTAATGACAATTACCACCGTTATTCAGTTATACCCAAACTTATCATTTACAGGAAGCAAATCAATATTTTGTGTTGAAAAGCAGGAAATCTGTTTTCAGAAAAACCAATTATACTATCCCTTCAATATTATATCTGATACTAAAAGTTTTTTTTTTTTTTTACAGTGATGTTGCTAAAATCACAAGTTTGCTGCTGTTTTAGAAAGTAAAGGAAAATATCATGTGCCAGATATCCAGGTCACTGGCTTTATTTAACAACAGCCAAACAGTGAAAAGCAACATTAAATACAGACACACTTTTATTAAATAACTTTACAACAATTACTTTTTAAGGTCAGTTCTGAAATCTTTCTGTGTGCTCCCATCTACTTTGATCAATACAGAAGCTTGTTACAAAAATAAAGCTGAAGTCATACTATTTTGTCTCTGAAATATGAACTGTCCCTCATACCACATCCCAAGTTAATAAAAAAAAATACATCCTTTAAATCTCCAGCCAAAAACATGATTGGAAAAACATTAATTTGTAAAGTCCAACATTTTCATAGTATCTTAAGGGGAGGGGAGGGCAATCCTATCCCTTCAACCTCAATGAAGGCGGTGGCCACCTTCTTCTGCATCCCCCTGCAGGACTCAGACCTTAACATGTAGAGTAGCTCTTGGTTTACAGGTACTCGGGTCAGAGGGTCAACTTTACTTCCTCTTCTTTCCTCCTTGGTGTTGCCCTCCTTTCCTCTTGCCACCCCAGCCGGGCGACCCGGAATTCATCTTGCCTCCCAAGCCTCCTTTCCTCTTACCTCCCTGGCTGGGCGGGGGCCCCCCTTTCCTCCTGCCCCCAGGACCCTGCCGGCCCCCCTTTCTCTTGCCCTTTTGGCTCATTTTTCTCCTCTTGGCCGCCTCCTCCTGGTCTTCCTCCCTCATCTGCTTATTGGCGGCCCTGGTCACGTCCAGCTGAGCTTTTTGCTGTTCATGAGTCGCAGCATCTCCAACTGGCTCTTTTCTCCGCGGCAAAGTCCCCGAAAAGAGGCTGAAACTTCCTCTTCTTGCCGGAGCCCCGGGGGGCCTTCTCCTTGGGCAGGCGCTCCTGAAAGCGCCCCACGGAAGCGGTGGAGACCCTGGCCACTTGCAGGGCGCGGCCCAGCTCCTGCTTACTCTGGTGTCCCGTCGGGTGCATCCCGGCCGAGCTGGGGAGCCGCGTCTTGTGCGCGCGGGCTAAGTTACGCAGCCGGTTCAGCTCGTTCTTGGCCACCCGTTCCTTCTTGGCCTGAATCCGCTTGGCGAACTGGTCCTCCAAGGGGTCGGCACTCCCGGGCACCTCGATCAGCCACTCCTTGGTGTCGTCGCGGGCGCGCTGGTAGCCCCAGCGGCGTCGCCACTGGCCGCTTACCTCGTCCCACACCAGATTGGTCTTCTTTTTGGGACGGATGCCCTTGAGGCGCGCGAACTGCTGCCACCGGGTAAGCGGCCGCGGCCGGGGCACTGGCTTCTCGCGCGGCAGGCGAGTGGTGGGCTCCGGCAGCCGCGCCACCAGCGCCTCCTCTACGCGCTCCGTGGGCAACTGCCACAGCTGGTTGATGAGCAGCTGCGTGTTGTCCCGCGCCAAGGCCCGCAGTTCGGCCTCCGGGATGGGTTCCCCGCGCCGCAGGCCAGTGGGAGGATTCCGGTCCGAGGCCAGCAGGTTACCCAGGTCGAACTCCAGCTCCAGCTCCTTGTGCACCGTGATGCGCTGCAACCTGTCGGCTTCGTCCCGCTCCGCCTTAGCCAGCAGCTCCTCCACGCTCTGGCCCTCCATGGTCCCGGCTCCGCTCACCAGCTCCAGTAAAACAACTCAAATTCTCCGCCAGCGCCGGCTCAAGCCGGGGCAACACAACCACGTGCGAGAACCCAGACGCTCGCCCCGGAAGAGAAAGCTTCACTTCCGGAGCAACCGGAACTGGCTCATCATCCGGGCGACTGGCGGAGAGGCCGGCAGAGGGCAGTGTTGGAGAGCAGATGGGATGCCAAGCGGTCCTTTTGGCTCGTGCCCGGACGGGGCGGAGCCGGTGCGAGAACCCGGACTACAAATTCCAGGGTCCAGTTGGGACCGCGGCTCCCCGGAGGCGGCGGCGGCGCAGGTGGGCGGCGCAAGTTCCTGGGCCCACGGAGTGTGGGGGTTCCGGAGCGGTTCTGTCACGATATCGGTGAAAATGTGTTCTCAAGATGTTTAGCCAGTCAGCCCTTTTTGAGACTGGACAGGTTATATTTCACCCGAACCCTGGCCCGCTCGTGGGGGTCCTGGGTGAGGGCCGAGAAGGACACTTTGCACAGACACGTGGCGCTAAGCGCAGGCTTGGTTTGCCCCGGGGCGCGAGCGGGGCTGACGGACCGCCCGCCGGCGGAGCCCCCGCAGCTCGGACTCGGCCGCGTGCTCGCCTGGCTGGCGGCCGAAGAGCGCCAGGCTCTGCCGCTGGACTGCCTGGTTCCAGCCCTGACCGTGCCACTGGTTGACTTTCAGCTTTAACGTCTCTGGGCCTACTGAAACTATATTTTTATTGATTTCAGAGGTGAAGGGGGAGAGAGAGAGAGAAACATCAGCGATGAGAGAGAATCATTGATCGGCCGCCTCCACCACGCCCCACACTGGGGATCGAGCCCACAACCCTGGCAGAGGACCTCCTGGCTCCTGGGTCCATACCCAACCACGGAACCACACCAGCCTATTTTAAAATCTGTGATCTTCTAGGGCTAGTATAAAGATAAATGAGTTAATATGCTTCCAAGGGAGATTCGACTAGGCTAGGCCTGGAACTTGTAAGTGCCCCATAAATGCTAGCTGCATACCAGTTGTTAATCTTCATACAGACTCTGAGAGCGAAGCTGCAGAGGCAGTTTTACGCGGTGATTAGACACGGGGATCTAGAGTCAGACCTCGGGTTACGGTAACCACCTTGGACAGGTTGTTTAACTAAAGTCTTAACTTAGTCCTAAGTTGATGACTATGAAACAGTTTCTGGTACATGGTAAGCACTCAGTAAGTCTTAGCTGTTGTTATTCACCATGTTCCTCTGATGACAACGGAAGGCTCAGGGAGGTAAAATGACTTGTCTAAGGTTGTACAACGAGCACGTCAAACGCTAAGGCGAACACGGGACAAATAAGGTTTATGTTTATGTGGGCCGCAAAAAAAACAAAAGCTTCAATTTTCATAGAAACGTAGGTTTATTTCGATAGAGACATGCTGAGTACAAAGGGCTGAGATAAATGAGTCATTATTAACATAAAAATAATAGAACATTTTAATAAAAAATTAATATTTTTTCTTCTACATTTACTTAGCAGACACTGAATAACCACACGTTAATAAGCGTAACACAAATAAACCTATTTTTCTTGTTCTCTGAAAGCGAAATATTTCCTGTTGCGCACACCAAACAAGTCAGTACAAGACTAATGACATGGCAATTGGCTGCTAAAATATTCGCTGCTGGTATCAGTGGAGAGAAATGGTGCGCCTGCGAGTAAGGCACGTAAGGGAAATGAATGCAACATGATAGTAATCAGTCATTAGCGAACATTGTAGTTCGTTATTAATAATTATGTATAACCGGATATTGTAAAAATTAAGTTACGAAATTTTTATTAAAACGTTTTTTACATACCATTATATTGGTTAGGCTGCAAAAATATTTGTGTGGTCCGCGTGCGGCCCCGCAGGCTGCGAGTTTGATATGCTTGTTGTACAACTAGGAAACGTGGGAACAGGAGGTAGCTTACTCACAGCTTTAAGACTGTTTACATTTTCTCTGTAATGCCTTCAAGCTCTTGACACTCTAAAAGAGTGGTCTTTGGACCAGCATCATAGCCCCAGCTGGGCGTTTGTTAGAAATGCAGAATTTCTGGCCTCACCCCAGATGTAATAATTAAGAGCCTTCATTTTAACAAAATCTCTAGGTGATGAGTATGTATAGTTGAGTTTGGGAGGCCCTGCTGATTGTGGGGTTGAGGTTTGGTTTTCCTTTGAAGGGAGTTTGGAAGTAGTGAAGAAGGGGTTACGCTGGAGAATTAATCCATAGAAATGGACATAATTGCCATTAGGAAGTAAATCCATTTGAGTTTCTGCTAGAGAGGGCCTTAAATACAGCCTCATTTGTCATGTATGCTCCCTGAGTTTGGTCTCTTCTTGAGCTCACTATCTTTCCTCAGCTGTCATTTGTTCGTTCACTCAAACATTTAATGAACACATTTAAAAAAAATTTTTTTTATTGATTTCAGGGAGGAAGGGAGAGGGGGAGAGAGAGAGAAACATCAATGATGAGAGAGAATCATTGATTGGCTGCCTCCTGCACACCCCCTACTGGGGATTAATGAACATATTTTATGCTTCAGGAATTTTGCTAGAATCTTCTTTTTTCCTCTTTTCTAAAAGCGTTTTAGGATTTCCCAGGGTTTTTCTGAGCCTTTACCTTAACATTCAGCACCATGTCTTTAATACCAACCATCCCCTGGGCCCGTGGTCGGCAAACCGCGGCTTGCGAGCCACATGCGGCTCTTTGGCCCCTTGAGTGTGGCTCTTCCACAAAATACCACGTGTGGGCGCGCATGTACAGTGCGATTGAAACTTCGTGGCCCATGCACAGAAGTCGGTATTTTGTGCAAGAGCCGGTATTTTGTGGAAGAGACACACTCAAAGGGTCAAAGTGCCGCATGTGGCTCATAAGCCGAGGTTTGCCAACCACTGCCCTGGGCCAAGACTTTTAACCTTAAAGCTTTTGAGATTTGCCTTAGGAGAGTGTTAAGAACATTGACAGTTGCTCTGGACTTGGCTTAGCTTCTGATTCATTCACACATATAACGAACATTTGAATGACTACCATGTTCAAAGATTATTGAGAACAATGGGGAAGAAAGAAAGGTAAAGAGAAATTTACCATGTGGCATAATTAGGCATTTAATAGGAAGTACACCTATGTAGAATTTATCTCCTCTATCAATCTGAGCTAGGAAAAAACAATCAGATGTCAACATGTGCTGAATGGTATGAATCCTCATCGGATGAAATGCTACTTGGTGTGAATCATACAGGTCAGCTCTTAATTGAACTTTAACTGTTTTATGCTCAATGGTTTTTTAGTCCAAGGGGATTTTAATTTTCTTGATGATTGGAGATTGATTTTTACTTCCACTTTGCTGAGCAGAGTACTGGATGTGTAATAGATACTCAATACATGATTGTTTGAAAGAATAAGCCTAACAGACTTTTCTAAATTATGAAAGGATTAATGTTGGCTGTGTTAGATTCAAGGTGAGCAAAACTGGTAAGGTGGGGCATTAGGGCCTTAAAAAAAGCCTTTATTGAGGCAAGAAGGTAAGTGGTGAACTCCAGCTTGCATTTGTATCATCTTTATATTAGACAACACTGCAGTGTCAAGAAGAATAGAGCTTGCCAGGGATGTGCAAATGTATGTGAAATTATTTTAATAATAGAGCAAATGGTTGCACAGATTGTCTTTCCCCTTTGTTGGTTTTTCCCTACCTGCCCCCCTCTTTGTTGGTTTCCCTTCCTCCTTTGGTCCCATATATCAGAGCTCTCAAGTTTGGTATTAGGCCCTCCTTCTTTTCTCTTTATACATGCTCTTTATGCCATGTCATCCACTCTCTTGGTGTCAGCTAACATTTTTGTGCAGATGGTTTTTAGAAGTATATCTTTATTTCTTTCCTTTTTAGAGCTTTAGGCTCAAATCTCCAATCACCTTCTGGGCTCTTCCACCATAGTCCAAACTCAGTGTGTGTAAGGTTACATACACATCATCTTCCCTTGAATTTCTTCTTCATTGTCTATCCATCCACTCCAATTTGTTTATAGAAGCTTTTTATGCCCAAGGTTCTGTGCAAGGCATTGGGAATACAATAGTTAGTAAAAATAGGTTCAATTGAGGTTATTGTCATTTTAGTCTAGTAACTTAGGCTTGAAACTAGGATGTCATTTTTGACTTTTCTTTTCCCATCTCCAAATCCATTCAGGCAAAGTCCTGTTAAATTTGTCTCATATTGTGCCCTTTCCATTTCTTCTACCATGGCCTTACCCCTAGACAGGGTCTTTTCCATTTGCTTCTTTAGATCCTTCCTCCACTCTGCTCTCTGCCCCTGGCATCCAGCTGGGTGTAGCAGTGACAAAAGATCAGAGGGTGGGAAGAGAGGAAGGTGAAGCTCTGTATGCCTCCAACCCTCTGCACATTGCTGTTGGTTGGCTGGTTCTTCTAAAAGGCCATAGCTCCACTCAGGCAGCTCTCTCCTTGCAGCCACCCTCACCCAGCTCCTCTAACTTCTCCCCTGCTTCCTCTAGGCCTGGGAGTGGTTACAGCTCTCGCCATTGTAGCACTCTTATTTTTGAGTTTTCTTAAACTCTGCCCACATTTTTGTAATATTCCCAATGTTGCTCTTTTTAAATTACCCAGGTTGACTACTACATTTTTCCTGCCAGGACCACGACTGATACCCAGAGATCTATCCCAGAAGCATCCTAACAGTTTCCTGCCGCGGCTCTCTCTACAGGCCAGTTCTGAAGATTTATCTTCCATAGACCTGGCCAAATCACTTTACTCAAAAACTCCCTTCTCTACCCAACAAAATATGATTGTTCTTGGTGTTGGATATTTATGATCTAGCCCAGGGGTGGGCAAACTTTTTGACTCGAGGGCCACAATGGGTTCTTAAACTGGACCGGAGGGCCGGAACAAAAGCATGGATGGAGTGTTTGTGTGAACTAATATAAATTCAAAGTAAACATCATTACATAAAAGGGTATGGTTTTTTTTTTAGTTTTATTCATTTCAAACGGGCCGGATCCGGCCCGCAGGCCGTAGTTTGCCCATTTATGATCTAGCCCCAAACGACTCTTTACTCACATCGTATGATAGTGCTGCTTATGCTTATTTTCTAAATATTTCTTCCCCATTCCTATTTTTTATCTTAGCTTTCTACAAACTTAAGAACAGTTATCAAAAAAGGCAAAAATTACATGTAGGAAAGAAGAAGCAACAATTGCATTTTTGTAGCAACTATTGAGAAGTTTTCATTAACAAAAGTAAACCTATAGGGAGATTAAACCCTCACCTTCAATCAGGAACAGGAAAGTTAAAGACATGAAAGAAAGCAACACCTTTCACCTTTCCTCAAAACATAATTACTTTGGCCAGTAAAACATTTTTGTAAGCAATTTCTTCATTCTTTTGATATTGTGTTAACTTAGTGAAAGGGTTAACTGGAGAACACAAGGCTTGAGCCTTACAAAATCTAACAAATGTCAAAGGGAAAGCTCGTTCTGTTAGCCTAAGCCTTGCACAAACATGCTCTCCTTGAGTGGTTATTTTACAGAAATTCCTGAAGACCATCACCCCTGCATGCCCCCTCTACACCGCCCCCCCCCCCCCCGCAAAAAAACAAAAAGGACGTCTGGTGCCAGCAGAAGGACAAGGCAAGGCCTCAACTATGGACTTGATACATGGGTGAAGACGA
>NW_005871125.1:2211143-2214930 GCF_000147115.1 Myotis lucifugus
ACTGAACCTTGAGTCCGGTTCTGTGGTGACCCTGGGCCCAAATCCGAAACCTTCACTTTAGATTTACCATGCTAAAATGTTTTTCAGTTGTCTCTTTTTGGTAGTGGAAATTTTTAAGGGAAATTTTTAGGGATAATTCAACCATTCTTTCAACATAGTTATTATTTTTGTGTAGGAAATTCAATGTGCCAGTACTTAGATAAAGTAGAAAAGGACCCTTAAAATGCTTATGCTTATTTTATTCACATAGTTTGGCAGTACCTGAAGGGAAAATTTAATTTAGAAATGTCTTTTTTAAAAAAATATATTTTATTGATTTTTTACAGTGAGGAAGGGAGAGAGATAGACACATTGATGAGAGAGAAACATCAATCAGCTGCCTCTGCACACCTCCTACTGGGGATGTGCCTGTCACCAAGGTACATGCCCTTGACCGGAATAGAACCTGGGACCCCTCAGTCCGCAGGCTGACGCTCTATCCACTGAGCCAAACCGGCTAGGGCTAATTTAGAAATTTCTTAATCAGAGACAAAAATCTGTGTATTCATTTGTTTTAGTTTTAGTCAGAAATCTGCACAAAATATAATTATTTTTAAAAGGAACAAAAAAGGTGTAGCATTAAAATTGTGTGTAGATAGCGTAGAAGCAGATAACACACACACACACACACACACACACACACACACACACACAACCAAACATACATTTGCCTAGAAAGTACTTTGGATTTTAGGATAGTAAAAATGATGGTAGTATTTTCTAGTTGACTTAATTTGTTTTGCTCTCTGTAAAATACACAATGATTTCTGTTTGTGTGTTTTTTAAATTGGCAAATGCAGTTTTTTTATTTGCCAAATCTTACCACTACCTATGAGATAGGTAAGCACCACGGGCTGATGGTTTTCATTCATAAGACTTCATCACCAAGACCCAAGGGAATGAGACTGGTGTTAGGCTTCAGATTTTACATCTATAAGGAATTCAAGAAGAGAACAAAAGATCGATATAAAAAGGAAAACTGAAGTTTCAGAATTTTAGGGATATTTGTACTCAAAGAATCCAGTTATCCTTTTGTATTATATTTTAATTTTTGAATTTAAAAGTAAGATTTCTGAATTTTTGAAAGTAAGATTACAATGAGTAAGAAGTCTTTGTGTATTCTTAATCATAAAATATGAACGGCTTTTGCAAATAACTTTTAAGTGATTTATCCTCGATTAGGCAACTGAGTCATAAATGCCTTTCCTCTCAGGAAAACGACTTTGTTGTCAAGCAACCTTCAGTTTTTCTTTGCAACCGTAGACCATCTGTGAATATACATTAACCCCTAGAGTGCCGGGGAGCGCGATCGTGCTCCTCCTGTCTTTCGCCAAAAGTGCCAGGAGCGCTATCACGCTCCTCCTGCAGTGTCACTATTAGATGCTAGTAGTTCACTCTTTATTGACAGATGGCACCTAAGTGCAGATTACTTATGATGCTGAATGTTTGTAGTTCTAAAATTGACCACTGGCATTTATCTGCCTAATTTTTTACAGGTACTACGATTTTATGAAGTTTACTCAGATTTTGTAGCCCTAAAGCTTTGAAATGGCGTCCAGTTCTAAGTCTGCTTTTATTAGTCATGATGATATTGCTAAATATGTCAATTCTTGCTGTGAAGATGACGATTTTGTGGAAGATATTGGAGAAGGGTGTCCCTCTATTTTAACATTATATGTTTTGTTCAAATTTTTTTTCTACTAGTATTTTATAATACAATCAGCAAACAATATATGTCAAAGATGAAAACAAATGTAGTAAAGGTTTCCTTAAGTTTTTGAATATGTAACTTCATTTACTTGCGATTCATAATTTTTTTTCCTAAACTGCTGTAAAATCAGCAAAAATACCTTGGCAATTTTAGCATAGTTCCTAGGATATTGGTTTGCACTCAAAGGGTTAATCACATTTTCTTTGAAATTTCCCACATAAGCAATATTAATAATATACAGCAAGTTACTGCTATGCCAAATAAACATTAATTCTTAGCCTCTCTTAACCAAGCATTGTTTCTGAACACTATTGATCCATTATTTTTTTAGAATACATCTATGAAAAAATATTAATAGAAATACTGAAACTATAACTACACTAGAGGCCCGGTGCACAAATTTGTGCATGAGTGGGGTCCCTCAGCCTGGCTGGTGATCGGGTCTGATTGGGGCCGTCTTGCCCAGTCCCGATCAGGAGATTGGCCGGCTGCAGGAGGTTGGCTGTGGGAACACACTGATCACCAGGGGGCAGCTCCTGCATTGAGCATCTGCTCCCTGGTGGTCAGTGCGTGTCATAGCTACCGGTTGTTCGGTCAACCGGTTGTAATGGTCGCTTAGGTTTTTATATATACAGATGTAAGGTAAGTTCTGTAGCCAACACTTTCCTTTTTCTAGATATTTTTACTTGCCAAAGGAAAGAGCCTCTTATTGGCAAGGAGGTGTGTCATTGTATCCTTATTAGCATCCAAGAATGCACTGCAGTCTCATCTAGTTACCTGAGCCACTTGGTAAATGCACAAGATTCAGTTGCTTGTGGAGTGTACACTTTCCCACAGGCCTAAATAGAACTTGTTATTTAGAATCCTATGTAATAAAAGGACAATATGCAAATAGACAACCAATCAAAGAGTAATATGCTAATGATATGCTAAGGCTGCTCAACCGCTCACTCTGATGTGCACTGACCATCAGGGGGCAGACAGTTAACTGGTTGACCAGTTGCTATGACTTGCACTGACCACCAGGGGGCAGATGCTCCAAATGGTAGGTTAGCTTGCTGCTGAGGTCCGGCCAATTGGGACTGAGTGAGATGGGCCAGACATGCCCTGGAGACCTCCTGTGGTCCCTCCCCTGCCCAATAGTGCACCGGTGGGGTCCCTCAGCCTGGCCTGCGCCCTCTTGGAATCCATGACCCCTCTGGGGATGTCTGGAGAGCCTGTTTCAGCTCGATCCCGGAGGCCACTCCCCTTGGGAGGGTGCCAGATGCAGGGCTCATGGCTGGTGAGTGCTGCTGCAGCAGCATGAGCCTCTCCCGATCGGACCGATTGGGTGTGAGCCTGTGGCAGGCACAGTGGGGCTGGGATGAGCGGAGTGACAGGCAGGAGTTGCAGGTGGCGTTGGACTGTGGGTTTTGGCCTGATTCCTGCAAGGCCACCCAGAGGGGAGGCACCTGTACATGAATTCGTGCACCGGGTCTCTAGTGTATAAATAATGTTCCTGGTACTTTCCAGTGTTTATTTCACTTGCATCCTCATCCAAGATAGTGTTAATTTTCAGTTGGGGAAGCTGACTTATTGTGGTGGGTCCCAGGTTCCCTTCTCTGGAAAGCCCGTGGATTAAAAGGACACACACTCTAGGTCTCAGGCTTAGCTTAGTATTATATTGTAAATAAAAGTTCTGACTAGATGGTCTTTTTGATCCATCTCTGTGAACCAGTATTATACTATTGATTCTTTTGTTAAAAATTTTATCCCCTTCAGGTGTTCCAATATTATCAATACTAATAATAGAGGAATATGCAAATTGTCTGGGATGCTGTCACACTAACAGTAACGACCGGCCCACCACCCCGCATGGGGCGACAAGGCCGGCAGGGGGGTTAGTGAGGGACGACCAAACAACTGGCCAGCAGGCTGCATGGGATGACCAGGCTGGCAGGGGGGTTAGTGAGGGACACCCAACCGACTGAACAGCAGGCTGCGTGGGGCAACTAGGCTCCCGGCCCCGGGGGGGTTAGTGAGGGACGACCAAATGAC
>NW_005871125.1:2215248-2236403 GCF_000147115.1 Myotis lucifugus
GATCAGGCAGGCAGGCAGGTGAGAAGTTAGGAGCCAGTGGTCCTGGATTGTGAGAGGGATGTCCGACTGCTGGTTTAAGCCCGATCCCTGAGGGTCCTGGATTGGAGAGGGTGCAGGCTGGGCTGAGGGGACACCCCCCCACTCCCTGTGCATGAATCTCGTGCACCGGGCCTCTAGTTTTCTTATAAAGTGCTTTACTGTTTTTTCTTTCTCTTTTTAAAATTTATTGATTTTAGAGAGAGGGGGGAAGAGGGAGAGAAAGAGAGAAACATTGATTTGTTATTCTACTTATTTATACATTCATTGGTTGATTCTTGTATGTGTCCTGACTGGGGATCGAATCCCCAACCTTGGTTTATCAGGTGATACTCTAACCAACTGAGCTATCTGACCAGGGCTCCTGGTCATTGATTAAAGTTTATTTATTTTAAATTCTTTGATTAAAGTTTTTGACTAATGTATTTTATTTTACAACCTCCCCCACCCCTGAGTCATTTATCTCATTCCCGGGCTGGTTGTATGACTCCACACAGTGGAACAGCTCCCTGCATGCACAAGGAGACTGTGACTACACAAGTGTTAATCAGTTTTTAATAACATGGAGGCTAATTATTGTGTTTATAGGTTATTCATAATCTTTTCTTTTTTCTTTAGTTAATCATTAAACTACTTTGAGAATTGGAAGGTAGGGTAGAGAATGAGCAAGGTATAGTTCATTTTTCTATTTGTTAGTGATTCTGGAAAAATGTATTCTAGGGAAAAAGATAGAAGACAGATTTATAAAATATTTATTAAAATATTTATATTTTATAAGGTCAGGTCTGAGAATGAAAGATTTTGGATTGGCTTTATCTGTGTCTTTCCGGGCTCAAGATGTAGAACTTGATGATGATATTCTTTGATTATTATAGTTATAGAAAAGTTTTAAATAAAGCTTCAAAGTTAACTTCCTCAAATAATAAAATTGGGGCAGTTTTATTTTTCCTAGCTTGGTGTTGCTTCAGAGAAAACTAATGAGAGAATTTCAAAATACGAAAGGTAAAGTAGAATAAAATATAACATTTCTGGTATGTTTGGTAATTATCATTCTGAGAATGATTTTTGGTGATTTCTGGCCTGATTACCTGAAGACAAATTCCCCAAGGGATCATCACCCTATCTGAATAATGGGCTAACATTATTTCTCAATTTTAGAGCTCTGTGAGTTGGAGATAAATTATTCAAACACACTTTGCAAAGAATCCTAGAGGGGTAGTCAGGATACAGGTTTTGGCTCCATCTCTGTCACTCTGTAGTTGTCTGTGGCTTTGGTAAGTCACTTCATTTTTCTATGAATCAGTTTTCTTATCTTGAAGTGAGCTTCATTAGCTTCTCTCTATGCCTCTTCTAGCTCCATGTAGCATTGTGTGCTTTTGTTAAGATGGCCTTAGGAGAAAAGAGTGTGTGATGGTGAAACATAGACTTGACAACAGAGGATCTTTTTTTTTTCTTTCTTTATTGATTAAGGTATTAACATATGTGTCCTTATGCCCCCATTGCCCCTCACCCACCTCCACAGAGGAACTTTAATTGGGATCCCCAAGGTGAGCTTCAGAGAGACATGAATCCTCTAATGTTTTATGCAAACATATGTGGTGATGCATGTGTATTTTTATGAATAGAAGATTCCCACTCTCCCATAAGATTCTCTAAGGCATCTCTGACTCTCTACCTCTCCCCCACAAGGTTAAGAACTACTGTACTGTAGAAGAGGGAGATAAATGAAGGCTAGACAGAGTAATTGGTGAAGGCTTTATGAAAGAAAAGGAACTTGAGTTAACCGTTGAGCTTGAATAGAGTTTGAATAGATAGGAGGAGAAAGAAATGTGTTCCAGGATGATAACAATATAAATAAAGACATGTAGCCAGTATTTGTGGAGCAAATACAATGTATCAGGCATTGATATTCTTTATAAATCCTCAAAATAGGCCTAGATATTACCAATATCCTCATTTTATAAAAATGGCTGAAATCACAAGGGTTAAGTAACTTGTCCTAGGACATAAAGTTAGTAAATGGTAGAACCAGAATCTGAACCTTTGTAGTCTACCAAACCAGGCACATAAGCACTATACCAAAGAGCTTCCCCTATCTAGTCCAGCCGTGGGCAAACTACGGCCCGCGGGCCGGATCCGGCCCATTTGAAATGAATAAAACTAAAAAAAAAAAAGACCGTACCCTTTTATGTAATGATGTTTACTTTGAATTTATATTAGTTCACACAAACACTCCATCCATGCTTTTGTTCCGGCCCTCCGGTCCAGTTTAAGAACCCATTGTGGCCCTCGAGTCAAAAAGTTTGCCCACCCCTGATCCATTAGAGCAGTGGTTCTCAACCTTCCTAATGCCGTGACCCTTTAATACAGTTCCTCATGTTGTGGTGACCCCCAACCATACAATTATTTTCGTTGCTACTTCATAACTGTAATTTTGCTACTCTTATGAATCTTAATGTAAATATCTGATATGCAGGATGTATTTAGGCGACCCCTGTGAAAGGGTCGTTCGACCCCCAAAGGAGTCGCAACCTACAGGTTGAGAACCGCTGCATTATAGGTTTGGTTTGCCTAGGATAGATGATTTGTATTGGGTATGACATAAGCTTGGCTAGATAGGTAGGGCAGTACCAAATGTGGAGTACTTTTAGGATCAAGTAGAATACTTTGGATTTTATGCCAGAGGCAGTAAGGAGCCATGGAAGATTGTTAGACCAGTGAAGATATAACCAAAATGGTATTTTCTTAATTGTTTCTTTATATCTTCCATGTTTTTACTAATATTTTATCTTCTTGATCTATCAATTACTGAGAGGTATGTTGAGATCTTCTGTTTTGATTATCGATTTTTATAAAGTGTAATTCTACCAAATTTTCATTCTATATTTTGATATGTTATTAAATAAAATGAACATTTAGATTTACTAAATCCTCCTGATGGATTTTTTATCCTTTTTATCATAACATAGTGATCATCTTTATCTTTAATCATGCTTTCAACAGTACTATAGCTATATTGCTATTTTTGATTAATATTTGTCTGATTTATTTTATTTTATTTTATTTTTTATTTCCAAACTGCATCTATCCTTTTGCTTTAGATATGTCTTTTGTAAACACTGCTCAGCTGGATTTGTTGTTGGTTTTTTTTTTAAAATTAAATCTGACAATCTTTGATTTTTAATTAATACATTTAGACTATAGTTATTTTGATTGCTGATATATTATATTTATTTATATCTTACTTTATGCTTTCTACTTACCTGATCTTTTCTATACCTATTTTTCTCTGCTCCTGCATTTTATTAGCTTAATTGAGTTTTCTTTCTTTTTTTAAATTGATAAATAATTGACATATGACATTAGTTTCAGGTGTACACATAATGATGTGACACTTGTATATATTATGAAATAATCACCACACTAAGTCTAGTTAACATCCTAGTTCATCATAATTGACTTAATGAAAATGCTCCTGTGGAAGAATTCAATTATTTTCTTAAGTTTTTACTAGAGCATTTAGAGATCCCTTTGAGGCAATTCTGTGAATTATCTCATATAGCTGCTGTAAAAAGAATTATACAACATTAAAAATAAGATAATGCTATATAATTATATATATATAGTTTGAAATATTTAGAGACTATTAGTTTTTTTGTCTTCATCATCTTTATCAGCTATAAAAATAAAAGGGAAATGGCAGCTGCTACTTTAACAAAGGATATTTTACCAAATATCCTTACCCTTTTCTTTCCTTCCTCTTGGAATCTTGTTTAAAGCTGTTTTACAACATGCAACAAAATTATTTATTCTCTACAATATATTTAATAACAGACAATTTAGCAGACACTATTGATACCTTCCAAATGGTAATTTCTCCTAGGCAAATAGTGTTGAAAACATTTTGTTACATTATATTTTTCTTCCTATTTACAGCTCCCAGGTTAGCCATATATGTAAGCACACTGTAACTTTTCTAAGCTTCCGTGACAACATCTCATGCTATTTGCAGCCTTGAAAATGGACACATGGTAGGATATCTTTAAAAAATTTTTTTTATTGATTTTTAGAGAGAGAGGAAGGGAGAGGTAAAGAGAGAAACATTGATGTGAAAGCAAAACATCGGTTGGCTGCCTCCTACACGCCCCCTACAGAGATTGAGCCCACAATCTGGCATGTGCTCTGACTGGAAATCAAACCCACAACATTTTGGTGCACAGGACAACACCCAACCAACTGAGCCACACCAGCCAGGGCTTGGTAGGATATCTTAATTTTTTCCCCTTTTTTAATTTGCATAGATCACGAATCAATAAATACTTGGTGGTTACCTAATGCAACAGAACTCCAAGTACTATAGAAAGACAACAGGATGCCTGTATTGCAGGGACTTGTTAATGTAATTGAAGAGAAAATGACATCATGGAAAGGCGTAGAGAAAGTGTGGTAGAAAGACAGAGAGAAACATCAATGTGAGAGAGACATTGATTGGTTGCCTCCTGCCTTGACTAGGGCCCGGGCCAGGGAGGGAAAAAGAAAGTATGGAAGAACTCCCCAGACATTGTAATGTTCCCTGGCATGGTATTTCCTTCCTTACCATCATATCTCAATACTGGTCCTAGTGCTTTTCATGGCCATGTGCTTCCTACTTACCATGTGTAGAAAAAGAAAGGAAATCATGTAGTTTAATATTTTGAAATAAGATTCAGTGCCTCCCAGGAGGAAGCAAGATTTGAATGAAGTGTCATATGAACAAAGTGGAGGATAAAAGTTTGAAGGAATATCTCAATATTTATGAAGTCCTTTTTGATCTGTTTAGTAGTAACCGGTGGGAAATGAAAAAAAAAAAAGATGTAACTTACAAACTTGCTATCTGCCAGGACTCATAGCTCATGAATTTAATTAGAAAAAGTCAATGTTTCTGTATTTAATACTGCTGTTCCTTCTGGTTTACATTCAGGGAGGTGGAGTGACTTCCCCAGGAAACCCTGCTATCTTTCTACTGTATTTGGACTGGGGGCTCCATTGTGCTCTCCTCCCACCACTACCAGAGTCCAGGCCAGAATTAGTGCTTAGGACAGTGCCAGAGAGTCATCAGAGTCAGCAATTTCTCACTGCACCATTTTCCCTCCCCAGTAGTGGGCCCTGTCTTCTTTGGATTATAAATGTCAGTTCTGAGATGCTGTGGGACAGTGACCTCCAACTTAGACTCTCTCATAACCACATGATTGTGATTCCTTATGATCTCTAATTTCTGTTCTGAACTCTCAGTCCTTGAGCACTATTGCTGAATTTAGGTGCAACCTATCAAATTTATTAATGTTTTAAGCAACAAAATTATAAAAATATATATCATTTTAAGATTGAGACAAGTGAAAGGGACAACTATATTTTAAAATGTAAACCTCTTGTCCAGCCAATAAATACTTGGTGGTTATTCTGAAGTCAGAAATACTTAGAATTTTGGAAAACAAAACCTAGAGATACTACAAATTTGGGTTTTATGATTTAAAAATGGCCTAAGTGCTTTCTAAAGATTCTCTAATAACAGATTCTCCATAGTATACCAAGCCACGTGGCTTTTTCTTTTTGACATAGATTAAATATATAGTTCCATGATCTTGAACCCATGAGAACAGTCGATGTAGGTTAAGAATGGTAACTCCAGTACCCAAAAGGACCAATACATGAATGAAGCCCACAGCTACCACGTATTCTGACAAATATTTGTAGAGATACTTGGGTTTATGGCTTCCCTGGTCCAGAAAATTTGAAAATATTACCTAGTTACTATAGGTTAATCTGGGACTAAAATGGTTAGTCAAGAAACCTAAGTGTGTTTGCATAGTCTTCTGGAATTAGCATTTCCCTGAAAGGGTAGGTACCTGGGTAATCTTTTCACATATCTGCTGTGTTTGTTTCTCTGAGTAACCAATTACTTTGTCAGGACTTTCCAGTTCATCAGACTATAGTATAGTCTCATTTACTCTTAAACTTCATCAGCAAGCAAAAAAATAGGAAAAGAAAAAAAATCAAGATTACAAAGAACTGAAAAACTGTCATGAGCATATAGGTTTTTAGATATTGACCCCCGAGAATCAGATATGGCTGAGAAACAACAGCCTCTTTCCTGAACCATCATGCTCATCCGAAACCAAGTTGTTATAACTCATAGCAAGAGAGATCCATTTTAAAGGCTAATGATCAGGGTTACTATGGAGATGATGCAGGCAATGATTCAGAAGATTGCTCAGAAATATATTTCCTTGAATATTGATAAATCCCATGAAACATGTGTCAGTTTGTGGCAATTATAAAATGAGTTGGATATCAGCGATTCCTTTTGACTCTGCCCTCTGTGCCCATCATGTGTAGCCCATACTTAGATGCCATTATAAGGATGAAATTGGAATCTTTCAAATGACACTATGCCACATAGTTACACAGAGTGGGTGATTTTCAGATTTGATTATGTGTGAGAATCACTGAGAGTGCTTATGACAAAAGTCAGTGTTATTCTTCTTTTTCTTTTTTTTTTAATTATCACACTCTTTTATTAAAAATACGTAACTTTTTCTTTCACCTTCTGCATATTATGGTTAGTCTTTTAACACTAATTAAACACCCACCATGTGGTAAGTGGTAAACAGAATAGTGTTTCTGTTCTTATGGTGATGGGCTGAGAAACTTGGTTGAAAACTCAATAGGAAAGATGAAGGTAAATTATCTGATGTTTTAATATTAATCTTATTGACATAGTACTTTCAGGGAAAGTTGTGAAACCTCTTGACTTGGAAATATGAAAAAGAGATAAACCATCTTTTGGCAGAAGGAGAAAATAAATGAAAAGTTTGTTTTATTCTGATTCAGGGGATCTGCAGGCCATGTTTTGAGATACTTTGCTTTAAAATGGAAGGTTAGGAAGCATCATAGAGGTTTTGACTTGCTTTCTTGATAAATGGTCTTGTTCATCTGTATAATTCATTCCTTCAGCTACAAAATGTTAAAGTTCCTTGAGTAAAGGTAAAAATGTTTTATCACTGTTCAGGGCCCTTTTTTCATATATTCATGATGACTCCAAAGTTTATACTCCTAATCCAGATTTTCTTTGAACTCTTAGTAGATCCAACTGTCTATGGACACCTCTACTTGAATGTCTGATAGACCTCTCCCACCTTACACATCCACACTCAAATCCTCCCCCTGAGCCTGGTCCACCTACGGTTCTTTCTGTTTCAGTTAATGTAGCATCATTCTTCAGTTGCTTTGGTCATATAACTTGGAATCGTCCAAGGAATTATTTTCTTATTTTTGTCATTTCCCATATTCAATTGGCTGACAAATCCCCTTACCCCTAGAGACATTCAAAGTATATTTAGAATCTGATCATTTCCCCCATTTCTTGCTACATCCTGGTCCAAGCTTTTAACCATCTCTCATCTGAATTATTGCACATCTCTTTACTAGTCTCCCTATTTCCATTCTTATTCCTTTATAACCAGTTCTTAACACAGCAGCCAGAGTGTTCTTCTAAAATTAAAACCACAGCATGTCCCTCTTCTGCTCCAAGTCCTGCAATGGTTCCCCGTGCCACTCTCACTAAGAGTAATAGACAAAGAAGTAAGATTGACCTACAAGATTCAAGATGTCTGACCTCTTCTTACTACACTTAGTATACCTCTCTTCCATCTGCTCACTTTCCTTTGGGTTCAGTATCTTCAACACTATTCCTTAAAGCCACAGGGCCTTTGTACTAGCTGTTCCCTTATGTATTAGTTGCTTGGAATGCTCTTCCTTGAGATTCTGAACAGCTCCCTTGCTCACCACCTTTGTCTTTACTCAAATGTTGCCTTCTCCAAGGGCCAGCTCTTATTCCTTTATTTATTTAAAACTGTGACCATCTTGCCCTTCTGCACATTTTCTCTACCTTGATTCCTCAACCCCTTTTGCCTTGCTCTGGTTTTCCATAGCATTTCTCCCCTGGTGACACACTGGGTTAGTTTTTCATCTTTTCATTGAATGATTCATTGATTTAATGTTTATTGTTTATTTTTCTTTCTTCCACACTAGAGCTGAGTGTCACAGAGAAGGGATTTTTTTTATTGTTTTATTGCTTAAAGTATTACAAAGAGAAGGTATTTTTATCTATTTTGTTCATTGAGGTGTCCCCAGTGCTTAGAAAGGTGCTCAGTAAATGCAATGAAATATTTATGGAGTAGTTACTAAAAGTCAAGTACTGTACTGTTTTAAGTTCTGGGAATACAGCTGTCAATAGACAGGACATGTTGGCATGCGGACTGAAGGGTCCCGGGTTTGATTTCAGTCAAGGGCACGTGCCCGGGTTGCGGGCTCAATCCCTAGTAGGGAGTGCCAGGAGGCAGCCAATCAATGTTTCTCTCTCATCATTGATGTTACTATCTCTCACGCTCTCCCTTCCTCTCTGAAATCAATAAAAATATATTTTTAAAAAATAGACAGGACAGCTCCTTCTCCTTGGACCTGACATTCCTAGTGGGAATTAACGGCAAAATAGCAGAACTGCCAAGTACGCAGCATTTTTAAAAAAAATATCTTTTTATTGATTTCAGAGAGGAAGGGAGAGGGAGAGATAGAAACCTCAATGATGAGAGAGAATCACCGATCGGCTGCCTCCTGCAAGCCCCCCACTGGGGATCAAGCCCACAACCCGGGCATGTGCCCTTTACTGGAATCGAACCCGGGATCCTTCAGTTCATAGGCCGACGCTCCATCCATTGAGCCAGACCGGCCAGGGCTGCAGCATTTTGTGTAGAGGACAGCACGAGGGGGCTGAGAAAGCAGCCACAGCAGTCAGAGATGGAGAACACCTAAAAGTGGCCCTAGGCAAAAGACAGAGTGGTATGCAGGAAAGCTAAGCCTTCCAGAAAACAGAGTGTATCACAGTGTGGAAAAGTACAGGAATTACAGAAATGTGGGCATGAAGAATGTGTGTGGGGAGAGAAAGAAAACTATGTAAATAGCATATAACAGCAGCTCCAGATAATAGTGGCTTAACAATGGCTTATGCTCCCAAATAAAAAAAAAAAGAAATTCACAGGAGTGAGGCAGACCAAGACCCTGCGTTAAGATGCCAGGAAGGAAGGGTTGGTGGTTAAAATTGTATTGTCTGCATATTTTGATATCATTAGTTCTTTTCCCCCTCTTTATTTTATTTTTCCATCCCCATTTATCCCCCATGTATCCTCTTTTACCTCCACCTCTCTCCCTCCCCCTGCACTCACCATACTGTTGTCCATGAGTTCTTTCTCTCTTTTTTTCTTTTTTGCTCAATTTCTTCACCCCTTCCCCAAAGCCCCCTCTTTCTACCAGAGCTGTCTGTCTGCTTTGTATCTATGAATCTGAATGTATTTTGCTTATTAACTCAGTTTGTTAATTAAATTCCACATATGGGTGCAATCATATGGTACTTAGTTCTTTGTATTTGTGTGTTGAGAGGTGATTAGCAAGGATGGAGATTTCAAAACTGCAAAACCAATGTCTCCAGAAGAGATGGTTAGAGTTTCAAATTGAAAAGGTGCTTTGATAGTTATCTGACTAATGCTTTTGATATGGAATATTGACTATTTTTATGCCATTTGAATAAAAGGAGTGTAGAAAACCAAGACAATTGATATGTCTTTCAGATCACTTGTAGAGAATCTTTATAAAGAGCATCAGGAGTATTTGTTTCTAAATTTATTTTAATATTAGTATCCTAATATATAAAAACCCTGGATCTGTCACATCCGCAATGACCAGGAGGCTCCACCAACCGGAAGTCAGTCCCGCAGTCAGTGCTGGGTTGCCGTGGGGACCCAGCACTGACTGCTATGGCTGCACGCATGGTGACCCAGCACTGATGCTGAGGGGGCTCAGAATCAGGCCCAGAGAGAGGCCTGAAGAGAGAAGCAGAGTCTGATCCATAGCCTCTGTGGCAGCTTTTGATCAGCACTTGCCTCTCTCTTTAGCTCCGGGCCTGGTCAGCAACCGTGCCTCCATTTCTCTCCAGGCCTCCACCGGGGCTGCTGATCATCCCTGCCTTTCTGATCAGACCCCATTGATAGGCCCAGAGATGCTGACTGGCATAGAAACAGACCAATCAGAACCAAATCCGGGTCAACTGTGAGGAGCCAATGGCTGCCTAGGAGGTGGAGCTTTGAATGCTGACTGGCATAGAAACTGACCAATCAGAACTAAATTGGCCAGCAGAGGAGGGCAGTTGAGGGCAAGATCAGGCCTGCAGGGGAGGGCAGTTAGGGGTGATCAGGCAGAGGCAGTTAGGGGCAATTAAGCCAGCAGGGAAGGGCAGTTGGGGGTGAGATCAGGCCGGCAGGGGAGGGCAATTGGGGGTGAGATCAGGCTGGCAGTGGAGCAGTTAGGTGTTAATCAGGCTGGCAGTGGAGCGGTTAGGGGGTGATCAGACTGGCAGGAAGAAGCGGTTAGGGGCAATCAGGCAGGCAGGCAGGCGAGCAGTTAGGAGCCAGCAGTCCCGGATTCTGAGAGGGATGTCCCACGGATCCGGCCTAAACCGGCAGTTGGACATCCCCTGAGGGGTCCCAGATTGGAAAGGGTGCAGGCTGGGCTGAGGGACAACCCCCCCCCCCCCCGCCCCCGCCAGTGCACAAAATTCGTGCACTGGGCCTCTGGTTTTAAATAAAAAAGGAATAAGTGTACAGTTAAAAGTAAGTAATTTCCTACCCCAGGCCATTAGGTCCCTAAACCTGTAAAATTCCAGTGCCTCTCCCCAAAAACAACCACTTTTATCAGTTTCTTATAGAAGGAGTCATATAAAACTGGTGAACCATATAAAAACAAATGTGTGCTTCTCATTAACAGTGGAAACTTTAATTTTTATGCATTAAAAGGAAGTGCAAGTTCAAATAATACCACTTCTAGGAACCCTCAGGTAGATTAAGCCAGGCAGATGTTACTGCCTCCCAAACTCTTTCATGTTTTTTTATAACTATCATTTTTTTATTGTGGAAAAACATACATAACATAATGTTGTCCATTTTAATTATTTTTTTTAAAATATATTTTATTGATTTTTTTTACAGAGAGGAAGGGAGAGAGGGATAGAGAGTTAGAGACATCGATGAGAGAGAAACATCGATAAGCTGCCTCCTGCACACCCCCACTGGGGATATGCCCGCAACCAAGGTACATGCCCTTGACCAGAATCGAACCTGGGACCCTTCAGTCCCCATGCCGACGCTCTTTCCACTGAGCCAAGCCAGCCAGGGCTTAATTATTTTTAAGGGTAAGTTCATTGGCATTAAGTACATTCACATTGTTGAGACAACCATCATGGCTGTCTATTTCCAGAACTTTTTCCTCATCCCAAACAGAAACTCTATACCCATTAAACACTAACTCCTCATCCCTTGTTCCTCCAGTCCCTGGTAACCACCACTCTACTTTCTGTCTCTGTGAATTTGCCTATTCTAAGTACCTCACATCAGTGGAATCATACAATATTTGTCTTTTGGTGTCTTACTTATTTCACGTAGCATAATGTCTTCAAGATTCATACATATTGTGGCATATGTCAAAATTTTCTTCCTTTTTAAGGCTGATATATTCCATTTAGTTTATTCATTCATCTGTTGATGAGCATTTGGGTTGTTTCCACCTTTTGGCTATTGTGAATAATGTTGCTATGACCTTTGGTATAGTATAAGTATCTTTGTGTTCCTGCTTTTAATTCTTTTGTATCCTTCATGTCTTTTTATAACATGCTGTGACTTATTGTAGTTGATGCATAGATGCACAGATGCTTTAAATTCCTTGTTAGATTCTAATCCCTTGACAGCAGGGACCATAATTTTTTTTTTTACTCAAAAACTGACTCATTTGGTCATTCAACAATTATATATTGAGCACTTATGGAGTACCAGACATTATGCTAGACTTTGGACTTAGAGAATACAATGATGAACGTGACTTTCTACCTTCTTGCTATGAGCATAGGTCTAATGAGGGACATTTTCTTCCAATTCATCTAGAACAATGTTTTGCATATTGTAAATATTAAACAAATATTTACTGTCTTGTGACTTATTGACTTCATGTGTCCTCAGTGGATCCTGAGAGTGTCATAATAGTGATTCAATAGCAGTAAAAATATTTGGAACAAATAGCAGCTCTGTGAAATTAGGAATCATGCCTTTCTTGTTCACATGTATACTAGTAAATAGCATGGTGTTCAGCCCATAGTTTAAAAATGAATGCTGATGACATAGTTTGTTCTGATGAACTCAGACAAGTTCTAATGAACTCTGCCCATCTATTATGGATGGCAAAACTGAGGCATTTAAGAAAAGCAGTGACCAGCTCAGGAATAAAACCCGAGTCTCCTGATTTGCAATCTGATACTTTATGCTCTCCATCACACTAGTGTGTAAAATTAGAACTGATGTCCTACCTTTCTGTGGAAGATGCAAACTTTAATGAGGTGTAATCACACACAGTATGGAAAAGATTTAAAGTCTTTAAATTTTCTAAAAATGGTAATGAATCAGGTTCTAAAATAAGCTTGTTAAATTCTATTCTTAAGTAAAAAATATAGTAGCATATGATGATGAATTGCTATTTGTGCTGTGAGGGATGAGGTGTTACTGTGTTGCCTGTTTGGGAAGGCCTTACCAAGCTGTGTCTACCTTTATATATCATTTCTCTGTTCATTCAGCTTGACCCCATTCTTGGGGTTGAGTAATGATATCCAATTCTTGACTGTCAATGAATAATTTAGGCCTTTTGGATCTTTTTTGAAGGACCTACTTTGAAAACATTCAAGCCTATGTTATATGAGTTAAAGTTCAAATAATTTTATTTCATTAGGAATTCTGGCTGAATTTTTCATGAGGGTGAAGGTTGAGACCTTTAATTATTAAAATGTTTTTGGATTATTTGTGGAACTTAAAGCCAAGATTTCTAAAAATTTCAGATATTTCAGTTTCAAAAAGGCCTCCAGTATTTGAAATGAGTAAATTTGTTTTATAATAAACTTAACACAGTTTGGCATCCCAAGGAGAGCATAGATTAAATTCACACCCAACTTTAGCTGATCAAATCCTAAAACTATCATAGGTCCACTGATGGCACAGGGAATAGAGGACCTTATTTTGTAAGGCAAAATCATTTATATAGAGAATTTGACATTTTGAGAAGCGATAACTGAGCAGAAATTATCTAGAAGAACTTAAAGAGAACAGTGCTACTAGTGCTGTTCCCAAAGTTACCGTAAAAAGGACTTGGATACTGTCCGAAAGACAATAAGCCTAAAGATCAGACTTGTTGCCCTTGTTTTTTATTAATTACTATTTCTTCTTTATGGTGAGAACAATTAGGATCTAGTATCTTAGCAACTTTGAAGTTTATAATACAATATTGTTGACTATAATCACTATGCCATGCATTAAATCTCCAAAACTTATGTATCTACTAGTTGTAAGTTTGTACCTTTAAACAGCATCTCCCCAATTTTCCTATTTCCCAGTCCCTGGTTACCACCATTCTACTCTATTTTTACAAGCTTGGTTTTTTTCAGATTCCACATGTAAGTGGTATTATACAGTACTAGCAGCCTGGTGCACAGATTCCTACACCGGTGGGGTCCCTCGGCCTGGCCTGTGGGGATTGGGCCGAAACTGGCTCTCCAACATCCCCCAAGGAGTCCTGGATTGCGAGAGGGTGCAGGCCAAGCCGAGGGACCCTACCGGTGCACGATCGGGGCTGGGAGGGACTGTGAGAGGGCTCCAGGGCGTGTCTGGCCCATCTCGCCCAGTCCCGATCGGCAGGACCCCAGCAGCAAGCTAATCTACTGGTCAGAGCGTCTTTCCCCTGGTGGTCTGTGCACGTCATAGCGACTGGACAAACGGTCAAATGGTCAGACACTTAGCATATCAGGCTTTTATTATATAGGATTTTTCTTTTTCTGACTTATCTCACTTAGCATAATGCCCTTAAGGTCCATCTATATTGTTGCAAATGGCAGGATTTCCTTATTTCTCGTTGTTTCATAATATTTCATTCTTTATCTGTTCATCTACTTAATGGACACATAGGTTATTTTCATATCTTGGTTATTGTGAATAATGTTGCAATAAACATGTTTTCCTAACTCAAAAAACAACAACAAAACCATAGGGAAGAAGCTCCTTGACATTGGTCTTGGCAATGATTTTTTGAATTTGACACCAACAGCACATCAATAAAAGCAGAAATAAACAACCAGAACTACATCAAACTAAATTGGTTACTGACTCAATTTTGATGTGTTGATTTCCTTGGTGCTGCCCTGTTTGTGTCCCAGAGAATGATAGGAGTTCTTCCTCCAGCAGGCCACCTTTACTTCCTACCCAACCACATATAATGAAAAAACAAGCCGAAGTGGGAGAACCTTCTTGTCAATGAGCTCCTCTCTTGAATATCTGAATTTTTTGTCTCATAGTGGGATTAGAATGATAGAAAATTTAGGCTCCTATTGACCAGCAGAGATTGTGCTGTTAGTAGAGAAATTTGTCAGAGCTGTTCTTACAGCTCCACATATTCTTATGCAGTTGTTACTTTAATACCATAGTCGATCATATATTATGATACAGCAAAACACACCTGACATGCTCATTAAAACAAATGTCACACTTGCATAATCACTGTCAATAGAAAGGGTCACACACAGAGACATCTGGAAAACTAGTGAGATTTGTTCAAGCAGTAGTCACCCTCATGACACACATGTTCCAGAAACTGTCATGGGACTCTGAGGCTCCTCCAGCCTTTCTACCCTCACATTTCTTAGAAGTCTAGACTAGTGTAGTTAACTGGAAAATTGTAGCGGGTGAAAGGGAGCAATCTAATGAAAACTGAAGCTAGTAGTGAGATAAAGTGACATTATTGGGAAAAAAAGAGAGTATTCAGAGGAGGTATTACTAAATAGGAATGAAGACAAAGGAGGGCCTTGGTGTGGGGCCATCATCTGATGATGATATAACCATTTCATGGATTAGAAGGAGGAAATGATTTATTCCTAAGGGCAGAACAGAGTCTACCACACTAGGGTCCATCCACAATGGAATAGGCTGGAAGATCCCAGAGCCTACAGTATGACTGATGCTCAGGAATGGAGAATGCAAGGAAGTCTAGGATATGCAGAATGCTCCATGATTTCCAAAGTGTTTTTAATAAGTGATCTCATTTGATCATCCTGACCCAAACCTGAGATAGGTATTATTACCCCACCTCTTATAGATAAAAACAAAACAGTAAACAACCTGCTTGAGCTCACATCGTCAGGAAGTATCCAAATGGGGACTGGGGATTTAAGAAGACCAAACAGGTGCACATTCTAGCAGGGGTACTGAACATTGTTTTGTGGGGAAGGAGAAGATTTACAGGCAGGAAACAGAAACCCAGCTATGGAAGTAGGATTTGGTGATAGATCTTGAGTCTCTAGAAGGACCCCTCTTGACAGACAAACATCCCAAGATCCTATTGCCAGAAGATCTTGGTGCCAAGGCAGGGAGAATGGGGAACAAGACAGAAGTCAGTTTGAGAAAGCATTGTTCTGGTCACTTTTTAACAATCCATTGAAGGTGGGATTATGATCTTCTTTTAGAAGAATTGGTTGAGCATTGGGGGCAGGGCTGGATCTACTACGGATAAGGTGGCCTCTGCCACAGGGACAGAAACATAAGAAGATCATCCCAGAATCAAGGAAACTGGTGGAGGTGGGTGCGAAACACCCTAACAGTACAGCTCAGCATGACCCCCGCTGCCTTGTAAAACAAGCTGGATGCAGGGTATGCAGCAGAGGGGAGCCCTGTATTGGGGAAGTAGTAGGAGATTACATGACATTGAATGGCCCTTCTAAATCATGGCATCTGTAAGTCTAAATAAAGTGCTGCTGGTAAGATCTTTCTTTATCAAGGGTTCTTAGGCACCTCCAGGTACTTCACCACATCCTTTCCTCATCCTCTCCACCCCCAGTTACCCATGGCTCCTCAGGGGCTCTCTCACTCTTCCCCACAAAAGTTCCCATAATGGCTGAAAATTGACCCTGATCCTAAACATAGCCATCTACCAGTGTAAAAGGCTGATAACCCCATCCTATCAGTTCTGGCTACTGACCACTCAGGCCAACACATCAAGAATAGGGACATCCTCTATCCAGTAAGTTTCTCAAGGCCAAGGACCATGCCTATCTTGCTCACCATTGAATTTCCTGTGCCAGACCCAGAGCCTGGTACATAGTTGAATGACTGGAGAGTGATGAATGAGTGAATGAATGAATGAGCACAGTTGCCAAGGAAGACTTGAGAGAGGAAAGTGCTGTTATCTCCAGGATCATGTCATACAATTCAAGGAGCTGATTGAACCAAAATTCAATGCCTCCAATAAAACAGAATCCTCTGCTATTCGGTCCATATTATGAATTGGGAGGGAGTAATTGTATAGTCATACCCAGGAAAGCCCCCCAGGTTAGTCCCTTCATAGGTTTAAACTGACCTACAGACCTTTTCTTTGTGCTTTAGCACTCAGCATAGTTCTTTGGACATAGAATATGCTCTACAAACATCTGTGATAGTGCAAAAATTCCTTACAATAAGGCAGTTTCATGTATTCAGTGGTTTCCTCACCCAGACTTTGAGAGCTTGACATAGTAGGCCTCTAGAGCAGTGGTTCTCAACCTTGGCTGCACATTAGAATCACCTGGGAATCTTTTTAAAATCCTGATTTCTGGGCCTCATTCCAGAGTGAGCCACTGCTCTAGGGTTTGTTGGGACTATGATTCATGAAGGCTTGTCCTATACTCAAATGGAATATAAATTCTCCACTGAGGGGTACTGTGCCTGGTGGTGCACAAATGCACTGTAGCTTTATTTACAGAGTAGTTTGGGTCTTTAACAGAATGCTGCTCAAAATCCAATTTTTTTTCTTTTTAAGTATGACTCATTCAAGTATTCTTTTTGTGACTCCTCTTTAAAATTCTTTTGGGATAAATTGTTATATATAAATAAAGTTTTAAAGACTTAGACCCTTCTTTGTCATCTTGCTTCTGAGCTCATCAGAGTTTCACTAAGATCATCAGTGACCTCCAGTCACTAAAATCAATATTGACCAGTCCCTCCAAAAACAAAACAAAACACTTTCCCCTTGTCTCCTGAAATGGTGAATTCTGGTTTTCCACTCAGTTTACGTGGCTTCTCAATCTTATTCATAATTCTTACTTCTATACTCTGAAGTCAAATTGTTGGAGATTCTGAGATTTTGGCTCCAGGGCCTCTTCTTTCTTAACTCTGTACTTGCTCGGTACCATGGCTTCAATTGAATTCCATATGCTGATGCATGAACCATCAACTTTTGAGCCATACCTTTTTTTCCCCTATTTTTTAATTCAGTAAATTCCAATACAATTTTTTAATTTTTAAAAATTTTAAATTACAGTTTACAATCAATATTATTTTGTATTAGTTTTAATTGTAAGCATAGTGGTTAGCCAATCATATATTTTACAAAGTGTTTCCCCCAAGCCATTCTTGACAAGTATTTCTCCCTACCCTCCATCATAAAATCCTGTTGGTTTTACCTCCTAAGTATCTCTCAAGTTCATCCCCTTATTGTCATCTTCATTGCCATACTCTAAGCACTCACCATCAATCACCTGGGCTATTGAGGTAGTTTACTGACTGGTTTCCATGTCTCTGCTCTGATCTCCAATCCAAACTCCACAGTTAGCTTTCCAAAATACATCACTGATAACTTTACCCCTTGCTTAAATCCTTTACTGTGTTATATCCTACTGCTCTTAGGGTAAATATCAGATTATCTGAGAAGATTTACAAGGCATGGCCTGGCCCCTGCCTACCAGGCCAAACCTCATCTTTTCTTCTATGTGCTTTACTTCTCTCTGTGTGTTCCAGTTACACATGACTGGAGCCACATGCTTTCCTATTTAGCTCATAGATTACAGATGAGACAACGGACTTAGGGGTAGTAAATAAGTTTGCTTAAGATCAAAGCAGACTCTTGTCTTCCAGGTCACTACTCTTTTTATCACTTAGCCTGCACTGCTATACTTCATGAGTGTTACTCTATTCTAATGTGACCAGGAGAGCCCCGCAGAAAAGAATTGTGGGTGACTGCTTATTTAACTCTAGTAAAACCATTAATTTTACTTAAGTTCTTTTATAAAACCCAGGATATAGTCAGAGTCTGGTAAAACTAATAACAGTGTCTTTCTTTGGATGAAAAGTCTTTAGAACATCTTCAGTCCATGAAATCATATTTGAAAAATGCTCATGTATTATCCTTGGCTAATGATAGGATGATAATGTGAAATACAGATTAAAGGTCAGTTTTCAAATGTAGCTATTAGCCAAAAAAAAGTCTTCCAGACAGTGTTTCCTGAAACCTTTTGAGCCCTGACATGGTTGATGAACAGAGTGGGTTAGAGCTGTGAATTATCAGAGCCTTCTGTCCGACAGTGTTTCCTTGGGTAAAGCCTGGATGTGTTCAAGTCCCAAGTTATCTGATGCTTCTTTGTTAAACTGCTTCAAATGTACTTTGTCACCCTATTATTATTGATGGAAGGCCAAAATGACAGTGCTCAACTGTGAGCTTTGGAGGCTATTATGGGAAAGTGCTTATTTCATGAATTAATCCTCTTCACTGCCACGGAGACCTGAGTTAATGCTTTTCATTCAGTTGGGAAGATATGGATAGTCTCTAAGAATGTCTTGAGGTGGGAAATGATGAAGTGATCATTGTCAGAGGTGTAATGGCTGTCATATTGTGAATAGCTGTGCTCTATTTAATGAGTCCATGGTTTGAATTTGAAGAAAAAAAGCATTTTCAGACTCTTTATCCTCTAGGACTTTAAAAAGTTCTAGGATTTTTAAAAACAAGCATTAGAAATGAACACTCCAAAGTACTTTTCAAGTTACCAAAGATTACCATGGCAACTAAATTACTGCATGACTAAAGGAAATGTGTTTAATGATATTTTTCAACCCATGTACAAGTTCCCTGTTTATTAAAGAGGAAATGCCGGGGGTTGAGACTGTCATGCTCTTTGTTAAGAAAGAGAATGAATATTCTCCCGAGGAGGTGTATACTCTTAGCAATATGAAGGAAGTGTGTCAAAAGCCTCCACATTCATCTTCACTAAAAGAATGAAATTGTTCAATGGAACACATTGCTCCTTGCAAGAGTCAGAAAGACAGAGTTTAACTATAGAAACAGCTTTGGGATGATCTGGTGGTAGCTTCTTTTCTATATATATTTTTGTGTTCACCTATGTTCTATGCATTTAATTTCATACCCTACTGGGTGATTGATTTTTCATAATTTGAAAGGGGAATCAGTAACCAAGTTCAAGCCTTGTTACACGTTTTCAGAGGATCTTATGTAATTGCCACCCTGGAGTATCACTTCAAGTTTTATAGACTAAGTTTTTTGTTATTTCTATGTATATTCTTAGAAAACTCCTATGTCTTTGTAATGTACTGTAAGCATTATCACTAGAAAACACTAACCTTTGGTGAAGAAAATAGCAAAAAAGGTATTTGAAATGGAAGTTTTTGTTTTATTTTGAAAGTTAAAGTGTTTATAGCAAATGCAGGTGTGTCATTTCAACCTGATTCATTTATTTGTATGCTCAGGTGATTTTTCTTCCTTTACTCCATTGAAATCAGCACACATTATATACTTAGAAATATAGATTCTTATGTTTGGAATGGACTTTAAAGATAATCTAGTTTGAACCCCCCACCCCACCCCCGTACCTACCTAGCCTCAGTTCTAGCACTTTGACTGATAGGGCCATCACAATCCCTAAAGACAGTCACTTTATTACTGGACAGTAGTAATTGTTTAAATTTTTTTCTTTTGTTGAACTAAAAATTGATACATAAAACTTCTATTTTCTTATTCCTGCTCCACTCTCTGGATAAATGAAAGTATAGTATGCTGACAACAGCAGAAATGATAGGCTTCCAATGGATTATTTAAGTGCCTCTGAGTCAGAGGCTGAAGGTTTGTGCAGAATGGGATGAAATTCATCTGGAAGGAAATTGGGCTTTGTTTGGGCTAGACATTGAAGGGGGTGATCATCTTATTTTCCCTCAAATGAGGAATATCCTTGGTTATTTCAGTTTTGTGAGATGAGAGAAGGGCAATTGGCACAGGAAACATAGGGCAAGGGTTCAAAGCTGAAATGATCCTGGGACTTGGAAATACAGGATTTTGGTTTTTGACTTTTGCAACCTTGAAGTGACTGGTAAGTTGATGAGATGTCCAGAGAGAGCCTCCACACAATAGAGGAGCACTAGGGGCTTTTCATAGACTTATAAATTCTGAAGGTAGTTATAGAACTTCTCACTGCTGTGAAACTCATCACTTCATGTAGCAGCAGCTTAACTTTTCAACTGTGTTGAGTTAAAAGCCATTTGTCTCTCTATAACTTGGACTTATTGGTTCTAGTTCTTTTATCTGTTACAACCTTCAAATATTTGAACATAGCAACCCCAATGTTTTTTTCAAGATGACCATTCTCCTAGCTAAATCTTCCCAGTTCTAGTAATAATTTTCATATGAAGTTAACTTAAAGAAAATTGATTGCCCTGTGTAATTCCTTATAGTTAAAAATGTTTCAGCTATTTTTTGAGAATCTTATCTTTTATAAGCATTGTGCTTAGTAACTTAATTTTATTTTATTTTTTATCCTCACCTGAGGTTATTTTTCCATTGATTTTTAGAGAGTGGAAGAGAGAGGGAAAGGCAGAGAGAAATATAAATGTGAGATAAACACATCAATTGGTTGCCTCCTTCACGCAAGGTACGTGCCCTTGACCAGAACCAAACTTGGAACCCTTTGGTCTGCAGGCCGACACTCTATCAGCTGAGCCAAACCAGCTAGGGCTAGTATTTTACCTTTAGAGTACAGTAAGTATTACTAGGTATTTTCTCACTTGATTCTCATAAAAATCCCATGATATATGCATTATTAATATCAGCATTTGGCAGAAAAGAAACTAAGCCCAAAGTGGTAAACTAACATGCATGAGTTGCTGGAGCTGATATTCCAGTTCCCATCTTTTGAA
>NW_005871125.1:2236812-2263381 GCF_000147115.1 Myotis lucifugus
AGCAAGCTATGAGTGTGTGTGGGGGGGTAAGGGTGGAGGGGTGGGGGGGGGAGGGGGAGCTACAGGAGGGCAGGGCAGTGGGCAGAGAGCTACAGGAGGGTGGCACCAAGCTACTGACCCACGGATTCGTGCGCAGGACTACTAGTGAAGACATAAAAAGTCTTAGAAAGATTTAATAAAAGAAACCAAAACATTTAAAGTTTTGTTAATAAAGTAAAATTTACATATGCAAAACAACTTGGTCCACCAAAATCTGTACCCTGCATTATAGCATACTTTCTTTGAAAGGAATCCTGAGGTATTCTAGTGTTGTGATTCGCAGGTATACAGCTTTAGGTTGGTTTCAGGCTGGCTGCAATGGTGTTACCAGCCTTTGCTCTGGATATTTCAATTTTATAGATATGAGGTGGGGTTTGGAAATTTATATTAAAACCAGAAATCTCCAAGTGATTTAGATGCATAGCCAAGTTTGGGAACCACTGGCTTAGACCATCTCCATCACTAAATGACTAATTAGTACAATTCATAAACTATTTTCAGTTTTTGCTCCTTTCTGATCACATGGTACAGATTGCCATTCCTGGCCTTTTTGTGGCGCTGGCCAGTAAGCTGTGAGCAGAAATGAACTGTGCCACTTTAAACCAGTAACATTTTATTGGTGATACTAAATCCTTAGGGCTCTCTCTCTTTGCTTCTGGCATGGGGATCAGAAACATTGCCTCTCAGAACTCTGAAGGCACTTCTCCCCCCTCCCCATTTTCTTTTAGAATCCAGTGTTGATATTGAGGATCTAATGACATTTTGATGATTTTATTCTTTTGAATATGACTATGTATGGAACTTTGATCTATCCTTGATGTTCTGAAATTTCATGATGAGCTATAGTATAGAATTTAAAAACTCACTGTGCTACATACTCTCTGGTAAATTTATATCCAGTACGGGAAATTTTTCTTATAGTCTTTCTTTGATAATTTCCTCCCCATCATTTTCTTTTTGGGGAACATCTATTCGTTGTGAACTGATCCTCTGTTTCTTATTTTTTTAGTCTTTATTTCCAACTCATTCTCTTTTGGTCCCATTTTTATTTTTGGAGATTTTCTTCTTTTGACACTTCAATGAAAATTTCCACTTGGTTATAACATTAACTTCCAAGACTACTTTTTTATTCTCTCATGCTTCCTTTTTTTTTTTTTTTAGAATTTCAGTTTTGCTTTATGAATGTGATGGGTTTTCTTATTGTTTTGAAAATGATTTTAAAAGCATTTGTTTCATTTTCCTATATTGCTATGTTTTCTCTAGTCTTCTTTTCTCCTTTGTTTGCTTTTCTTTCATGTTGGAAATTTCTCTTAAGTGTTTTGGATCGTTCATTTTTACTTAAAAAGGAGGCAATGAAATATTGACCAGAAGTGTGTTTGTGAAGGACTTGTCAACTGATATGTTTCATTTGGAAAGTGATCTCCAAATACCAGTGTGTTAAAGTATTTTGTGAGGGGACCTTCAGTTCCCTATAAAAGAATACTGCAGCCTGGCTTAGTGGCTGAGTGTGGACCCATGAACCAGGAGATCATGGTTAGATTCCCGTTCAGGACACAGGCCTGGGTTGCGGGCTGGATCCCCCTAGTAGGGGGCATACAGGAAGCAGCCGATCAATGATTCTCTTATCATTGATGTTTCTAGCTCTCTCTCCCTCTCCCTTCCTCTCTCTGAAATCAATAAAAAACATGTATTAAAAAAAGAATACTGCAATCTCTTTCTCTTCAGAGTGTGTGTGTATACATACACTAGTCTGTAGGTACTCTGGGAGTGGGTGGGAAAGAGGGCTTTTATTATCTGCCTTCCCTCCCACCGTCTTTTTTTTTTTTCTGTCATAGCATTGTATCTGGTATACCCAAGATTAGAGCTTCTTTGGCTCAGTGTCTCCAGAAAATAATAATCCTGTTTTCCATGGGGGAAAGATAATCACTGAATTGGCTGTGCAGTGAAAGAGACTGGTAATCAACCAATCAGTACAGGTTTTTAAGATGTCTACCAGTTTTTTAGCCTTACCCCTTCTCTTGCTTTCAAGTGCTAAGCTTCTCAGGAGCTATGCAAGACACATGGCCATATTCCCTTTCTGAAGGCTCTAAAGTTGGAACATCATCCACTCTTTTAAGACAGTTGCTTTTTACCTAATCTCCATTTTCCAAAAATGGATCTTTGAACGGATTTGGCATGTAGGGTATTTATAGGGATTGACTCCCATGGACAGAAGAAGGAGGAAGCAGGCTTGGGCAGAGGGAGAGTGGAATTGCAATGCTGGTCCAGCAAAACCTCAGCCCACCCCATGGGAAGCCCTGGAATGTATAAGACCCATTACAACTATCCCCCAGAGATCCCAAAAGGCTAGACTTTAAACCTCAATGATAATCAATGATTGGGTTTGGCTAGTAAAGGTGTATTCTTGGGAGAGCTGCTTTATACAATTGAGGAAAACTCAGAGGGAGCTGACTGCTTGAGGCTGTTGCTGATGCACTCCCTGCAGCAAGGAAGGACAAATTCTTCTGTGAAGGATTCTCCATGACTGCCACACCTGGCTCCCTTTTTAGAAGCTATGTAACCTTAGTCATGTTACTTAAAACCTCAGTGGGGACTTGGTCTCCTTATATGTAAAATGGGGATAATAACAGTACCCATCTCAAAGTTTTTGCAAGGATTTAGTGAATTATTGTAAAGCCCTTAGAACTGTGCCTGGCATATAGTGAGTATAGATAATAAATGCTAGCTATTATTCTATTTAGGTAATCTTTCCCTCTCCTGATGGTTTCCATTTAATGGAGAAGGGTTGTAGCATTTTCAGACTTTATAAAATATAGTTCACACTCTGGGAAGAAGGTCACGACAGCTCTTTTTAAAAGAAATAATAATTGGGACACTTCATGTTCTTCCCTTGTCACTTGATATTATGTGATCTATACTGCTAGCAGAATGTGCTAATGGCCTCTGAGTAATAGAATATTAACAACTCCTAATAAGCTGAACATCATAGTTAGAGAGCTATTTAGAAATAATTTGTAAATTACATGATTCCATTCTTAATGTGTATTCATTCCCCTTATAAAATAATATTTAAGAATTGACTATTAAGAGAATTGGTCTTTAACCCTTGAATGTTTCATAAATGCTCATTTCTACTGTTTTGTAAGAGTCTCAATAGAAATTTAAATTGGAGTTTTCCAGGTTCTATACCTTTGAATTTTTACAATTTTCTTTGAAAAGTACTGAATATATCAAATAAAGCTTTTAAAATTCCATTTATGACTGAATTTGAAAGGATATGCTCTTATCTGAAAAGTGGCAAATTACCAATGATGATGATACATTAAATTATCAACTAGGGAAAACTATTGAAGAATATAGGTAGGTGATATAGAAATGGGAAAAGGAGGATCTGCTAGAAATAAAGACCAACTGCTTCTTTCCATATATCTGTTCACTGAAAAAATATTACTCTAGCACCCACTGTGTTGTAGGTATGATGCTGGGTGCTGGGATGACTAGAACATGAATCCTTTTGAGGAGCTTATAATCTATTAGGGATTGCAATTGAGGGGGAATGGGATGCAGAGATTTACACAATATTATAGATCCTTATAGATCCTATATAATAAAAGGCTAATATGCAAATTGTCCCTACCTGTGGGAGTTCGACCAACCAGGAGTTAGATGTGTGCTGACCACCAGGGGGCAGCATGGAACATGGTGGGTGTGGGCGACACAGCACTGGCAGCAGGCGGCAGTGGAGGTGCTGCCAGCCCTGATGGGCCCTGATGAGAGCGGGACTGCGGTGGGATGGTGGAGCAGGTGAACGGGTGGTGCCAGGCCAAGGCGGGTGTGAAGGGAGGCCCAGCTGGCAGCTGGGGGAAGGGAGACCTCGGCTGACAGCTGCTAGGAACCCTACCCATCCACAAATTTCGTGCACTGGGCCTCTAGTA
Organism: Myotis lucifugus; assembly: GCF_000147115.1. NCBI lineage: Eukaryota > Metazoa > Chordata > Mammalia > Chiroptera > Vespertilionidae > Myotis > Myotis lucifugus. Next base: position 2,240,787 of record NW_005871125.1, read on the forward strand.
TTGTAATAAATATACAAGGTGACATTGAGATGGGAGGCCTACATTTAAGGATTGGCTTTGGGAATGGCAAAGAAGGAAATGATGTCAGAGATACCACAGATAAACACAAGAAGTGTCTGGCCATTAATTTATTGAGGAAACAAGACAGAGGACTACTCAACAAGTGTTGGAGTTTCAAGTCTGGTTGATGGGTGGAAGAGAATATCCTTAGGAAAAGTAGGATATTTGGGGAAGATGATGGATTTGGTTTTAGACATGTCAGTTTAAACTACATTGGAACATCCAGGTGGAAGTACTTAGCAGGCAGGTGTACAGATTTGTAAGGAAATTCCTGGATCAGAAAATAAAACTAAGGTTGCATGATAAAGTTGAAAACAAAGTATACATTTATTGAATTAAACAGTTTGAGATCAAATGTGTATTGAGAAACAAAGCAACATTTTCATAATTCAAATTGTATTCAGTTAAAATGGCTGAAACAAACCACAATATGCTTAAAGCTCTATTTGCTAGGTCCCCTTAGGTCCCCTTTCAAGCCCCTCTGGGCGGGGGATGCAGCCTCAGGCCCCCCGGCCTGGCCTCATGTCCCAGGCCCTGGTTTGGGGTGGGGGATGCAGCCTCAGGTCCCTCGGCCCCGGCACTAGGTTCCCCAGCCCTGGCATGAAGTCCCCCAGCCCTGGTGCGAAGGCATGAGGGCACGAGGGCGTGATGACCATTTGCATATTAGCTCTTTATTATATAGGATATATCTCTGAACATGGCTGGAGTTAGATGGTAGATTTAGACAGCCTTTCCCAAGCATGGGTGTCCCCTCTTTCTCTGGTAACAGGGCCTTGGTCACTGAAGGACTGAGGATTAAGAGCTCAGATCTCTTAGGTTCCTTAGTTGACCCTTCTGGGTGCTGCCTGGTCTGTAGTGCAGGAAGGGGAAGGGGAAAAGCATGATAGGAAGGAGGGAACTCTGTGGTCAGGGAACTTCTTGTTGAGCACAGCTGCGCAGTGCCATCAGAGTGTATAGTTTATGTAAATGAGTTCATACCATATATACTGCCTTACATCCTACTTTTTTCTTCGTGTATATTAATATGTTGTGGACCTTTTTCCTTGTTGAACCACATATATCTTAACCTTTAAAAAATATATGCTTTTATTGATTTTTAGAGAGATAGGAAGGGAGAGGAATAGAGAGATAGAAACATTGATGAGAGAGAAACATTCCTGATCAGCTGCCCCCTGCACACACCCTATGGGGATTGAGCCCACAGCCCAGGTATGTGTCCTGAGCAGGAATTGAACCAGGGACCTCTTGGTTCATGGGTGGATGCTTAACCACTGAGCCACACTGGCCAGGTGATCTTATCCTTTTTATTCACTGCATAATATATACTTTAGTACAGATAAATTATAACTCATTAACCATCCCTCTATGGATGTATGTTTATGTTGTTGTTTTTCAAATTACAAAGTGTGTTTGCAAATATTCTTGTATATACTAGTATATCTTTCCATTTGTTCTAAAAGTGTCCTAGAAGTGGAATCACTAAAGGGAATCCACCTTTTAAATTTTGATGCATTTGACAGAATGCATCTAAACAGGTTCTACCAATTTATACACCCTTTTAAAGGCTTATTTTTCTTCAATAATTACAGCTGGCCCAGATTTGGTTCTGATCTTCTTGGATGCTAAAAAGTTCCAATTACATGGAACTAATTTTAAAAGCTTTAAAAAAAACAAACAACCAGATTGTTATTTCCCCAGCCATCTTGTCTTGCATCCTGCTTGAGAGAAGCCATGTCAAAGATCCTTTATTGAACCACATCCTTAAAGACCCATGTTCTTGAGGGACAAGAGCTCAGGCCAACATTGGCTACACTCCTGTGACTGTCTTCAGCATCTGCTGACAGAGTCACAGTTTGTGTTCATTATTCTGATGCAATAGGTTATCTGGGCAAGAGAGACAGAGGAGGGGAACATGGCCAAGACCCTCCGGCTCTTCTTGTGAATATTTAAAAACCATTTAAATAGATTTCTTTTTATCCCCTAATGATGACAGCACTGAAACTACTTGTCTCATTTTTCAAATCAAAGCTTCCTAAAGCAAAATGGCCTGGAGACTGAACAGCTCATGAAGCTCTATTAATCATAAGGGGGGAGAAGTGGGGAGCTCAATAAGTTGTTCAGGGAATGGAAAAGTACTTAAGACTCAAGACACCTCTCCTTTCAGCCAAACATTTCATATTGATGCTTTGAGACTGTTTTTATTTGTTTGGTTGGTTTCGGTATGTGTGAGAAGAGTCCTTTTGTGTGTGTTTTTCCTTGGAAATGATCCCAAAGTACCTTCTTTCAATACACACCTTTGCTTTCTCTCAAGAGACTTTGCTGGAGACAGGCAGCCTCTTAGCGAATGAGGGCTGGCAAGGGCAAAATGAGAAACCGTAGTATCCAGCGCAGGGGACCTGGCATCATCTATAATGAGGATAACAGTGTCATCAAAGCCTTCAGAAACATCCCTGGAATTACTCTGCTCAATGTAAGCAAACTGAACATTTTGAAACTTGCACCTGGAGGGCATGTGGGCTGTTTCTGCATTTGAACTGAAAGTGCTTTCTGCAAGTTAGATGAGCTGTATGGCACTTGGTGTGGAGCTGTCTCCCTCAAGAGTAACTACAGCCTTCCCATGCACAAGATGCTTAATACAGACCTTAGCAGAATCTTGAAAAGCCCAGAGATCCAAAGAGCCCTCCAACTCCACAAAAGAAGATTCACTGCAGAGTCCTGAAGAAGAATCCACTGAAAAGCCTGAGAATCATAATGAAGCTAAACCCATGTGTAAAGCCTATGCATCGGAACACCATTCTTCGCCAGCCCAAGAACCACAAGCTTCGGGTGTATAAAGCTGCAGCAGCACTGGAAGCCAAATCAGATGAGAAGGGGTTCCAGGCAAGAAGCCTGTGGTAGGGAAGATAGGAAAAAAGGCTGTTGGCGTTAAAGAAGCAGAAGAAGCTTTTGTTGGGGGAAAAGGCTGCAGCTACCAAAAAACCAGCAGCTGAGAAGCCTGCAGAAAAGAAACCCACCACAGAAGAAAAGAAGCCTGTGGCATAAACTTAAATTTGTTTATTCCATAAAGGTCAAATCACTTTGGACAGCTAATTTTGAATAAAAATATGATCAAAGGCAACCCTCCACCCCCCCCCCCCAAAAACACACCTTGGTGTCCCTATTGGGTTAATACCTGTCTCCCGGAGTTGTTTTTAGGATGAGTGATAATTCTCTCTCTTTTTGTTATCGACAAAACCCACACCAGCTTTGTTCTTCATCTATTGTAGCAGTTGCAGAACTTGCACAGTGCAGTAGCTGGGATAATCATATGGTTCCCTTGTAGAGCTTTGGTAGGTGTTGGGGTTTTGAGGCTGCTCTCCTGAGCTTTTAACATAAGATGGAGAAAACACCAGTTACTCATTTCAAAGCTTGGGGTGGAGTGCTGATAGACATTCTATGGGGAGGGAGCTCTAAAGCCTCTACAGACTCCCTTGGTGCATCCATATTTAGTTCCATAAAACCTGGTCAAGTTACTGAGCCCTCTCTTTCTCTCAAGTTATTTTAGATGTAAAAAGAAGATAACTGTTTCTATTGCATACAATTGCTGTGAGGATTAATAAAAACTTCATATCACCATTGCCTGCTTTATTTTTTCATTTAGGTACCTTTCATGATTTCATTTACTTTAGTTTCCTTGTTTATTTTTTATAACTGTTCACCTTTCCCAATGTAAACTCCATAAAACCAGAGGTTTTGTCTGTTAATCACTGCTCTATAGCACCTGGCACATAGCAGATACTAAATAAATATTTTGTTGAATGAAAAAACATGGTAATGCATAGAACAGTGCGTGAAACCTATATAGTATGCACTCCATAGATTTGAAAAGTCATTAGCTACTGTCTATAACTGGATAATAAATAATTTACCTTGAAGAGTAGGATAAGAGATCATTTAAATAGTGTACCTGATACAGCACTCAGTAGGCCCTCTAGAAATGGTAACTGGATTATGTATGAGTGATTGTCGATCATTTTAGCTAAAGTATTTTGTGAAGAAAGCACTTGTAGTCATTCTCTTCAACTCTATGTTTGAGCTCATTGGTTTAAAAAAATTTTACTTCATCCTTGGGGAAGAGGTAAGAAAAAGGGGTACAGGGAGAGTCTTGAACAGCCAGTGTGTATTAGGAAATGGTAGCTATTTTAAAGTGAATTTAGTTCCTGCATCCAAAAAGTACTTAATGAGTTCTTAATTAAAGGGTGTCCCAAAATTCACACAAGAAGTAATTTTGATAGAAAACACAGGTTTATAATTAAAAATTGTAAATTTTTTATTGATTCATAAAGTATACAGTATAGGGTTATGCATGGAATAGCATATCGAGTAAATGGCCTCCACAGCTTTGCTGGCGCATAGCACTCTTTTGTTGAAATTTTCCATGACCGAAATGCGGCCGCTCAGGCCATAACAGTTAATGGTGCTCGCTATCGCGACATGATAATCCATTTTTTTATTTTTTATTTTTTTAAATTAATAAATCTTTATTGTTCAGATTATTACAGATGTTCCTCTTTTTCCCCCCATAGCTCCCCTCCACCTGGTTTCCACCCACCCCATGCCCTTACCCCCCGCCACTGTCCTCATCCATAGGTGTAAGATTTTTGTCCAGTTCTTCCCGCACCCCCACACCTCCTTCCCCCCAAGAATTGTCAGTCCACTTCCTTTCTATACCCCTGCTTCTATTATATTCACCAGTTTATTCTGAATTAATTTTTAGGTTCACTTATTGATAGATATTTATTTGTTGTCACTTTGTTGTTCATAATTTTTATCTTTACTTTTTTCTTCTTCTTCCTTTTAAAGAATATCCTTCAGCATTTTAGATAATTCTGGTTTGGTGGTGATGAACTCCTTTAGCTTTTTCTTATCTGTGAAGCTCTTTATCTGACCTTCAATTCTACATGATAGCTTTGCTGGGTAGAGTAATCTTGGTTGTAGGTTCTTGCTATTCATCACTTTGAATATTTCTTGCCACTCCCTTCTGGCCTGCATGGTTTCTGTTGAGAAATCAGCTGACAGTCGTATGGGTACTCCCTTGTAGGAAACTAACTGTTTTTCTCTTGCTGCTTTTAAGATTCTCTCTTTGTCTTTTGCTCTTGGCATTTTAATTATGATGTGTCTTGGTGTGGTCCTCTTTGGATTCCTCTTATTTGGGGTTCTCTTCGCTTCCTGGACTTGTAAGTCTATTTCTTTCATCAGGTAGGGGAAGTTTTCTGTCATGATTTCTTCTAATAGGCTTTCAGTATCTTGCTCTCTCTCTTCTTCTGGCACCCCCATAATTCGGATGTTGGTACGTTTGAAGTTGTCCCAGAGGCTCCTTACACTGTCTTCATATCTTTGGATTCTTTTTTCTTTTTGCTTTTCCAGATGAATGTTTTTTGCCTCCTCGTATTTCAAATCTTTGACTTGATTCTTGGGATCCTCTAGTCTTCTGTTGGATCTCTGTATATTATTTTTAATTTCAGTCAGTGTATGCTTAATTTCTGACTGGTCCTTTTCCATTTTTTTTGGTATTCTCATTAAGATCTTTGAAGGTCTGACTAAGTTCCTTGGAGGTTTGTAGAAGATTCTTGAGTAGTGGTTTTGAACTCTAAATCCAGTAATTTGCTTTCCTCCATTTCTTTCATTTGTGACATGTTTCTTTGTCTCCGCATTTTGGCTGCTTCCCTGTGTTGATAGAGTGGCTTTGTATGGTAGGTGTCCTATTGGGCCCAGTGGCTCAGCCTCCCCAATCACCTGAGGTGGACACTCTTGGTGCATCCCTTTGTGGGCTGGGTGCACAGTCTTGTTGTAGTTAAGCCTTGATTACTGTTGGTATCCCTGGGAGGAAATGACCTCCAGGCCAATTGACTGCAAGGACCCGCTGTGTCTATAGTGGGAGAACTGCTGTGCTGGAGACACCTTTATGGGGCAGGACTTGCTTCAGTGGGGCTTTGGTGCTCACTGAGTCTGCCTCTTGAGTGTGTCACTTATGGATGTGAGGAGTTGAAATCTGGTATCTGACCACTGGGTACACTGGCTCCTGGATCTCCAAGGAGGTGCAAATTCAACCACTGTGTGAGTCCACCCAGCAGGAGCTACCACAAGATCTGCAGATTTCTCCTCTTTGTTTGGGGTTAGGAAATTTTGGAGCTCTCTGATCCAGCTGCAGTTTGTTAGGTTAGGCTGCAAAAGGACAGGCGATTCATTTGCACCGCTGCGCACAGCTTGGGTGGGTTGTAAATTGGGTGGGGCGGCGTCTCAGAGAATCACCAGGGCAGAGCAAACAGCTATGGCTGCCCGTCAGCCGTTTCCAGGTCTTTAGGTCTCCGCGTCCCCGCGTCCCTGAGTCCCGCGACCCCACAGTAACAATGATCCCTGCGAGCAGTTCTGCAAGAAAGCCGCCCTCGCTTTCCTTTCTGACCCGATGCCAAACAGTCCAGTTTCTCCCATAGGAGTCTGGGTCCCTAGAGTCTCACCGGAAACGAGTTCAGTGCATATCCTGATTGAAAAAAACTGCGCATCCAGGTCGCGCGCCTTCGTACCTCTGCTCTTGGCACCTCCGCACCTCCTACCCAGCCTCAATGCGCTTTCTTCTTTCCTTCTAGTTGTAGAACTTCCACTCAGCCAGCTTTCCGGTGGTTCTGGATGATAGCTGTTTTGTCTTTTAGTTGTAGTTTTAATGTGGTTGTGGGGGGCGGCACGTAGAGGTATATACCTTATGCCGCCATCTTGGTTCCGAGCCCAGAGAGATATTTTTAAATTTAATTATTTTGTTTCATTATAATTTCTTAGATATGCATGGGTGTTAATTTAAGCACAGAGAAATCTAAAATGATACACACCCAAATGTTAACAGCATCAGAGGGATGGTTCTATTGTCTTTTTAGTGGTTATTTGTATTTTCTAATTTTTCTGAATGAAATATTTTTCATTATTTAAGAAATTTAAACAATTATTTTCCATTATTTATCTCTAGGAGGTTACATGAGAAACTGGAAACACTTGTTTCACCAAGGGAGGGGAGCTAGGCATCTGGGGAACAAAAGTGTGAGGAGGAGATTTCACTATATCCTTTCTGTACTTTTGAATTTTAATATTTATTAATGTAATGCCTATTGGGAAAAAATTTAATTTATAGTTGATGGCCTGAGGGATGGCAGTGGGCATCTTGACTGGAGTCTTGATGTGGGTAAAGGAACTTTTTCTGATAAGTGGCAGCTCCTGCAGGTGGGAGATGGTGGCTAGGACCTCAGTAGTAGACTTGGGGAGGCCATACATACTCCTTGTGGGAGGAAAGACTAGGGAGACAGAGCAAATGCCTTGAGTAAAACTATGCTGCTGACTGTGCTAGTCTCTTTTTTCTCCCTGAAAAATCATCCAGAACTTGGGTATCAATGAGAGCCTAAGACAGTGATGGCGAACCTTTTGAGCTCGGCATGTCAGCATTTTGAAAAACCCTAACTTAACTCTGGTGCCGTGTCACATATAGAAATTTTTTGATATTTGCAACCATAGTAAAACAAAGATTTATATTTTTGATATTTATTTTATATATTTAAATGCCATTTAACAAAGAAAAATCAACCAAAAAAATGAGTTCGCGTGTCACCTCTGACACGCGTGTCATAGGTTCACCATCACTGGCCTAAGACATTTATCTAATTATTATTTTTTAAAGATAAAAAAGTACATGTTCAGTATAAAAAATTTGTAAAGTATAAACAATGAAAAAAATTATTTGTAATCCAATTCTAAAAATACTATTTACATTTTAATGATATCCTTAATTTTGTATGAAATGCATGTGTGTGTGTAAATGTAGTATATTATACAATGCATATGGCTTTGTAACCTGCCTTGAACATGTTTGAGTGCTGATGGAAATTATCCAGTGAGGGTTAGATAGGGAATAATCACAAAAAATGTTTCAAGATTTCTTCTTTTAATATTGCTCTTGAAAGATATATAGATTAGGATGGAGAATTGTTGTAATTGAACAAATATTCATTTATTTATGCATGTATAATCCAGTGTTCCTCCATACTGACTAGCCAGTGTCCATGGTCTAAAGTCTCATTTACTTAATGACACTGAGCCCCCAACAACTAGATTGGCAAGACAGCAGACTTTGTGACCCTTGGATCCCTTAGGATTGATTTCTTCTTTGTATCTTTTATCATTTCCTCTCTACTGGATCATCTCAATTAGCATTAAAACACGTTCAAGCCTCTCTCATCTACCTATCACCCTCCTATACCTGCTCTGCTTTCAACATTTTCCACTTCAGAAAATGTGTTAACACAATTGCTCATATCAAAGAGCTAGGAGTCATCCTTCTTTTTTTTCTTTCTCCTTCCACATTCAATCTATTAATAAGTCCTGTGGACTTTATCTCCAAAATGTACCCCTGATTCATCTACTTTCCTCCATCTTCACTGTTACTACTCTAGAGCAAATCACTATTATTATTTGCCTAAATATGTGAATAGCCTCTTTAACCCATTTTCTACACAGCAGCCAGTGAGACTGCTGACAAATCTAAATCCAATATCTCTTTCCTCTGCACAAAGTCCATGAATGACTTCTTTCATTTAGAAGAATACTCCATTTCTTATTGTGGCCCAAAATGACCCTTAGAGGCTACCCCTGTCCTGCCTCATCTACTTTACATCTTTAGCCACTCTGGTTTTTTCCTGTTCCTTGTACATGCCTATTTCTTTTGATGCAAAGGAAGCTTTACCAGGGCAGAGACCATGACTGTCTTCTTTATTGATGACTCCCCAGCTGTAAAGCTCCTTGAGGAGCATAATAGGTCCTCCATATATATTTTGGAACAAGTAGATGAATTTATGAGCTAGTGAGGATGATAAAAACAAATACATACACTTCTAAAATATAAAGCCAAATGAGGTAAGTTTTAACTAAGTGATCCGGAAGACTGCAGAGGGGCTACTTATTTTGGCCAAGGAGGTCAGTGAGGACTTATGGTTGAGCTGGACATCAAGGATACATAAGATTCTCCAGGCTAGAGAAAAGGAGTAGAGTCTGAAGAGAATGATGTGTAGTGATCCTATTGAATTGGGACATAAAGTATATGTAATGGACCTGTACAAATTAGGACTATAAAAATAATTCTGGATGTGATCATGAGGGATCGGTAGTGCCAGGTTAAAGTGTTTAGACAACTCATCTGACAAAAGAAGTGTTTCCCCTATCTTTCAGGGAGCAAAATGATTATGGTCATAGGATGATAAATTGATCCATGGTCTTAGGTAGTTGATAGTGGAGATGAAAGAAAAAAGAACAGACATGAGGATTTTCCCAAAGAAACCATCAATAGGAATTAAATTAATAACTGATAAAAAGGGAATGAGTATGAGATGAGAAACCTATGCAGATTTGATTTTGGGTGATTCAGAGAATGATGGTATCACTGATAGAGATAAAAAATAATGAAAAAATGATATATTTTTGAGTTAGGTTTGTAACCTCTTGAGTTTAAGGCACCAAGAAAACATGCCATGTGTGTTGGAAGTTTGAACTACAGGCAGGATCAGAGATGTTTTCACTCATTCATTCATTTGTCCAAATATTTATTGAGCAGCTAGCATATGCCAGTCTTTGTATCAATCACTGGGAATACAAAGATGAAAACCATAAATCCTGCCCTTGGGAATTTCCTTTTTCTATATCTAGCTTTTTAACCTGGGATCAATAGGAAGACATTTCTTTATCCTATATAATAAAAGCCTAATATGCTAAGTGTCCGGTTGTCCAGTCGGCTGTTCAACCAATCAAAGCATAATATGCTGATATGCTAAGGCTGCTCAACCATTTGCTATGACATGCACTGACCACCAGAGGGCAGATGCTCCAACTGGTAGGTTAGCTTGCTGCTGGGGTCCAGCCAATCAGGACTGAGTGAGATGGGCTGGACACACCCTGGAGCCCTCCTGTGGTCCCTCCCTGGCTGGCCAACCTCCTGAGTCCCTCCCCAGCCCTGATAGTGGACTAGAGGGGTCCCTTGGACTGGCCTGTGCCCTCTTGCAATCTGGGACCCCTCAGGGGATGTCAGAGAGCCAGTTTCAGCCCGATCCCACAGGCCAGACCGAGGGGCCCCACTGGTGCACAAATTCATGCACCGGGCCTCTAGTTGATATGTAATTTTAAATGATCAAAATCAACAGTGTAACTATTATGTTTGTATTTGTCAGCTCTGCTATGATTATAGGCTTGTATTAGAAGGAGTTTCATCATACAAACATAATTACTTATAATTTATAACCTAGGGTTCAAGGAAATTCTGATGTGATTATCAGAAGAAAGTTTGAGGAACTATATGTGTCTTTGACTGACCCATATTAGGTTGTCTTATCTGCGTATTTATCACAGTGAAATGGCACTGGAAGAAGAGCCAAAAATATCAACTCCAATGTCCTCCAATGAATTTGGAAGACTGTTTCTCACTGGGTGTAAATTGTGTGGGTAGTTTTAGCAAGGATGTCAATCTGGAGCCATCTTCAAAAGTAAAACAATACCGCCTACACTCAGCCTCAGAAGAAGCAGGGATAACTATTTCATGAGATTCTTGTTATTATTTTTCTGTTGAGAAAGAATGGGGTATTGCAGGCAAGGTGAGGAAAACTGTGGGGGAGAAATCAGGAGGCAGAAATGTGGACCAAATGGGGAGAAGTCTTGAGAAAAAGGGATGTGAGTTTAATTATAATTGTGCACATTAACTTTTCATTATCCTATTTTATTTGCACAACAGCATGCAAATGTGAAAATACTTACTGTTCCCACTTTACAGAAGCAAACTAAAGCTCAGAGAAGTTAAGTGACTGAGGTTACAGAACTAAAAGCTAGCAAATTTGGGGTTTGACCCATGGCTTTGATTCCAAGTGTAGGATTCTTTGTACTGTACTGAACTGTCAGGAGTTGCTGTATGCTCTGGTGCTCTGTCCCACTGTTCCTATTGCTCAGGCTTTCACTGAGCTTAAATGACCCTCCCTCCCTCTCCAAGGTTCAAACCCTACTTATCCTCACATGCCACCTTCTTTATGAGACTTTCTCAGATTCTATCAGCTAGCATTCAACAGCTCTTTGTCTTTACCTGTCTTATGATGGCTCTTTTTCTCTATGAATTGTGTACACTCCTGGCATTATAGTAGTTATTCTGTGCATGTTTTATCTCTACTGATAGTAAATCCTTTCAGGATATGCCCTGGATCTGAATCATCTTTATTTTCTCACAGTATTTAGCAGAATGCCTTCTAGGCATTTAATAAATATCTATTGAATAAATGAGTGAGTGAGTCTTCAGGTCTGCAGATCTGAATCAGTAGGAGAACTACTAGGAGTCTCCTTGCCTGTCCAATTTAGGTCACAATTGATATCACCTGGGTGTTATGGAGGGGAATAACAAGATGAAAAAAGAGGGTAAGTTTGTTTTATGTTTCACAGATAAAAATTAGAAAGATGTAGAAGTGAATGGATAGGCTTGGATTGAGATGCAGATGCAGTCCTTACAATGATTGTCTGAAGGTTTTAGGAAAAACCTTCCAATCCCTTAGCTCATGTAAATTGGAATAATTAGCACTCTAGGCTGTGTAGTTGTATTATTTGGCACAAAGAACAAAAATGTATTATGTCAAGTGTGTTATAGGGAGGTAAAAAAGACCAAAAATAAATGGAGACCAAGGCCTCTTCCAGCCATTTTACTGTGGGCTGATGTCTGACTTATCCATTTTGGAGTTATGTGATTCTGTCTGCTTCTAGACTGTCCAGTGTGCTTGGAGCAAGGGCAATTAATTCAGTGCCTTCTTGGCTCACGTACAGCACAGTGTACTGAAGAAGTTTGCCTTAGCACTGAGAGAGAACAGACGATTAAGGATGAGGAAGCATATCACTGCCCTACCACTGGGTGAAATTATCCCTGTGCCAAAGAGATGTTAATCACTCTCTCAATCATCAAGGGGAATAATTCAACCTTAGCCTTTTCTGTAACTGCTTTGAAGAGGAATTAAAGAGTGTTCAACTTTAAAGCGTGGAACCAAGTAATATGGATTTAAAGTATGAGAATGTGATGACATGTTTTTAAGGAATCCCTGTATATTGTCCAATACCCGTTTTGGCATTCTCTTTCACTGACAGTGTCCTAAAGAACCAACTCTAGTAACTAGTTCCCTTATTGCAATGAAGGCAAAAAGTGGCAATCAGAAAATTTAGACTAAAGTGTATTAATACTATTTTACCAGGTGAATTAAAATAAATAGGATTATAGAATTTAAAAAGCTAATCATTTGAAAGCAGTTGTTTTTTTTTCAGCAACACATTCTTAAAAGTGACATTTTAGACAGATTGTTGTAAATCATATAATGTTTTTTAATGGGAACAATGCTGTACATTGGGGTTGCATAACAATATCATAAAAGCAATAGTAATATTAACTTTGAATCCTCTACAGTAATTGAATGTGGAAAAATTGTGGTCCAGATTAGAGCACATTGAATGATCAAGTGGGATTATATATTTTAAAATACTTCATAAAATATGAATTATTACATAAATTCTAGCTCTTATTCTTTAAATGGAAATAAGGGTATATTAATGCAAGAGGTTGTTCCATAAAGCCTACACTAAATACAGCTGTATTATATTAAACATTTGACCTACCATTAATATGCTACTTAGAATGAACAATATTAAACATCTAATTAATGATAATTTTTCTTGGTTTTCTAAAAGTTCTAAGATTGCTTTTTCTTTTCTTTCAAGAGGGGGTAATCTGAATGATGTAAGTCACTTCCAACAATTAGAATTTCTGTTTCCTTTCTTAAAAAATATATTTCTGATGAGAAAATTCATCACTTAAAGTAATTTGATTAGAGCTATAGTTGATATTATGTTTTGAGGTAAAAGATCATTCCATATGGTTACTTTTGGTCTGAGTTTCTAAGGCCTGCCATGTAAGCCTTCCCTGAGCTTTTCAGGTTTACTATGTGGCCCCCTTTTCATCTACAGGCTATTTATGCAGACTCATCTTAGTGTCATCTCCAGTGATGAGTCCTTTTTCTTTCCTGATATAGGAGAGGGGGTACCTTTACAAATGGATATTTCTTTATGAAAAGGAAATTTATGCCCTGCTTTTAGTCAGATAGGAGAACATACCTCCTGTGTCTGCTTTGTCTCAATTGCCTTCAGTTCAAAATAATCCTTATGCCAAGTGGCATATTTTGATTCCCTTAATGCATTTTATAATCAGTAAGTCTCTGCATCTTGTGGAATTCTCTTGGCAAGAGTTACTTGAAGTTTTAAGTCTTTGCCTTTTTGATTCCTCTCTTCCTTCCCCACCTATCGTACAATAGTTCTCCTAAAGAGCCAGTATTCAGAGCAAAAGAATGAAGTTATAAGAAAGGGATTTCACTAGTCTGTGGAACCTAATTATATAAATTCATTCTGTCTTTTTGGAAAGTTACTGAATTATCTCAAGTGATATAAAAATCAGTTTCTAAATCAAAGTCGTGGTCACTGCCCACTGTCACTTTCTCGCCTCCCCAGCGCTTCTCCATTTGACTAAATTCCATCATAGGCACTGAGTCGGGAAACAATCTCTGTCAGTTTAGCTCCTGTTGAACACTTATGGTTGATTCCCTGCATGGGAACAGCTTTTTGTCTTAAAAGAGACATTTTGAGTCCCTGAGCCCTGCATCAACTAATTATCAGCAAAAGATGCAAGGAAGGAAATCCTGCTCATTGGTTCATTAACTTGCACCCCTAGACCAGTGCTGCAAATGAGGAAAGCCTCTACCAAAGCCTAAGGCTCTAGGAAGGCTTTCCTGTCAGCCAGGAACTGGAACAGCAATCACAAGTATTACTAAGACTGCTCTGTGTGCCAGGGCTGAGCCCTCTCCTTAACAAGGGAGAGGCTCTTCGGCCCCTCATGGTGCAGGAAGGAGGCAGAGCCCAATAGACCTACATCCCCGATTCCTTTCTATATTTAAAACTCAGTTGGACGTTTCTTTGTGATATATATTACTTCTCCTACCAGCTGTGAGGGAAGGAGGAAAAGCAATTATGGGCATTATTAATCACCAAGTTCTCACTGAAAAGGGTCAAGCTGCAGCAGGATTTGACCAAGCAACAACAATTCTATCACCAATCTATATATATAAAAGCCTAAGCGACTGACTGGCTGACAGGCCAACCTGCTGGTAGTTATGATGCACACTGACCACCAGGGGGCAGATGCTCAATGCAGGAGTAGAAACCACAGGCATGGAAACATGGGACAGACTGATGAATCTCAGAGGGAAAGGGGGAGAGGGGAGGGCAGGAAGAGGTTTACCAAAGATCTTATATGCATACTAGAGGCCCGGTGCATGGATTTGTGCACCGGTGAGGACCCTCGGCCTGGCCTGTGGGTATTGAAGCCACGTTAGCTGGTTCAAATGTGGGTTCTTCTACTCATCTGCTGTGTGAACATGGGCAAGTTATATGACTGCTCAGTGCTTGCTGGTTTACCTATATATAAAATGGAAATAGAAGTTGTATCTATTTCAGGGTTGTTGTGTCCCTGGTACATAGTAAGAACATTGTAATTGTTTTTAAATTTAAGAAAAGAGAGAGAGGAGGAGTGAGAGTATGCAGACATTTGGCACCATGTAGTCACCAATTATAGTTGATATGAAATGACTTCTCCCTGAGTTATGGCTCCTAATCAAACTCCAAAGCCAGCCAACTTATGTGGCTCATTTATTAGCTGTCTAAACCTGCCACCAAATAGTTTCCAAGGGACCCAAACTTCATAACAGGATTCAGCCTGTTATCTAAGGAAATACAGTGTCTGTGAAGGGGAGCATGAGCAGTAGTGACTTTTAGGTCAGGATCCACATGATTGCTGTAATTTGCAATGTCATTAAACATGAATTATGGCAGCAAGTGTAGAGGATAGGAGAGATTTGAAGGGGCCACTACAGGTGGGCTCTCCACAGATGTGAGCTTTGTGTGTCTGGGAACTGACAGGATTTGGGATTGTTTCTGACAATGGGAAGAACAACTTGTCACACTAAGCCCAGTTCATTTACCTTGGATAGCACAGATGACCATAATTAGCCCCCAGTTATTCAACATGTGGCTTCTCTTCTGTTCTTCTTCCTGCTGTCTGGATTTTGACAGTTTCTGTACTGAGTAGCTTGTATATAAGAAGGCATCAAATTAAATATGTCCATCTTACTACCCACTGATAGTCATGGTGAAAGGATTTTGGGCTGGGAAAATAAAACCATTGGCCCAAACGAAGAGTTTGGACTAGCCTTTGTGGTATGGGTTGCATGGTGTCCCCCTAAAAGATATGTTACAGCCCTAACCCCCGGTAGTTTAGAGTGTGATCTTATTTGGAGGTAGGATCTTTGCAGAGGAAATCAAATTATAATAAGGTTATTAGAGTGGGCCCTTATCCAGTATGACTGGTCTCCTTAAAAAAGGGAAATTTGGTACATACACATAGGGGGAATACCATGTAAGGAGAAACAGGGGAAAACAGCCAAACATAAGGCAAATAGAGAGACCTGGATAAGATCCTTCCCTCACAGCCCTCAGAAGGAATCAACCCTGCCAAAAATCTTTACTTTGACCTTCTAGCTTCCAGAACTGTGAGACAGTACATTTCTGCTCTGTAAGCCAACAAGGAGGAGAGCCCTGCTGGAAGGACAAACCTGTGTAAATGGTTGAAGAGACACAGTATGTTTGCAGATACACAAGAAGCCTAGTCTTGTTGGTACAAAAATAAAGAAAGACAAGAAGTAGAAAAATAAATGTGAAGTGAAGTCTGGGACCAGACCATCAGGAATCTGCTGTGTAGGCAAAGGTGTTTGCCTTTAAAAAAAACACAATATATATATATATATTTTTCTATTATTTTTTGTTGTTGTTAACCTTCACCTGGGATATTTTCCCATTGATTTTCAGAGAGAGTGGAAGAGACACACAGAGAGAAAGATCAATGTGAGAGAGACACATCACTTGCTTCCCACACAATTGAGCCTGCAACCAAGCTACGTGCCCTTGATGGGAATCAAACCCAGGACCCTTCAGCCCTCGTACTGGTGCTCTATTCACTGATCCAAACAATGAGGATAGGTGTTTGCCTTTTATGGCCTGGAGTATTGGTTTTCTAGCTGCAAATAGAATTATCTTGGAGAACTTTTTTTTGTTAATCCTCACCTGAGGATATATGTTTTGCATTGATTTTTAGAAAGAGTGGAAGGGAGGGGAGAGAGAGAGAGAGAGAGAGAGAGAGAGAGAGAGAGAGAGAGAGAGAGAGATGAGAAACATGCCTGCAACTCAGGTACGTGCCCTTGACTGGCAATCAAATTGTGACCCTTCAGTGCATGGGCCGATGCTCTCACTGCTGAGCCATGCCAACCAGGACTTGACTGGAGAACTTTTTATAAAAAACCAATGCCTTGTTCCAGTCCCAACGATTCTAATTCAGTAGGTGTGGGTCATATCTAAACATTATTATTGTCTTCAAACTTTTTATTGGAATAAAATATACATGCATACTCAACCTCTTCTTCAGTGATACGTGGCCACTGGCTGGTCACCAAATGTGCAGCTTTTTCCAATTTTCCCTATGTCTCTTTTCTGCTTGATGTTCCTAGAATATCTTTTTTTTTTTACCCTGTTTCTCTAACTCTTAATTGGCTTTCATTACTCAAATATCATCACCTCAGGAACCTAACTTGATCTTTCCTGGCAGAGTAATGAATCCCTCCCTGCATTTCCATAGCACCATGTACTTGATTCTCAGTTATTGTTGTGCAGGTGACTTAGTTTGTGTCTTGGGCAGAATACCATGACTGAACTATTCCACCCAACCTGAATTCAGTGGGAGAGGCAAAATCAGAAGGGGGAATGGATACTGGGCACCAAAATAGCAAATGTGTTGTCTTCATACTGGACTCTGAGATCCTTAATAGCAAACACTGTGTGGTGTTAATCTTTGAATACCTGTTCCAAGTCAAGTTCCTGGCTCAATAAGTGTTTGTTAAGTGAATGGCTCCTGCCTTTGGTTTTCAACACATGGGTTTATTCTGGAGTCTATTCTAAATGGCATTCATCTTTTCTAAAGTGTTTTTAATTTATTCTATCAGGCCCCAGTGCTTCAAGGATGGGAAAAGAAATTGCACAATGGCTTTTGAAATTATCATCAAACAAAAAATGTCATCGAAAATGTCTAAATCAGCTTCTTTCCACTTGACCTCCTGAGAAAATGATGCTAAAATGTGGAGTCAATAATGGGAGAGAGGCGGTCCAGGCAGCTAGGATCCAAACCCTTTGATCCCATGCACAAATGTCCTCTTATTAGTGATAAGGAGGAAAGTAGAGGTTTCTGGACTCAGGGTGAGAGGTGCCCAACACATATTGAATTGATTGGGTTGGAGGTAGAAAATGTTACTTTAATTCTGCCTTATCTGCTGAAGTTTCTCTAAGAATCTCTTTTAACTTATATTTGAAAATCAGAGGGAGAAAAAACTGACAGTCAAGGAAGTTCATATTTAAGTGCTAGTTTATAAGCAATTTTCCCAGTTCCTCAGTTATTTCAAAGTTGCCATTTAATGGGTATCAGTGTTTCCCTGGAGAGAGGAATGTGCTCCATTAAACTCACTACAACTGCAGGGGAATACTTAGGTTGGTTTTTATGAACAGTAATGATTTTTTTCATAAAGTGCACTTTACTTCATGCAGGTGGAATGATTCATGAAATATAGTTCTTATGCTATAATTATCCTTTCCATGAGTAGACCCTATTTCCTGAAGCTATACTTCCTATTGTAAACCAGCTAGGTCTTTGTGCTTAATTCTGTGCAATGGATTGTTATCTTGTGTAGCTGCATTAAATGTCACAAAATGCTATAAGTGGGAGATGAAACAGAAGAAGGAGGATAAGGAAGAGGAAAGAATAGGTGGAGCTGAACCTCCCCCTGCTCCCCAAAGAGAATTTCTCCAACTCCCAGATAGCCATTGGAGCTCTGTGGAGATAGACAAAGCGGATGGCTGAACTTTTTAAAAATGGACTGACCATATCCATAGAAGTTTGCTTTGAGCCATCAAAGTCCTCTTCCCAGTGCTGAAGAATGAAGGGATTGCCTCAGAGCTGCTCTCTGTTTCCCCCACTTACCTCTTTCATTGGTCAGAACTTATCTGGGCAACTTGGATTACTGGACTACTTAACTAATTAAATAGAATGTTGTAGAGGCCTAACTGACATCTATTTCTCCCCCCCACCCCCACCTTCCCATGGCAGAAGCAACTTTGTTTTCCTTTGGAGCAAGGGGGGAACAGGTGACCAAGAATCCTACTTACCTGCATTTCTCCCATGTAAGACCTCACTGCTGACTTACAGGAAAGAATCCAAATTTTTTTGGCATGGGATATAAATAGAATAATAAGAGTGATATTTTTGAGACTTAAAATTTGGCATCAGAAAATAAAAGGCAGGGAATAAATTAGCAGCTGATTAGAACAGTCTGGCAGGATATGGGCCTCAACCAGTAAGGCATTGTGCCAGAACTATTATTTAGAGAGAATTGGCCAAAGAATATACATACACCAAGAGTCTATTTGAACCAAACCCTGTGCTGAAAGTTTTATATACATTATCTCATATGTTAAAAGTAATTCCCCCTTTAAGAGCATGCATACTTTTCTGCTGTGGCATTATTCACAGCTGGTAACTATATATTTGTGTGGTTAACTGGTTTACCATCTGGCTGTACCCACTAAATTTCCAGCACTGTACCTGGCACATAGTTGATGCTTGAAAAGTTTGTTGAATGAATAAATGAATGTAATGACTACTGTCGAACCTAGATTCATGTGAAGAAACCTCATGGAATTCTAGAAAACCTTAATAAGCAGTATTCAGGAAGGGGCTAAGCAGGGCAACTTGTACACCAGAGGACTTGCTCATTGAAATTTCAGCTTCCAATGCTTCTATGCTATAGCTTTCAGTTTAAATTCTTGAGAGAGATATTCTGATTGAGTCCGTTGCCCACTCATGATTCAATCAGCTATGACCAAAAGGGCTGTCACATAGTAGATAAGTGTCTGCAGGATTCCTTCCTTGAGGGTAATGGGTAAGGCACTTCTCAGAGAAAGAGAGTTTCATATAACAACTTTACTGGGGGCTGAAAAGGGAACCCCAATGGTAATTACTACCACACAGATCTGGAAGAAGACTGTGACATAATGTATAGAGATGTACAGTATGGCACAGTGTGTAGATGCCAGACTTCAAGTCCCAGATGCAACACTCACTTCCTATGTAATCCTGGGCAAATTACTTAATTCTCAGTGCTTTAGTGTCCTCATATGCAAAGTGAGGATCATGACAGTATTATCCACTTAGACTTGATATGAGTTTTAAAAGAGATAATACATGTAAAACATTCAATAGTTCCTAGCATTGTAAGCACTCAATAGATGTTAGCTTAACATAATTCTTACAATGGAAGATGAGAAAGTTCCATTTAGAATATCTTTATTCCTCTTAGTAAAATAAAAAACCTCATCAAGATTCTTTTAGGATATTTAATTTCTGGGAGAGAGTAGGTCTTAGTGTGATGAATAATTTCAAATTTGGAGAGAGAGAATTTTAATAAGTCCAAAATATTCGTTAGATCATTCGATCCTCAATCTTAGCAGTTTATTAAAACAGCAAAGTAGATTTAACATAATCTCCATATAGACCCTTAAAAAATCAGTTTTTCCATACTTTGTAGTTGCACTGGAAGTGGAGGACAGAGATTGCACTTTTTAAAAATTTACCTTTATTGTTGAAAGTATTATAGATATCTCCTTTCTTCCCCTTTATTTCCTCTTCCACCCCCTCACCCCCACCCCTCACCCCTCACCCCATGCCTTCTCCACACTATTGTCTGTGTCCATGGGTTATGTATATATATGCATATAAATTCTTTGGTTAACTCTCTCCCCACCTGACCCCCACCCCCACCTTCCCTCTGAGATTCCTTAGTCTGTTCCATGCTTCTATGTCTCTGGATCTATTTTCATTACTTTATTTTGTTCATTAGATTCCACATATGAGTGAGATTGTGTGACACTTGTCTTTCTCTGACTGGCTTATTTAACTTAGCATAATACTAAGAGATTGCATTTTAAAATCATTATTTCTTCACCTAGACCCAACATTTAAGGCCAGGATCCATAGGCCTGTGCTAATAGGGAAGTGATGAGTTAACATTTGGCTGTTCAAGGCTCCTGATCTAATGACTTTACTAATGTTTTAAGGATAAAGTGAAAATTTTGTAATCTGTAGCTGTTGTAGGAGGCAGAACAGGCAGCTGGATATGCTTATCCACCTATTTAAATCAAAGGTCATTGCATTGATTTTATTTCTTCACATTTAGCAACACTTTATAACCTGAAACACATATTACAAATGTCAAGCTGTGCTTCTTAAGCCTAATGAGTTTCTCCATGAAGAACCAGAGGGATAGTGAGGAGCAGCTTGGAAAAGGGACCTTCAGAAACTTTGTGAAGTAATTGTACTATCAAATTTATGGTTATCTTTTAATTTAATTATGTCCCCTTTTGGTTCCCTGAAGTCTGGATTCTTGCTTTATATGCTGAGAGATATATCGATAGCAACCTCCACTTAAGGTCAATTTATGTAAGGAAATACTGTATTATGATTATAATTATAGAAAGTCTTTTGAGATTTTGATTGCCTTCTGATTCAAATATTTCTTTGGTTGTCAGGTCATTTATCATTTAAATGCAGATTAATGTGCAGATTGAGAGTTAAGGTGAAGGGTTCTTCTCCTTTAAAAACATCTCACTCTAATTTAGAGAATCTTAGCACTGGAAAGCAATTTAGAGATCTGCTGGCCCATGCCCTATGTTTCAGAGAAGAAAAAACTAGAGACCAGAAAAGTTGCATGACTAGTTCAAGATCACTCATCTGTATAATGACAGAGATAAACTCTGTAATAGTAGGTGAAAGATCTCTCCACTGAATATCATGGGCAAAAAAGAAGTTATACTCCCATCACATCCTATAGAAAAATTGGTTACTGTGAGGATTATTTTGTTTTGTTTTGTGGCTTTGATGTTGTTGTTCAGACAGTTCAACTTTTTATATTTGTTTTCCAAAGTGCTTAGAGCTCTCACTAGTAGGTAGAAGGTTCTCAGTACTTCTATCAGATGCAATTTCATGCATTAACTTTTGTGGCTGAGATATATGGTTGTGGCTAACTTAATGACAGCTGTGAGTCCCATCTGCTAGTTTAAACCAAAGGACTCAGGATTAGTAATTGGACTGACCAATATAATCTCATTTGGTTACTTTTATTTCATGGATGGTATACACTGTAGTCATTACATTTTTTAAAAAAAATTATGAGCAAAGTGAAGCCCTCCAACCTAAGTATAATACTAAGAAAAAGCTACTGGATCAATGTATGCTTTTTTTTTTAAGGTATTAATCTTTTAAACATTGGGAAAGGCTAAAAAGCTTCCCTGCAAGAAGGTCTTATGTGCCCCCCCCCCCCACATTTCATATAACAATTTTATTGGAGGCATTCTTACTTTTTAAAAAACCTATTTTTATTGATTTCACAGAGGAAGGGAAAGGGAGAGAGAGATAGAAACATCAATGATGAGAGAGAATCATTGGTCAGCTGCCTCCCGCATGCCCGCACTGGGGATTGAGCCCACAACCCGGGCATGTGCCCTGACCAGGAATTAAACCATGACCTCCTGGTTTATAGGTCGATGTTCAACCACTGAACCAAACTGACTGGGCCTTACTCTTTTTAAAAACCTTTTATTTTTTATTGTAAAGTTTATAATACATTCAGAAAAGTGTGTGAAAACCTATGTGTAAATCTTAAGTAATTATTGTAATAACCCTTTTGCTTTTCTTTATAACATTGCCACCATTATGTATTCTTCAACAAAAAATAAAACATTATAAACTTTATAATGTTTTATATAATGGGGTCAGACAGTGAGTAATCTTCCACTCAACACTATGTTATGTGTCATCTTTCATTCAATACTATCTTCGTGAAGTTCATTCATATTTGCATGTAGTTGCTGCCTCTGCCAGCCCTCTCAGTCCCAGCTTCGTCTGGAAGGTCTTTCTGGATGGTCGTTCTGCTCTTCAGTCTAATTAGCATATTAGCTCTTTATTATGAAAAAGGTTAAAGACAAAGAGAGAATCTTAAAAGCAGCAAGAGAAAAGCAGTTAGCTACCTACAAGGGTGCTCCCATAGACTATCAGCTGATTTCTCAACAGAAACTTTGCAGGCCAGAAGGGATCAACAAGAACTATTCAAGTGATGGAGAAGCAAGGACCTATAAACAAGATTCCTCTACCCAGCAAAGCTATCATTTAGAATTGAGGACAAGAGCTTTCCCAGACACTCGCAACTAAAGAGGTTACAAATGTAAGAGAGTAGGAGCA
The DNA here is from genome assembly GCF_000147115.1 of Myotis lucifugus. NCBI lineage: Eukaryota > Metazoa > Chordata > Mammalia > Chiroptera > Vespertilionidae > Myotis > Myotis lucifugus. The sequence continues at coordinate 2,263,363 of NW_005871125.1, forward strand.
CAAACATTCAAAAATATTT
>NW_005871125.1:2263542-2354736 GCF_000147115.1 Myotis lucifugus
GATTATGCTCCGCTCATCCTCCTCATATTATAGTTCGAGTGCGCGGCGTCGTAAAGCACGACGGCGAGGACTTCGACTACTGTTCATGTGCTGCTGCTCGTCCTGCTCTTCATTCTTGACGAGCGCCGAGGAGGAGGAAGAAGAAAAAGATAAAAAAATGTTCAGCAGAAGGCATATACAGGTTTATCTGTAATACATCCATGTGTATTAGCCCCAAACTGTAAGCAACCTAACTATCTCCTCCTCCTCCTCCTCCTCCTCAAGACCCTGTATCATTTCATACTGTTAAAGAGTGATGATGAACTTCTTTAGTTTTTAGTTGTCTGGGAAGCTCTTTGTCCTTCAATTCTAAATGATAGCTTTGCTGGGTAGAGGAATCTTGGTTATAGGTCCTTGCTTCTCATCACTTTGAATATTTCTTGTCGATCCCTTCCAGCCTGCAAAGTTTCTGTTGAGAAATCAACTGATAGTCTATGGGAGCACCCTTGTAGGTAGCTAACTGCTTTTCTCTTGCTGCTTTTAAGATTCTCTCTTTGTCCTTAACCTTTTTCATTTTAATTATGATGTGTCTTGGTGTGTGCCTCTTTGGGTTCATCTTATTTGGACTCTGTGCTTCCTTGATTTATATGTCTATTTCCATTACCAGGTTAGGACAGTTTTCAAATAGGTTTTCAATTTCTTGATCTTTTATCTTTCCAGCACCTCTATGATACAAATGTTGGTACACTTGAAGTTGTCCCAGAGGCCAAATGAACCACATTCTTGAAAAATTTATTGTCAAATTTTTAAAATTTTTGCTCATCTAGTAGATGTGCAGTAATATTCCATATATATGTTTTGTGATGAATTTTTCTTAATCTGTGACTTGCCTATTCATTTTTATTAACTGTATGTGTAGTTCACTTTCTCCCCTCACTTTTTCTCTTCCTCCTCCCTATATAATTGTAAGCTTTGTGAGGACAGGGGCTGAGTTTATTTATTAATTTATTATTTTTTTTGTTAATTTTCGCCCAAGAATGTTTTTTTATCGATTCTTAAAGTGGAAGGGAGGGGGAGGGACAGAGATAGCAACATCAATGGGAGAGAGACACATCAATTGGTTGCCTCCTGCACGCACCCCCACCAGGACCAGGGATCAAGCCTGAAACTGAGGTACGTGCCCTTGACAGGAATTAAACCCAGGACCCTTCAGTCCATGGGCTGACACTCTATCCACTGAGCCAAAATGTCTAGGACTGGGCTGAGGGTTTTTTTTTTGTTTGTTTGTTTGTTTTTTATATTCAGATCCCACACTAGAGCACAGTGTCTTGAAGCACATACTAGTAATCCTATTTTAAAAATAAATGTCATTTAAAAAAATAGCCAATTTTGTTTTCTGTTTTCTATTTCTCTTATTTCACAAATAATTTGCATGAAACATGTTTTTTTTTTACTCTGGATGAGTAGTTCCACCTGCATCTTTAATCCTTGTGGTGAAAGCCACGTTGTTCCACTCACAGTACGATGAAGGGTATCCTGGACTGTACTCCTGACCTCATAATGAAAATTACCAGCAGGATTGGAGGATTCCTAAATAATATGAGCCTGCTCTCCTGCAAATGTCTTTAACAATAAATGATGAGAAAGGCAAAAGGTGCAATTTATATATATTTTATTATGGAACATCTCTGTAGATTTTGAGTCCAAATTTAAACTAAAAATGGAAGAGAGCTTATCCTTTTTGGTCTTTGGTTACATATAATGGAATAATTTCAGTTAGGAGTGAGATAATGACTCCTTTGGGATCAGAAGGATTCCAAGAGATTATAGAGGTACCTTGTTTTTTTGGCTTAATTGTAGACAGTTTCAATAAGGGTGATACATTATTTCTGACCAGTTGATTTAATGGGAAATGGATTATGATTAGAAATATGAGTTAAAGCCATGCCAAAAACCTTCAGAAAATTATAACTAAAGGTCTGTGTAAGAGAAATTACTTTTTACAACATGGCAGAAAACACTATGTAGTATCAGATTCCAGAAAGAAGGAGTGTTAGAACTGGAAAAAACATTAGTGATCCAGTCTCTTCATGCTACATGAAAGTGGGAACCAGAGCCATAAAAGGACTTACTGAAGATCACATAGTCAGGCAATTAGTTGATTGAGGCATGCTTGCTACATTGGTCTTTTGACTTGTTCACATTCCTGTTATGGATATGTGATACTAAAGGAGTTTGTTGAACTACTATTATCCCATAATTCCAACATGTTGCATCTTCTCTTAATTTGACTTCCCTGGGCCCTAGCTTACTTGTGTATAAAATAGGGGTGGGGAGACTAGTTGATAACCAGGTTTGTTTCTATTTATAAAAATTTCATTCTTTCATGGATCTTTTTTTTTAGTTTTTTTTTTTTACTTTATTTTTTACTGTATACGCTATTGCAGATATTCCCTTTTTCCTCCCCTTGCCCACCTCCCCCCAACCCCACCCTTGTCCCCTTTCCCTCTGGCAATCATCACACTGTTGTCTGTGTCTATGGGTTATGCATATATATTCTTTGGCTAATTCCTTCACCTTCTTTCATCCAGTTCCCCTCCCCACTGACAGCTGTCAGTCTGTTCCACATGTCCATGCCTCTGTCTCTATTTTGTTCATCAGTTCATTTTGTTCATTAGATTCCACATATAAGTGAGATCATGTGGTATTTATCTTTCTCTGACTGGCTTATTTCATTCATGCTGTTGAAAAAGAGTAAGAGTTCTTTCCTTTTTATAGCCATGCAGTATTCCATTGAGTAAATGTACCATGACTTTTATATCCACTCACCTGGCTTGTTTCCAGATCTTGGCTATTGTAGGTAACTTTGCTATGAAAATAGCGGTGCATATATTCTTTCAAACTGGTGTTTCGGGATTCTTAGGATATATTCCTAGAAGTGGGATCGCTAAGTCAAAAGGCAGTTCCATTTTTATTTGTTTCAGGAAGCTCCATACTGTTTTCCGCAGTGGCTGTACCATTCTGTATTCCCACAGTACACCAGGTTTTCCTTTTCTCCACATCCTCGCCAGCACTTGTTGTTTGTTGATTTATTGATGGTGGCCATTCTGGGAGATGTGATATCTCATTATAGTGTTAATTTCATCTCTCTGATGATTAGTGATGTTGAACATTTTTCATATGCCTTTTGGCCATCTGTATGTCCTCTTTGGAGAAGTGTCTATTCAGGTCCTTTGCCCATTTTTTAATTGAATTGTTTATCTTCTTGGTGTTGAGTTGTATAAGTTCTTTATATATTTTGGAATTTAAACCCTTATTAGATGTATCATTGGTGAATATATTCTCCCATACAGCAGGATCCCTTTTCATTTGGTTAATGCTTTCTTTTGCAGTGCAGAAGCTTTTTAACTTGATATAGTCCTATTTGTTTATTTTTCCCTTGTTTCCTTTGTCTTAGGAGATATACTGGCAAACATATTGCTACAAGAGATGTCTGATATTTTACTGCCTATGCTTTCTCCAAGGATTTTATGGTTTTATGAGTTACATTTAAGCCTTTTATCCATTTTGAGTTTATTCTTGTGTATAGTGTAAATTGGTGGTCTGGTTTCATTTTTTTTTGCATTTATCTGTTCAATTTTCCTAACACTCATTGAAGAGACTGTCTTTACCCCATTGTATGTTCTTGCCTCCTTTGTCAAATATTAATTGACCATATAGGTGTGGGTTTATTTTTGAGCCATCTGTTCAGTTCCATTGATCTGTATGCCTGTTCTTGTGCCATTGATCTGTATGCCTGTTCTTTGATTAAAATAGCCCTGTAGTATAGTTTGATAAATGGCATTGTGATACCTCCAACTGTGTTCTTCTTTCTCAAGATTGCTGTGGCTATTCAGCGTTTTTTGTTTGTTTGTTTGTTTTTGGTTCCATACCAATTTTTGGAGTATTTGTTCTAGATCTGTGAAATATGCCATTGGCATTTTAATAGGAATTGCATTGAATACTATAGGTTGCTTTGGATAGTATGGACATTTTAATGATGTTAATTCTTCCAATCCATGAACACAGTATATGCTTTCATTTATTTATATCTTCCTCAATTTCTTTCTTCAATGTCTTATTGTTTTCCAAGTACAGGTCTTTTACCTCCTTAGTAAATTTATTTTTAGACACCTTATTTTTTTGTTGCAATAGCATATGGAATTGTTTTCTTAGTTTCTTTTTATGATAGTTGATTATTGGTGTGTAAAAAAGCCATTCATGTCCAAATATTAATTTTGTATCCTGCTACTTTGCCAAATTCATTTATTAGATCTATTAGTTTTTAGGTGGAGTCTTCAATGTTCTCTATGTATAATATCATGGTATCTGTGAAAAATGGCAGTTTTACTTCCTCCTTTCCAATATGGATGCCTTTTATTTCTCCTTCTTGTCTGATTGCTGTGGCTAGGACTTCCAATACTATTTTGAATAAGAGTGGTGAAAGTTGACATCACTGTCTTATTCCTGATTTTAAGGGAAACACTTTCAGTTTTTGCCCATTGAGTATGTTGTTAGCTGTAGATTTTTAAAAAAAAATATATGGCTCCTGTTTTGTTGAGGTATGATCCCTCTATTCCCACTTTGCTGAGTTTTTATCATAAGGGTGCTGGATTTTATCAAATGCTCTTTCTGCATCTATTGATATGATCATGTAATTTTTATCCTTCATTTTGTTTATGTGGTGTATCACATTTATTGATTTGCGAATATTGTACCAACCTTACATCCCCAGAATAAATCCCAGTTGATCATGGTGCATGATCTTTTTAATGTATTGCTAAATCTGGTTTGCTAATATTTTGTTGAGGATTTTAGCGTCTATGTTCATCAGGAATACAATTTTCTTTCTTTGTAGTATCTTTATCTGGTTTTGGAATTAGGATAGTACAGGCCTCATCAAAAGAGGTTGGAAATCTTCCCTCTTCTTGAATTTTTTGTAATAATTTGAGGATAGGTGTTAGTTCATCTTTGAATGGTAAAATTCACCTGTGAAGCCATCCAATGCAGGACTTTTATTTGCTGGGAATTTTTTTTTATTACTGCTTCAATTTCATTAGTTGTAATCTGTCTATTCAGGTTTTCTGATTCTTCCTGATTCAGTTTTAGAAGATTGTATATTCCTAGGAATTTATTTATTTCACCCAGGTTGTCCAATTTGTTGGCATATAGTTGTTTATAGTATTTTTTACAATCCTTTGAATTTCTGTGATATCATTTTGTTACTTCTCATCTTTTATTTCTGATTTTATTTATTTGGGTCCTCTCTTTGATTTTCTTGATGAGTCTGGTTAAATGTTCATCAATGTTGTTTATCTTTTCAAAGGACCAGGTCTTGATTTCATTGATCTTTTGTATTGTTTTGTTAGTCTCTCTATTTCTGCTCTGATCTTCATTATTTTCTTTCTTCTACCTACTCTGGGCTTTGTTTATTATTGTTTTTTTCTATTTCTTTTAGAACTAGGGTTAGATTGTTTATTTGAGATTTTTCTTGCTTCTTGAAGTAGGCCTGTAATGCTATGAACTTTCCTCTCAGATCTGCTTTTGTTGTGTCCCATAGATTTTGGGTTGTTGTGTGTTCATTTTCATGTAATTTTTTATTTCTTTGATCTCATTGATAACCCATTCATTTTTTAATAACATGCTATTTAGCCTCTATGTGTTTAATGCTTTTGAGTTTTTTAAATTGTAGTTGATTTCTAGTTTTATGCCATTGCAATCCGAGAAGATGCTTGATATGCTTTTAATCTTTTTGAATTTGTTAAGACTTATTTTGTGTACTAAAATGTGGTTTGTCTTTGAGAATGTTCCATATGCACTTGAAAATTCTGCTGCTTTGGGACCAAATGTTCTGTAAATATTAATTAAATCTACTTGATCTAGTGTATTGTTTAAGGTTGCTGTGTCCTTGTTGATTTTTCGTCTGGAAGATCTATCCGTTGATGACAGTGGGGTGTTAAAATACCCTACTGTAACTGTATTGCTGTTGATCTCTCTCTTAAAGTCCATCAAGATTTTCTTTATATATTTAGGTGCTCCTATATTGGATGCATATAGGTTTACAACGGTTATATCCTCTTGTTGGATCAATTCCTTTAGTATTATGTAGTGACCTTCTTTGTCTCTAGTTATGGCATTTTTTTAAGTCTATTTTGTCAGATATATGTATTGCTACCCCAGCTTTTATTTTCATTTCCATTTACATGAAATATTTTTTTCCATCCCTTCATTTTCAGACTGTTTGAATATTTTGTTTTGAGGTGTGTCTCCTGTAGGCAGCATATATATGGGTCATGTTTTCTTATCCATTCAGCTACCCTATGTCTTTTGATTGGAGCATTTAATCCATTTACATTTAAGGTTATTATTGATAGGTACTTATTTATTGCCATTTTTCTTTATACCTATGTTTCTCTCTATACATTTGTTCATGGTTCTTTAAAAAAAAGAAAGTAGAGATAGTTGTTTAAAGAACCTTAGAATTCTTTCCTCCTTCAGTCTCATTTCTTGCCACTTTGTGCCCATCCCATCCCCTCACCTAAACTAAAATACCGCTTCCCAAATGCCCAGGTTCTCTTGTTGTCTCAGAGCATCTGCACATGATGTGCCATTTGATGTCTTTGCCCTGCTAACTCCTATTTGTTCTTTTTAAAATATAAAATATATAATATATATATATATTTGATTTCAGAGAAGAAGGGAGAAGGAAAGAGATAGAAACATCAATGATGAAAGAGAATCATTGATTGGCTGCTTCCTGCATGTTCCACCATGGGGATCAAGCCCACAACCCGGGCAGCCCAAGAATCAAACCATTACCTCCTCCTGGTTTAGAGGTCAACACTCAACCACTGAACCATACTAGCCAGGCCTAGTTGTTCTTTAAGGCTCAGTTTGAGCACCAACTTCTCAGGAAGCCTTTCTTGATATCTTCTTCTAAACTTCCCCAGCACCTAGTGCCTCCTGCTATTACAATGTTTATCACACTGTATTGTAACTGTCTATGTAGATCCCTCTCCCTCTCCCTTTCTAGGTTGTGAGTTCCTCAGCTCTGAATATGAGTGCCTGCAATGTGTCAGAAACATAGGACAGGTTCAATAAATGTTTGTTTAATAATATATAGACAGATTGCCAATTGTTTATCTCCAGGAGATGATCAGCAGTTCCACATTGATCTATATCTTATCTTCCTGCAGATTTTGACATTTTGTCATTGGCTGATTGGCAAGGCCAGTTTGTGTCTTGGATTGAATAATGAAGTTAAGATTCATTTTCCATGAGCCACCTCTAAACATTGCCCTTGTGAAGTCCCTTGGTGCCACTTTGCTAATGGAAGGAGCTCAAGGTGAGTGACTTTTGAACCTTCATCATTGAGGACAGCTTGAAGCTAGGTTATTTGCCATCTGGCTGCACTTGAACATCCCAAACCATGTTTTAAGGAGGGGGCTCCAGAAAGACATGTAGGCCTCAAAGAAAGTGTGGCTGCTATGAGTTTACAACATCTCGTGTACACAGGTAGCCTCTTTAGAGTTCTGGGGATTTAGGTGTGATGTTTTTCTCTGCAGTGGGAGGATGAAAAGAGGTCAGTCTTTTAAAAAATTATCAGAGGTTTTCCCCTCTGAGTTTGCTAAGTGGTTTCTAACATGTTAACTCAGGCTGCTGCTTCTGATTGCTGGTTAATTGCTGGCAATAGTGTGGCTGTCCTGACAGCAGCTAGATATTAGGGGTAAGAATAGAATGGTTTAAATGGCAGTAGAGTGCCGAGACCCACAAGCCCAGATTGCCCTAGGCAGCTAAAGAAGCCACTTAGCAAGGGGAGCTCAGAAGGGAAAGCTTGCTTGGGAGCCCAAGGCTACCAGGAGTATGAAAGCAGAGGACATGATTCTGGCAGGAACTGGGACTCTGCTGTGTTAATTTTCATGCTAACCGATAAAGTTGGTCACCATGCTTTTGGAAAGTTGTATCTCAGTATCTCAGTGTGTTGGAATTCTGAAGGAATCCAGGATAAAATAAGAGAAGTATTACCAAATGGAAATCAGAAAATTCAAGATTTTGATAACCTGAGCAAAATTAATGCCCATGACATGTAACAGAAAAGTAATTTCATACTATTGAGATTACCTAATAATTATTGGTAAACGTTATGAAAGAGGCTTTCCCCCTTCACCTCTGCTTTTCCTTCTCTCCTGGGCTGGGGTGGGGATGTGGACAGAGGAAGTCCTTTCTGTCATTCATTTATTGAGCTCACTGACTGCAATGTAGCAGGCTTTAGGGATATAACATGAAACTGGATGGAATTTAAAGGGTATTTGTCCTTTCTGCTTTTTCATTATTCCTCTGAATGTTTAATTCAGCTATTGACCCTGCTGGATGCTATTTTCTTTTCTTTGGTTGGGGTGAAATGGCTGGCTGGCTATGTTTGTGTGTAGGTGAGGCAGATGGATGATAGTTTCAGCAGGAAGACCAGGGCACTTTCTTTGTAACTTGGGACTCAACAGCAGACACACAAGGAAGAAGGCTTGGATTGGGAGCCTTTGGATCTCTGAGGCCTGATTGAATTTGTTACGCTTTGTCAGAGTGAAGTCACCACAGACAAACATATTTGATCACTAGTTACATCTGTTGAGACTTTAGCAGGAAATTGTTGGCACACTGAAAAGGTCTTTTAAAGAGTTTAATGAATGAACATTTTCCCAGAGATATGGGCAGGGCTAAGGAAATCAGCAAGAGATGAAGAAACATCCAGAGAGTAGCAACAGTGGACAGAGCTTTCTGATTAAAATTTGGCAATTTCATGGAACTGTCACTTGGAGACAACATATCAGCTGAGGACTCAAGCATTTGACCATGGTGATGAATCATTCCCTTCCCATTGGAACATCTACAGATATTTTTAAATCATTTTATAGACGAAGCATGTTAAGGAGTTAGCCCAATACCATATCTCCAGTGAGTGGAAAAATTGAGGTTTGAACTCAGATATATCTGAATCTAAATGCCATGTCCCTTTTGGCTATAGTCATTATATCTCTCATACAAGGCAGTAAGAGATGGGGGTAAGGGGTGATGTCATTCTTACCTGTCCCTTTTATTATGAAAACAGAAACTACTGTAGAACCCTCTGGAAGACTTTTACTTATTTCTCACTGCTAAAATTATGTTACAAGGCCTCCTTACACACCCATCCCCACCACTAAACCTGCAGAGAAGGCTAGGAAGATGACAAGTATTTGGTATTTCATCTTATATAGTGGAAAGTGATAAGGGAGTAGCAGTTGAGAATGATTCCTGAGTCAACCAACTAGTGGCTGACTTCTGTATTCTACAGTTCTTATGGCACATTCTTTCTTTAGATAACTTTATACATTGTAGCTGGTTTGGGTCAATACTGCAACTATTTGCCCTCTGGGTATTTAAGGTGGCAGCATATTTCTGATCTATTATGTATTGATTTTAAGTTGAACTCTGAATGCATTTTGATATTTCCTGTCTTGGGGTGTATGAGAGACACCTCACAGGAAAGCCTGTGGATGTTAACAATAATGCCTGTGGTACCAGCTTAGAGCAAGAGTGGAAAGCCCTGAGTATATTCCCTGGCACATAGCAGATATTTGGCAAATGGTGGCTATTATCACTACTCATCATTTGTGCATTTGGATGGGACTTGATGATAGAGAAAGATCTTGGATAGAAATGGATGGCTATGCAGATGGTTTTGACAAATGGGGCTTAGATGTGTGAACTCTGGTTTAAGACACCAGGTTATTCATTCTTGGCTAAGTGTGGAGAATGGATGGAGGGGCAGAACGCATTTGTTCAGAAGCTAGCTAGAGTGCTTTGAATTGCACAGGGCAGGAGAAGGAGAGAAAACCACAGGCAGATAGCTCTGTAAAATAAGTTCTATAAGAATAGGACTTGTGAGTTAAAAGAAAGGTAAAATGATGGCAAATTGTTGCAGTTCACATGAGAGAGGATTGGGGAGTGAACTGGAGATTGTAATATTTAAGCTTTGCCCTCTCATTGGACTGGTCCCGTTATATTACAATCATGTCATATTTACATTTATTTTGCCTTGTCAACATAATCTGAGATAAGACAAGCACCATTCTAATTTTCCTGGAGGGGATGGAAGTAGATTCCAGACCTCAGATATGGCATTAAGTTTAGATGATGGCTTAGATGAAAAAAGAGATGTTCTTGTGCTCTTGTATAAGGGTCTATGGGAAATTATAGTAGTATTGCTTATATAGCATTTGCTATGTGCCCAGCATTGTTCTAAGTACTTTACTTACATTATTTCATTTAATCTTCACAATGATCATATGCAGAAGATACCATTATCATCCCGTTTACAGTTGAGGAAACTGAAGGAAGGGAGGATGAGTGACTTGACTAAAATCACACAGCTCATAGTAGTTTAAACCCTGGCAGTCTGCTCTGGAAGCCAGGCTGATTCCCCATATCAATAGTTATGCTGGCTTAAATTTCTTTCTTTTATAGGATTAATAAATTGGCAATTGCAGTAATGTAGTTGTTATTCCTTGCTTTTGAAATATTCAATTCTGTTATAGAAGATGAATAAATTTATAAAACATAGGTGAAACATTTTAAGGTCTAGATAAGCAGTTAGTAAATAGAGTATGTTTGTGTCAAACAGAGATGGGAAGAAATAAAAAGACCAAAATATATCAAATATTCATGAGGTCCTGAGTGCCAAATATTCATTATAAACTAAATATATATGGGATATAAGATATACTAAATATTAAAAAGGCACAAGGTATTCTGTTTACTAAATGAGCACATAATATTTATGACACCCTAATTCATAGCCATTCTGACCACATGTGCCCCCTTGTCCAAGAAACACAAATAAAGTCACGGCTATTTATTAGCTAAGAAGTGAGTTATAGCTGTGGCCAGAGATATTTGTCCCTACATCTCTCCAATGAAATAAATGTGTAATGGGCTGGGTACCTTCCACTTATGGGACCCCCTTGTGCAAATCTCAATTCCGGTTTTTGTAACCATGTCATCAGTAGGAAACGTGTGTGTGTGTGTGTGTGTGTGTGTGTGTGTGTGTGTGTGTGAGAGAGAGAGAGAGAGAGAGAGAGAGAGAGAGAGAGAACACAAATGTACACTGCTAGCCCAGGATTTAAGCAGTGAGGCCTTTTCACTCTGCACCCTCTTAAGTGTGTTAACTTATCATGATATCACTTCCCTTCTTTCTATGTGTTATAAATGGATCTTTAACAAACCATTCTATGACCTCCTGGTAGTATTTTTGACATTCTGGTTACCTACAATGGCATCAAGGTAATTTCCCACAGAACAGTGGTAGATGCAGACTATGGATACCTCAACAAAGGCCCCTGACAATCATACATGGGATCCTTGTGGGAAAATATAAGCTGGGAACTACTACAAACAGAGGGACACCTGTCTGCTCCTGGTGGCAATATTTTGGGACCTGAAACCCAGGAAGAAGGTTTCTGGTGATGCTTCATCTCTGTGCTCTGTTCTGGTGATTGAAGACACAAGGTAAGCTAATCAAATTTAAAGACATGGTAAATATCGAAAGGTTTTCATGTTGGAATGGTGTTTCATCTGTTCTGATTCTATGAGTGGAGCCGCGGGAAATCAATTCCATTTTGGACGAGATTATGAGATGTGAGGTGAGGGGAAGGAGGAGTGTGGGAACCGGCGATGGACTTTAATGAGGTACAGTTGAGTCCACAGAATTTTGAATGAGGTGATATAGGGAAGAATGACAACAGGGTTCAGCCTCAAGAGGTGTGTATGACAGGAGGGAGATAGGAAAATAGGTCCTAGGAGAGGAGTACCACAGAGCAAGAGGTGCCCAGTAGAGGGGACCAATGGTTTCCCGGGGAATATGAAGGAAGCTGCTAATCCCGGCATCCTGGGAACTAAATCTCTCTGGTATCTAGGGTCTGCTGTGCCTGTGATAAGTGAGCCCGGCTCACTACATACTATTGATAGATATAGGGAGTGTGGACACCTCAAACCTATTCTAGCAATTACTGGGGTTCCTGCTCTCATACTGTTCCTAATGAGTTCTATTCCACTTCCCTCAAAATCTGAATTACTGTGCTGTGGGCCTTTGGGCTGGGACTTTGAAACCTGGTTTACTCTAAAAAGTAGTTTTCAAAAATTTTACCTTGACCCACAGTGAGAAATACATTTTACATCACAATTCAGTACATACATTAACATATATATACATATGAAACCAAAATAAGAGTTTCATGAAATTTACCTCTACCTCATTTGATGAACTCAAATGCTATTTCACTCAAAAAATGCTAATCACAACACACTAAATTGATATAATGGGTTGTGACTAATAGTTGGAAAAAATGTGTTAAAGGATTCAGGCTTGACTTTTGCTCTTTTTGTTGTTAGAACCCTGTGCTATATTGGGTAACAACTCTTGCCCCACTTGATTCCATGGAACCTAATTCATGCCGCCAACCAAATGCCTTAATTTCTTCCTCACAGATGGGTTAAAGATGAGTGAATTTATTTACTGGGGAACCCAAAGACTTTTGACCCAAATAATTTGCATATATTTATTCATGTAATTCTCATAGTCATGCTATCTATCCATTTATATACTTTATTTCTCCTTTCACAAATGAAGAAATGAGGATCAAGAAAGTTGTGTGATTCATCATCAATGGTTACCTAGGTATTAAGTGGGATAATTAGGACTTGAACCCAGGACTGTTTGGCTATAGTTTCAAGACAAGATGCCTCTCTTTATATCAACAAGATTCCTACCCCAAAATCTCTTCTATGTAGCAACTCTGGAGCTTGAATTCCCTTTCCATTTTCCCTCCTGAATCCCAAGCCCTCTTTTTTGCTATATATGCCACTGGAATAACTTGAAAGTAAAAATTTTATGTAGCATTTTTTTGGTCTTGTACATGTATCATTGGTGACTGTCCTCAGCCCCCTGGGTAACAATATATATAACTTTAACTTATCCTCATAAGTATTTCCTAAGAAACATTTTGATTGATGCAAAAATTGCCATCATAGAAGTAGCTGTCTGTTATGTTGTCTCCAATGACACATGACACTTTTCCTCCTTAATTAGGAACAGGATGCACGTATGATTTATATCCTCAAGTTATGCCTAACAGGTGACATCTCAGTTGTTAGTATTTGAAATATCCTTTATAAAGCCTAGATTTAGTACAACAAAATGTGAATGGCAAAATGGCAGATACACCACATTCTGGGAAAATTTCTTATTACCCTGTGTCTTCTTTATGTATAAGATAAATGTGCCAATACATGCCATCTAGAGATGTCTAGAACTGTAGACATCTTTTAAAGCCTTGATGATCTTTGTTTAAATATGAGGTTAATGTCTTTGTGCTTGAAGAATATTTTCAAATGGGTTAGGGTGGCTTTATTGCTAAAAAGAACATGAATCATGCACGAATAAGTAGAAAAGATCCTAGAGTTATATCAAGACAATGGAAATTTGGTCACTTAAAAAATACAACTTTTTTTCTGATTATAAAACAAATACACATTTATTATTTTTTGAAACAAAAAATGTATAACCTGGGGGGCTGAGTAAGGGCTGGGAGGAAGGAGGTAAAGGGGGAAAATGGGAGATATCTGTAATATCATCAACAATAACAAATATATTTAAAAAATGTGTAAAGCAGAAAATGATATGCTCAATACCAGAGTTAACTGTTAACATTTTAGGTATAATTATCTCCAGTGTTTTTTTTCAACATGTCTCAAATAATAAACATATGTTTACAAGATTGGAATTAAACACATTATATTGAAATATAGTTTCATATATCTGCTTAAGAAAATTAAATTAAAATTTGAAAATTTTATAAAGAACTTTTCCTATGCCACCATATAGTCTTTGGAATTATATATTTTTAAATTTATTTATTCCTTTCTTGGGCATTCTGGTTTGTTTTTAGGATATTAAAAGTATAGTCAAATATTGTTATGTTTTTCCATGCAAACTTATGAAATTACTACATACATGAAAAGTAATATGAGAAGGTGGAAAATATTGGAAACACAAACAGTTCATGTAAAAGCAATTTTAACATTAACATTGCCTGGTTGCAATGGTTTGACTTATGAGGGCCTGTCAGCCACACTGCTTTGTTTTGTTCTGTGTTTTGACAGCATAGGTATTTGTTAATTCTCTATATATTTGACTTTATACAGCACACTTCCTCCAAACACCTTCTTTCTTCGGAATGCTACACATGTCCCCTTGATGATTGATGTTAGCTGATGGTGCTGATTAGTTAAATCATTGGTGCAACTTGAGAAAGAATGCCTTTTATTAATGACATTCTTTGACCAGTATATTTTTCATTAAATGTCACTGTTCCACAGAGAGATATTTCAATAAGACCTAAAATATTTCAATAAATTTCTATTTTAAAAAAAGGTTATTTCTAAAGAAATAAGTTTGAAAGGAAAAAATCTCCTACGTTTTCCTCTATTACCATTCCCCTCATAGCTCAGTGAAACAAAAGTGACAGGAAGTCACTTGGCCTGGGTTTGGTCTTGGGTGTGCCTAGGACCCCAGGACAGCCTATGCTGGCTGCCCTTTAATTATTCTCTGTGATTGAAGCTTTTGTTGTGGTTTCCACTTAATATTCCACATAGAGATCTGATTTTCTCTCTGTTGTGTTAACTATTAAATTAACTTTGTAATACAGTGATTTTAAATTGTGCTCCACAAGGCACAAAGGTGTTGATCTCCAATGTAACCGGGGAGGTTGCTATATGTGCTGATTTTGGACCTTAATTCTAGACATTCTGACTCAGTAAGTCTGGAATGGGGTCCACATTTTGAGAGCCATCCTTCTGGGGAGGGGACTGGGTAGTGATAGGCAGATGGGTGGGCTTTAACAATCCCTCTGTCCTACCAGAATAGAAGTTTTTAAAAAAGAATCTGAAAACAACCTTTCTAAAGAATGCTGTTCCTCCACCGTAATACAAACGTCAGAAAAGCAATAACTTTCAGAAGCTCATAGAGACTTTCAGAATCTTACAAGAGGTATCTCTATAACACAAGGAGGTTGCCAGCTGCTCCATTTCTGGAAAAACTTTAAAATGTTTTGTCCATACTTTTGCCTTCTTCCTGTTTTTCCTCCTGTTATTTACTCTCAGCAATTGAACAGACATTCTCTATGATGTGAAGAGTGATATTAGTGGATGTTTTCATGAAGAATGAGAAAAGGGACAGAAACAGCTACTAAGTTTTTGCAATAGCATAAAAATATAGTAACACTAGAGGCCTGGTGCACGGATTTGTGCACTGATGGTGTCCCTTGGCATGGCCTATGCTGTTTCTTTCAAGTGGGTTGTTTAAAATAGGTAGAGTAAGTTATTTTTTAAAAATGTGTGCATGCCATGGGCTCACTCCCAGTCACTCCCTATCAGGAAAGGCTTGTGCCACCACAGGAGCGTTCGCCAGCCATGAGCTCGGCATCTGGCACCTGGCAATCAGCTGAGCAGCACTCCCACTGTGGGAGCGCACTGATTACCAGGAGGCAGATCCCGCGTTGAGCGTCTGCCCCTGGTGGTCAGTGCGCATCATAGTTACTGGTTGATCGGTTGGTTGCTTAGGCTTTTATATATATAGATGCTTCGCAATTTTTAATGTGTAGGGGGTCATCCCACAGTAACATGTGACTATGCTGTTTCTTTCAAGTGGGTTGTTTAAAATAGGTAGAGTAAGTTATTTTTAAAAAATGTGTGCATATATGGCCAATAACTCTTGATTTAAATAATTCAGTATAGACATGTAAGTGGGTGTGTCTGAATTACCTAGAGTCCACTCAAATTTGGGCAATCAGTTAACCTAGGCTGCATGCATGTTTCTAGGGATGGTAGTTGATATTTAACCAAACAGACAGCCCTTCAAACCTTCCAGCCATCTTTATCTGTGATCTAAATGGGACTAGACATTTTGTTAATGTTATAAATTGGTTCTTATTGCTGAAATTAATGGCTTGATCTTTTGTACAATGGCTTTTAGAAATAGTTTTTTTTCGTTGCTGAAATTACCAGAATTTAAAATATATGGATTGTTCAATATATTTTACAGGCACTTTCCAACTCTTTATGAAAAAGTATAAGAGGCTAGGAAGTACATTTCCCTTCACATGTGGGGTTGGTGCCTGAGGCTTCAATATGATATGATACTGAGTTCCCACAATTTTGAAGATTCTGGTCCCTTGAGGCTGACTGAGAGGTTAACTGAATTTTGTCTGTATAATTTATGTTTTTTTTATTATATATTTTTTGTGCAAGGTGTGGTCAGAGCACTTAAGAATACAGAGCCTAGGACTTCATCTAGCTAAGAAAACAGGTTGCTTTTGTGCTATCTGCTAGTAAATGCTTGTAGTTGTTGCAGAATTTTATCTGAGAATTGCTTTACCTATAACTTTCCACAAATATAAACATTTATTAACAATATGTTAACACAAATATACTTTCATGTAACAAAATTTGTTATCAAAATTATAATGTTTTGAACAATGTTTTGAATTATTAAAATAAACCATTCAACATTAAAAGAAAACTCCTATTTGCCTTAAATAGAAATCTAATTTTCTGATAAGAATCAGAATAAATGTAGGTTTAATTTAAATTTTATGATAACTAGTATGTATTTATCTCACAATTAATATATTTACCTAATAATAAATATATTTATCTGACAAAATAATGGATAGCTAGTGCTTTGTCTTTTCAAATCATCTGTGCAAATAGTCTTTCAATTTTTAAAATTATTCTTCATCAAATAGCTAAGGAACAAGCACTTCTTCTGGGAAGATGAAGTAGACATATTTTTCCCTATTTCTTCTGCTAAGTATAACCATGGACAGTAAATATACAATAATCATAAGGAGATTCTGAAAGAAGAAAAGAAGAAGACAGACAAGCTAGGATCCTCAAGACCCAAGGAACACCAAAATGGTCAATGCCCTGGGTTTTCTTTTTGTCTCAGGTATCCCAGAATTAGAGCTTGATAAACTGGTAACCTGGGAACACCAACAAATGGAGACCAAAAAAAAAAAAAAAAAAAAAAAAGCCCCAGCTCAAGCCTGCTTTCTCTAGCCTAAAATCCAGGAAAGGGGCAGCTTAGGAAGGCATAAAACTTTTAGATAATAACTGCTTTACTCCAGCCAAATACCACAGAAAAACCATGGTTCCACTTCACCCCACCAGAAAAGACTTTCCATCCTCTCTGAGCTGTAACAAGGAAACCCTTCTGCTGGAAAGGTACCAGAGAAGACCTTCCATCACTGCACAGTCGTAATAGGACCACCTTCCTGCCATCCATAGTACTAAAAAACTATGCAAAAAAGATACATTAAAAATAATACAGATCAATCTAAATGGAATTCTAAAAATTGTTTAAGTTACTGATCAGATGACAGGAAAAGAAAACAGAAATGGAATACTGAGAGAACAAAAAGAAAACTAAAAATTTAAATGGTAAGTTTAGGCCACAGGATTTGAATGGTTTAAATATATCAGCTATAAGACAGAGATTGGCAGAGTATATTAAAAATGACCCAACTATATACCCTGTATAAGAAATTCACTTCAAATATAATGAAATAGAAAGTTTGAAAGTAAAGAGATGGACAAATATCTATCATGCAAACATTAATCAAAATAAATCAGGAGTGGCTATATTAATATCAGATAAAATAGACTTAGAGAAAAGAAATTTAGAGTCAGAAATGACATTATAAAATGACAACAGGTCAATCTACCAAGAAGAGATAGTATTCTAAAGGTGTATGCACCAAACAACAGAGCTGCAAAATATGTGAAGCCCAAACTGGTAGAACTAAAAGAAGAAATAGGCAAATCCACAATTGTAGTTGAAGATTTCAGTACTTCTCTATCAATTGTGATAGAACAACTAAACAGAAAATAAGCAAGGATATGGAAGAACTCTGCATCACCAGCCTACAAAACCTAATTGACATTTTTAGAAAGTTTCACCCAACCTCATCAATATACATATTATTTTCAAGTGCCCATGGGACATATACCAAATAGAACATATCTTAGGCCTTAATACAAACCTCAACAAATTTATAAGAAGTCATATAGTATGTGCTTTCTGGCCACAATTGAATTAATCTAGAAATCACCAACAGAAGCAAAATCTCCAAGCACCTGGAAAGTAAACAATACACTTCTAAGTAATCCATGGGTCAAAGATTATACTGAAGAAAAAATAAATTGAACTGAATGAAAATGAATATACAACATATCAAAATTTGTGGGATAGCTAAAACAGTACTGAAAGGGAATTATCCTATACTAGAGGCCCGGTGCACAAAATTTGTGAAGGAGGAGGTGGGTCCCTCAACCCGGCTTGCACCCTCTCCAATCCAGGACCCCTCGGGGGATGTCTTACTGCCTCTCGCAATCTGGGACCACTGGCTACTAACCGCTCACCTGCCTGCCTGCCAGATCTCTCCTAAGCCCTCTGTCTGCCTGCCTGATCTCCCCTAACCACCTCTGCCTGCCTAATTGCTCCTAACTGCTCCCTGCGGACCTGATCACCCCTAACCACCTCTGCCTCACCCTGCACCTGGGACCTGGGTTTCCCTCCCTCTGGCCAGCCGCAGGTACCCAGGATCCGGGCCAGCTTCGCCCGGGCCGGCCACAGCCGCAGGGGACCGTGGGCGGGCAGCTTCACCCAGGCCACAGCCGCAGGCGCCTGGGACCACGGGACTTGTGGCTTGTCCCTCTCCTGGGCTGCAGGCGCAGGCGCAGCCACTGGCACCTGGGACCGTGTGGCGGGTGGCTTGTCTCTCTCCTGGGTCGCAGCCCCAGACACTGGCGCCTGGGACCACGGGACGTGTGGCTTGTCCCTCTCCTGGGCTGCAGGCGCAGGCGCAGCCACTGGCACCTGGGACCGTGTGGCGGGTGGCTTGTCTCTCTCCTGGGTTGCAGCCCCAGACACTGGCGCCTGGGACCACGGGGCGTGTGGCTTGTCCTTCTCCCGGCCGCAGGCGCAGGTGCAGCCGCTGGTGCCTGGGACCGTGGGGCCGGCAGCTTGTCCCTCTCCCGGGCTGCAGCTTGGCTGGTCCCCATTCCTCTCTTGTGAGCTCATTTGTACCTGGCTGGTCCCCATTCCTTTCTCCCCAGTGTTGAGTGTCTGAGCCATCACAGTGTGATGGCATGACAATCATTTGCATATTAGCTCTTTATTATATAGGCTAATAAAACCCTTATATGCAAATTGACCGAATGGCGGAACAACTGGTCACCATGATGCGCACTGACTACCAGGGGGCAGACAATCAATGCAGGAGCTCCCCCTGGTGGTCAGTGTGCTCCCACAGGGGGAGCGCTGCTCACCCAGAAGCCAGGCTCACAGTTGGTGAGCACAGCAGTGGTGGCAGGAGCCTCTCCTGCCTCTGCAGAAGCACTAAGGAGCAGCGAGCCGAGTGGTAAGAAGCAGTGAGCAGGCAGGTGGTAAGGAGTGAGGGGTCCCGGACTGTGAGAGGAATCCCAGACTGCAAGAGGGATGTCTGCCTGCTGGGGGTATTGGGCCTAACCGGCAGGTGGACATCCCCAAGGGGTCCCAGACTGTGAGAGGGCGCAGGCCGGACTGAGGGGATCACCCCCTCAGTGCAAGAATTTTGTGCACCAGGCCTCTACTATAGCATTAAATGCTTTCATCAGAAAAGAGGAAAGATCTCAAATTAATAATCTAGCATCTCACCCCAAGAACCTAGGAAAAGAAGAGCAAAATAAATCCAAAGCAAGAATAAAGGAGGAAATAATAAAGATAAGAACAGAGATTGAAGAAATTAAAAACAAATATAGAGAATACCAATGGAACAAAAATCTTGTTCTTTGAAAAGATCTATAAAATTTACAAAGTACAACAAGATTAACGAAGAAAAAGCAGAGAAGATGCAAATTACCAATAGTAGGAATGACACAGGGAGTATCACTAAAGACCCTGCAGATAAAAATTTTATTTATTTATTTTTTGTTTTCGTTGTTTTTCAGATACAAAATTTAACTCAAAATGGAGCATGAGCTTAAATTTAAAATGCAAAATCATAAAACTTTTAGAAAAAACAGTAGAGAAAATTCAGTTTGGGAATTCAGAGTAGACAGAGTTCTTAGGCTAAACCCTAAAAGCACAATTCATAAATGGCAACTTGATAAATTAGACTTGATCAAAATTTAAAACTTTTGCTCTGTGAAAGACCGTGTTAATAGGATTAAAATAAAACTACAGGCTAGGAGAACATATTTGCAAACCCATAGATCTTACAAAGGACCAGCATGTAGACTATATAAAGAACTCTCAAAACTGAAAGTAAAAAACAAATACTCCAGTTACTAAATAGCCAAAAGACAGGATATACCTGATACATATGGCAAATAAAGACATGAAAAAGATGTTCAGCATCATTACCCATTAAGGCAAGCATGTCAAACTCGCGGCCTGCGGGCTGCATGTGGCCCACAACAATATTTTTATGGCCCAGCCAATATAACGGTATGTAAGAAACGTTTCAATAAAAATGTTGTAACTTAATTTTTACAATATCCTGTTATACATGATCTGTATATATAAAGAGGTAATATGCTAATTGGTCCTAACAGTGTCCCAGTCATGACTGGTCAATAGGCTGCATGTGCACAGGAGCTGGTGGGCAGGGACAGGGGTGGGGACTTCCGCCCCCAGCACAGACGTGTGCAGGCCTGCCCAACGCTAACGTCACATTGCCTTGGAGGTGGAGGCCGCTCCTGATGGAGGAACACGCAAGCAGGAGTTGGTGGGCGGGGACGGGGATGGGGGTGGGGACTTTCACCCCCAGCGCAGGTGCGTGCAGGCCTGCAGCACCTCCTGGCCCAGAGGGGGGTGTCAGGATGGGGCTGGGGCCTTGGCAAAGAGCTCTCAGCACTCCTGCACCGGAGTCTGAAGGCAGGAGAGGAAGGGAGAGCAGATGGGCAGTTAGGGGATTTAGGCCAGGAGGGGAGAGCAGATAGGCAGTTAGGGGGATCAGACCAGGAGGGGAGAGCAGTTAGGGGCATCAGACAGGCAGGAGAGCTGTTAGGGGCATCAGGCAGGCAGGCAGGTGAGCGCTTAGGAGCCAGTGGTTCTGGATTATGAGAGGGATCCCAGATAGGAGAGGGTGCAGGCCAGACTGAGGCACCTCCCCTACTCCCATGCATGAAGTTTGTGCACTGGGCCTCTAGTTATTAATAACAAACTACAACATTTGCTAATGACTGATTACTATCATCATGTTGCATTCATTTCCTTTATGTGCCTTATGCTGAGGCACACCATTTCTCTCCACTAATACTAGCAGTGAATATTTTAGCAGCCAATTGCCACATCATTAGTCTTGTACTGACTTGTTTGGTGTGCGCAACAGGAAGTATTTCACTTTCAGAGAACAAGAAAAATAGGTTTATTTGCGTTACACTTATTAATTTGTCCAGTTATTCAGTGGTAAGTTAATGTTCAAGAAAAAATATTAGTTTTTGTTAAAATGTTTTATTATTTTATGTTAATAATTACTCATTTACTTTAGCCCTTTGTATTCAGCATGTCTCTATAAAAATAAACCTATGTTTCTATGAAAATTGAAGCTTTTGTTTTTTTGTGGTCCACATAAACTGAAACCTTATTTGGCCCATGTTAGCCTTTGAGTTTAACATGTTGCATTAAGGGAATGCAAATTAAAGCTATAATGAGATATCACTACTTACCTATCAGAATGGCTAAACTATATATACATATATACTATAATACCAAATGTTAACAAAGATTCACATAAACTGAATCACTGATATATTGCTTGTGAGAATGTAGAATGCCACAACCTCTCTAGAAAAAGTTTTGTAGTTTCTGTCTATGCAACTATTAAGTTATTTTTTTGTAACATCAATAGCTAGGAACCATAAGAGCTTCCACAGCTGACCTATCTTTGTTTTGATGGACTTGGTCTTTTAAAAATAGCAGTTACTTTCAATGAAGCTATGGTCAATCCCACAAGCCTGGGAGCCATCTTGTCTCAGATGCTTTGGGTTTCTTTTGCTCTTTCTTGAGTATTTATTTTAAGCCATCCTATTGCCTTTATTTCTCAGTTCTTGGTTGAACATCATATCTCTGAAATTTTAACAGCTTTTAGTTTTATAGTTGTAATCATTACTCTTTTCTCTGAAACATTGACTTTGATCCCATTTGGGACTCATAGTGAGGTTTTCCATGACTGGCCCTGAGTAACATTGGGAAAATGGCAAACTTGACTCAATTTCCCACCTGCTACCTCTGCATCCCATGCTCCAGCTGTGAAGCCAAAGGGAATGAATGCACTATTAGTCAAGTATGCACCTGTAACATGAAGTATCTCTGGAAGTCCCACTGAATTCTCAGTCCCAGACCCAATGAAGAGGACTTGAATGACTCCCATTAGACAAATGGCATGTGGCAGAGAGAAAATAAAATTCTGCTGGGGGTGTAGAGTGACTGGACCCAGATGGTCCTTCGGGTTCTGCATGTTTGGCTGACCTCCAAATTCAGTAGTGGTTTTAGGGGTTTCTTTGCCTGTTGAAGTGACTGCCCCAGAGTGATCCCTCCTCCATGGAACCCACAGTGTTATATTCATAGGGCAGACGTCCTTGGGATTTAACTAGACAGTGGTCCAAGTCAAGCCTCTAGCATCCAAAGCCTAAAATGATGCTGCCACCCCATTAACAACATTTCTAACATGAGGTTGGTGGTTTTGAGGTAAGGGAGAGTATTTAGCATGTACTCTCTGCCTGATTCCTTTTCGGGTATGGGTATCTGGGCTCTTGCTAATTTGTCCAGCTGTCCCAGTGTCTTAAAGACCTAGAGTGAGAAGTACTATGTACTGAGTTGGAGAGGTCAGCCTTGTTAGAAATAGATTCTGTCCTTGTTAGCATCTTGGCTTGATTAATCTCTGCTGTTTCTGTCTTTTCCTGTAATTTTTGTTCATTGGCTCTTTGGTTTACCAATTCTTTTATTTCCTGAAATTTGGAAGGTAGAGATAGAAGAAGCAAAGAATTTGAATTCCCACTGTTTGGAGTCTAGCACATGGTGTTTGTTTGTTTTTGCTTGTTTGTTTGTTTGGAAGTATGTGTATAAGGCTAAATTTTAATTTTCTCTTTAGTAGATTATCCTTGGTATTTCATTTTATTCTATCATTTTTCCAATTTGCCCTGTCTGTATGTATCAAGATTGTTTTGTATTATAGGATCTTCAGATATAAGTGGAGCTTATTTAGCTTGTTGTAGTCAGCACACATAGATCTTCAGTTATTTTTTATGATAAAAAACTTCTTAAAATGTGAAGTAGCATAGCTGTTCATAATGAAAAATTCTGGTTGGTGGAAAATAAACTTCATTTTTGAGGCAATAAAATGTCAGAGACAATAACCACTTGCAATGCTTACTTATAATACAATTTCTTGTTAGATTCTACACTTAAACAATAATGAAAGGAAAAACCAAAATGAGAACCCACCTCTCCTGAGAGTTTACTTTTTTTCACTCTACATTCCCTGGCCAGAAGCCTCAATATTTTTAAATCATGAGTTTTAAAAAGAGCATCATTTTGCATTTCCTGACAATATATCATGCAGTGACTCACAGAGCTGTTTCTGTAGGACAGGCACATTGGGTTGCTCTAACTGAGAACAAGACATGATGTCACAGGGTCAGCTCTGTGTAATGCGTCATCCGCCCAATATTACCAGGCAGCACTTGCCTTGATTCTGAATCTCAGATGCTGCAAAATTCTGGAGGGAAATATCTGTCTTATGGGATTGTCTACTGCAGGCATAAAATAAAAATCAATTTGATCCATTGGAGGTACCTTTACTCCTAAAGGATCCCGATGTACTCAGCTCCTGCCCCAGGAGTATTAGTCATACATCTCTGAAACATTGTCTCCTCTGTGCTGGAGAAGGCAGACTCCTCTGAGGCAGCCCTCTCTGCAACAAGTTTTATTTTGAGTGAAATATTAAAGAGCACTTTTAATTAAAATGACAGAAGAAAGTTTGGGGAGGCAAAATGTAACTTCCCACGATGGAATTTGATCAAGACGTAGTGGTTAATAATCCTTTTTTAAAGGATTGTATGATTTATGTGGAAAAGCCCCTCCCCCCTTTATTTCAGAGAACAGTGGGAGTTCTCAGGAAGATGGATAGAATGAAAGAACAGAAGGAAACAGGTCACACAGTTGGCGGAAGAGTGGACAGTACCCAATAACTTGGAGAGAAAATCTAACAGGTTTAAATGGGTGAGAAAGCTATTAGGACATCATCTGTATAAGAAATACGTGTCTGGTGTTTTAGAAATGTTTACTAAAATTGAACTGCCTATCAAATGACTAAGTATACTTTCCTCTTGAAGCTTTTGAATGCCCAACATCTTAAAGATGAAGAGTCCTTAAAAGACCATCAGCTCCATCTCTGCATTCAAGTTTAGTGGTTTAAAAGCATCTCAGAAGGATGAAAATACCCTACTTAAAAAAAATTCCAGGGAAGGAATATCAGAAAGGCAAAATATTAAGTGAAATTCCTCATGTTTCAACTAAAACAGTGTTCTCTTTGTTCTTCATTTAGAGTAAGTGAAAAATAGCTCTTCTCAAATGTTACCCTGAAATGGATTCTGTGGAACCCTGAGGAGAAATTAGGAATCAGATTATGGGCTAATGAGGGTCCATGTTAGGATGGCGAGAACTTGATTTGAAGAATGGGGTCAGGATGGGTGCATCACTGTGATGTCACAAACCTCAGAGAAGAATAGTTATTGTTAGTTTTCTGTTTGTGCTTTTTGTTTTTATAAGGGAGGGGGAGTGATGTCTGGAAGCAGCAGATGAGAGCAGGAAGAATGTCTTCATGGTGTGTGGGAAGCAAGTGAATGAGCAACTTCCACAGAGAGGCCCTCAGGAAAGGGATAACAATACTATTCAATAAATATGTGTTGAGCACATGTAGGTGCTGGGAAAGCAATGTGTCCTTAGAGTCATCTGGGGAGATAAACATGAGGCAGTACCAAAATCAGCACCCTTCTAATCCATCTTTCAGTCAAGTCAAGGAGTGTAAGTCAGGTGAAGGTAGAGCTCCATGGAGTCTAAGAGGGTCCAGTAATTCATTTGCAATGGGCAGGGTCCAGGGTCAGAAGGAAAGTGTTGGAGGAAGAGAGCAGTGAAGGTTTAGGTTAGGGAACCCAGGAAGTCCCTCTCGTATCTCTGTTATGCTGCAGCTGCTTCCTGCTTCTTTTCTTCACATTGGCTTTCTCTTCTACTCTGTCCACTGGCTGAAAATGGCTGTTCTCAAAGCCCCTGGGTATTTATATCTCCTCTGTTCAAGGGGCCAGCCCAGATTGAAACTGCACACTTTTAGCCCTCATTCAAAATTTCCAACTCTGGCCCAACTTAGGTCACCCACATTCGGGAGGGTGGGTCACAGAGGACAGATATGCCTAAAATGCCGAGCTTGGCAAGAGACATTTTCCAGAGAAGGGAGATTGTTGAGAACTGGGTGAGCAACCTAAAACGTGTCTTCCCTAGACTACTTTTTAGGACTCTAAGGGTCAGGGAGAATGTTGGGTGTGTGTCCTCCTGTGTAGAGTTTGCATGGGAATGGAGATTGTAGTAGGTTCACTGGCATGTTGTTGCTATTTTCCTGAAGCCTCCTCCAGACAACTCCAAAGGTAGAAAAATGCCAGAATTTCCTCCAGCCTAATCAGATTAACCTTAGTAATAAAGAGGCAGCTTTACTCCTCTGCTCTAGAATTAAAAGGAATCAACATTGGCTTTCCTTCTCCTGAGCAGGTCAGTGTTAATTAGCAGCATGTTTTTATTCATAACAAAAATATGATATATCTTTAATCCCAATGAAAAATGAATATACATCTAAACAAAGTAACATTTTATTAATTTCTCCCAATCAGCTAAGCTTCATATCTGCACAGTTCTCATCTTGTTGCACAAAAGCCCCCTTTGCTTCTCAGACATGCTCTTTGGGCATCCAAAGGTAATCCGTCAGAGCTGGTGCAGCTGCTGGTGTCCCTGAGTTGTGGTCTGCGTCACTCTTCTCACTTCCAGGTGCAGACCGCAATATCAGCCCCGTTATTGATGATGGCAGTCTTGGCCTTTGGAGTCTGATGGATGAAGCCTTGGCCCACGTTTATGGATTATATTTTTAATGGGACACATTCAAAATTCAAAGAACCTGAATAGGTCCTTGGTTTGGCACTCCTTGCTTGGACAGACTCTGTCAACAAGACTACAGGGGTCTATTTTTAGAGCAGATAGAAGAGGCCTCTCAGGGGCAGAAGGAATAAATCAAGCTTCATCCCTGTATTCACTTACTCCATTCATTTATGAGTTCATTTTTTTCAACACAATATTGTCCACCTGATGTACAGTAATGATATAATGATCTAGACCTACCCCCAGGGAGCTTTCTGACTAGTAATAAGCAGTTTCAATCAGCATGAGTGCTTCAATTGGGTGTGGAAATATTAGGAGACAACTTAGGAAATGTACTGACCCGCAACTCTAGCATCTGAGATGGCTTAAGTGGGAGGTGGTGAGTAAGTGGAGAGGTGAAGGATGAGCAGATGCCATCTGGTAAGGAGATGTGGGTGTGGGAATATTTTTCTAAGTACAGGGCACAACTACTTTGGAGACAGGAGAGCTAGATGTGTTAGAGAATCTAGAGAATTCTAGGAGTACAGGCCTGGTGTGGCCTGGGGCTGGAGTAGGAGCCATGCTATGCAGGCCTCATAACCATCCAAGATGCTGGGACTTCTACCCAAAGGGAATGAGAGCCACCGAAGGGCTTCAAGCAGTGGACAGGGATGAAGGCTCTTCTTCCTTAGTGCCTCCAGCTCCTCTGGCAGAGTCAACGATGCTTTCATTAAATGTCAGAAGTCCAATTTTATAAATGTTCTCAGGCCCACACTTATTTTATCCACAAGCATGAATTAGAAGTGAATTAAAATGAAGAAAATCCATGTATTTGGTCCTGTTTCTGGGATCAGTGAGGGCCCTTCTCAGCTTCCTCTCTTCATATACATACCCAGTTCCTGAAAACTCTTGTGACTGAAGCCCTGGACTCTCATCCAGCATGAGTTCTTGCCTTGGCACAAGAGTGACTTCTGTAGGAGCCCATGACATATTTTTATCTTTGCTTGCCCAATGTGAGCTGAGTTACTCTCCCTGTGAGGCATGCAGGAACCTGTGTCATTTTTGAAAAGTCTGTAGAAAGTGTGGGGACAGGAACCCAAGTCACAGCTGTTACAATGAGGCTGTGCAAGGATCCCCACAGGGTCCAATCTGCTGGAGCTGTACTTGGGCACAGGGAAGTTATTTTAATCTCTTTGGTACTGCTTCATTCTGTGCTTCCACCCAGGTGGCCTTCTTGCCTCATCCCACCATCTGTGTCAACAACTGGGGGCAGCAGGGAGTGGGGAAGACAAGTGACGAAGATTCCTTTTTTGCCAATAAGATTAGTTTATGTACTCTATGCTGGAAGTGTAAAAGGACAAAATTAAGTTTCATTCAATTCAAAGTTTTATTTCTGTCTTTGATTTCTGAAGCCCTAAAGACACTGAAGGTGAGTTAGCCAGGGATATGGACTCCATTCTGGAGCCAATCTGGGCTGGAATGCTGGATCTGCCACCTACATTAAGGGGCATTAAGTCCCCTTGGGTAAGCAGCCCTGCACAGAGGTGACAGCATCCCATTTCACAATTCATAAAGTTAGAGAGGAAGGGGTCAATACAGACACAATCTTAGGTGTGCCAGTTGTTAAAGGACAGCTGTGATCTATACTTCCAAATGAATCTTCAGCATTATTATGGTAGCCAAGGTAGAAGATAGTAGTTTTAGTTTCAAACTTACTTTGAGAAGACTAGGTGCTATGGGCAGGAGCAAAGGGCCCAGCACAAAGCAATACTTTTGGCTACTCCAGCCACAACAGGGATCAGGGCCAACTCCAGGTGGCCTTTGACATGGCAGGGAGTGTGATAAAACTAAAAAAAAAAAAAAAAAGACCGTACCCTTTTATGTAATGATGTTTACTTTGAATTTATATTAGTTCACACAAACACTTCATCCATGCTTTTGTTCCGGCCCTCCGGTCCAGTTTAAGAACCCATTGTGGCCCTTGAGTCAAAAAGTTTGCCCACCCCTGGATCAGGGCCAACTCCAGGTGGCCTTTGACATGGCAGGGAGTGTGAATGTGAAGAAGCAAAGACAGCCGAAGCCTCATGACTTTCCCACATATTGGAAGAAAAGTGAGTAGCATATTGTAGCTCTGAGTCTACTATTGATGATCCAGCTCAAGGGTCTTCATCTAAAAAATGGGTTCACAGGGCTTAGAGAGAGGTCATTAAGGAAAACAACCAGAAAAAAATCTGTCTTTGCTTTGTCAAAAATTCATGAGCAAAGTTGAAAGATGACATTGAGGACAAAGGTGTGGAGCTCCTGAAGTTTTACCCCATGGGTCCCTGTCTTTGCTGAAGTCTCCAGCTGTTGGGACCAGGATGGTATGAGACAAATGGACTAAATTTGGCAGCTCATCTAGCTGTCCTTGAGGCTAGAGCCCGCTGACCATGTGTTCCCTTATAATCCCGTGGTGAAGGCAGGTAAGGAGGCCAGCCACACAGCTTGCAAAATTCATCATCATCTGCATTCATTCATCAACAAACATTTGATGGCCACGATTTACCCAATACTGGGCTGGTAGGATCTAGAGCTACAGAGGTGAAAGTCTTGTGTTGTTTTTTTTCTCTCAGAGTCATGGTCAGGTTGAGGACAGAGACAAGTGGACTTTATAATGCAGTGTGAAAAGGAATAGACAGGACCCCAGGGAAGTATAGGGGGATGGGCACCCAGCCCAGCTTAGTCAGGAGGCAGTGCTCAAACTGTGGCTTTAAGGACTGTTATGAGCTAAAAAGTGTGACCTCCCCCCCAAAAAAAGACTTGTGGGAGTCCTAACCCCCAGTACCTCAGAATGTGACCTTATTTGGAGTTGGGTCTTTTCAGAGGTAATCAAATTAGAATGAGGTAATTAGGGTGGGCCCTAATGCAGTGACAGATACATACACAGGGATAATGTCATGAGAAAATTGGTATTATGCTGACACTTTGACTTCAGACTTCTGGTCTCTAGAACTGTGAGAAAACACATTTCTGTCCTAAGCTAACCAGTTTGTGGTACATTGTTATGGTGAGAACTAGAAAACTAATACACACGCTTGGCGGAGAGTAAAGGGAAGGGAGCTGCCAGCCAAGGCATGAGACAGGGACATTGTGTGCTGTTTGCTGCTACAATTGAGGCATAGGAACAGGAAGGATGGGACTGTGCAGGAATTGATGCAGGAGAGGGCTGTGGGGGCCCTTCCCATCATTTTCCACCTGGATAATCCCCAAGTCCTTGTATTCGTTTCCTAGTTCCTGCCATAAAAAAAAAAAAGGTGGAGAAGAGAGTATTGCTTACATTGTGAAGATCTTGACCTAATGCTAAGAGTTTGGGATTTGTCCTAAAAGTAACGGGGAGCTACAAGGGAGCTCCATCACAGTCAACTTGCCCTTTGGCAGCATTACATAGCCTGAGCTGCAAGGGGTGGAGCTCAGAGAGGGAGGCACTGACCTTCCTCTGAAGCTGTTTCAGAGACTAAGAGAAGGGGGACCTGGAGAAGAAGTTGTTGAGGGAATGGTGACCAGCTGGCTGTGGGGGATGAGGGAAGAGCCAGGGAGCTGAATGGTCTAAGGAATTAATTGGGTGCTGGTGGTCTTCACTGAAGCATGGAACAGTTGCCTGCAGGGGAAGATGGTGCTGTTCTGGGCCTGCTGGGTTTGGGGAGCTGGTGAAGCATTTCAATAGAGAAATTCTGCATGGCCCTGGATAAATGTGGGGAATTTCAGAGACTCTGACCAGGCTCTTGCCTGGTGTGGACACAGTCACCTGTGAAAGTGTGGAGAGGAAGACAGGGTTGAGGATGATTTACAGGTCCCTCTGGGACACTCCCCACTTCTTACTGTGCTCAAAGGGACTGTGTTGCAACCTGAAGAGGCCCCACTCCTTCCTTCCTGCTCTATGGCTGGGGCCCTGATTGGGATCCAGGTTCACACTGGATGGACCACAGCTGGCTACTTAATCCTGCTGACCCAGGGCTGAGCTAAGAGTCAGATGTGTTGGTCTTTGGGGAACCCATTTTAGAGATCTGAGTTCATCTGCTAGTATGAGCCTAACAACTCTTAATCCAAATTCCCCATTTTTCTGGTCTCACTGATCTATGCTGCACTTCATCATAGTCATTTTGAGATGTTGGTGGAAAGAATCCTGGGCTTTGAATCTGGAGCCCTCATGTGGGGTCTGACTCTTCCATAGTGAATTGTACAGGCAGTTTTATTTTGCTTACTTTCTCTGTGCCTCAGTTTCCTCACCTCAGTGCCAGCCAGGGTCTCCATCAGATCAGACTGTGGAGGATTAAAGTGAGATGATACAGTAAAATACTTTGAGCTCTCTGAAGGAAAAGTACTTTGTAACTGTACTTTTTATTATACCTCAGTGTTGTTAATAATATCTTCTCTGCTGGAAAGACGGCTGTATTATTTTCAACTCTTTGTTGGGAGATCATGCTCAGTATTTGATTTCTTTCCATTCATATCTCACCTTTTCCCAAACCTGCTCTCTTTTAAGACTCACTTTCAGGCCCCGGTGAATTATATTAAACTCGGCTCAAGACCTGTAAGGCAACCATTCACAATGAGAGGCAGGAACTGGATTCCTAGTTAGAAGATGCTCAGAAGGATAAAGGGGAAGGCTTTATTACTATTAATATCAAGTAACATTTACCAGGTGCCTAACAGAACACAAGGCTCCATACAGCACAGAGAGTGGTTGCATCATTGACAATAAGGGAGAAACTCATCATGAGGATTCTAATCACCAGTAACCCTTCATATTGGATCCCATGATTCCCAAACCTGGCTCTGCGTCTGCTCTCTAACCTGGAAGTACAGAATCTGCAGGGTGAGATCCAGGAATCCATATTTTTAAGAAGCTCCCAGGGAGATTCAGGCACCTCTTTAAGTTAGAGGACTGTTGCAATGCTCTGAGAGCCACCGTCACCCACAGCACTGTCAGGAATCCCAGGGACTGGATTGCCTTCACCCATCTTCGTCCATATTCTTATTTATTGATGGCTGGCTCCAAGCCAGATGCTGTGCCTTATGCTCGATGCCTTGGCCGACACACCAATGAGCAGGAAGAACATGATCCACATTCCCAGGGACTCATCATCCTCTGCTGTGACCTCACTGAGTCTTGGCCAGGTGAGAGAAGTCCTGGAGTTCTGCAGAGGAAGGTAGGAGCATGGGGGGGACTGTAGAAGTAGGGGAAAACCCATACAACCTCTTCCTTATGCCTTTTCTTGCTTCTTGCCACAAATATTTATGGAGACAACACTTTAGGATGTGGAGCTAGGTTACTCTGGGTCCCAATGCCATACATAGGCAATGTGGTGCTGGGCCAGTTCCTTCTGTGACATGGGGCTCTCTAGAGTGGAGAGAGTGGCATGTGCAGTGTGAAATTAGGGCCTGGACACAGTGAGAGCTTGATGAACTAACGGGACAAGGTCTTCCCTTCTCATGGCACTCACATTCCAATGGGAAGAGGCAACTTAAACCAGTGAGAAAGGAAGAAAAAGTAAGTTTGGATGGTGAGACTGCCATGAAAAGCCATCAGAATTTCAGGTTTAGCTTGAAACTGGTGGCACTGGGCCTTGAAAAGCCAGCAAGATTTAAGGTAGATTCTTCCTTCTTATCACTTTGAAAACACTGCCTAAATCTCATTCCCTGGCCTTTCTTGGGACAGAGCACTAGGTACAAGGCTTTCCTGTTCCACCCCTCTCCTGCCTTGGGGGTGCTGGTGGCTGTCAGGCAGCAGTGGCCTTGTGAGCAGGCACCCCAGACCTCCTTTCAAGACTCCATTCACCCTCGTCATTGATTCTGTCATCCTGCCTGAGTTGTGCTGTTTTACAAGCTTGGGCTTCTAAGCCTCTGTTTCTTTACTGTCTCTGGTTTATCTGGAGCTTGTGTCTAGGGTGGCTGCTCATTCACTACTTCTTGGGGCAAGGTGAGACAGTGTGCTGAAGGTTGGTTGTGGAGGTATGTGGCTCTTCTATGTTACTCACGTGACCCTCAGCTGGGGTTTGGGCTGGTATGCAGGGCTTCTGCCCCATGTTACAGCACTTCTGTGTGAAGGGAAGGGAAGGGGGAAGGGGAAAAGAGAAAGGGGAAAGGGAAAGGGGAAAGGGAAAAGGGGAAGGGGAAAGGGGAAGGTAGTTCTTTCTTGAATTTTCCAGGGCATTCAAGCAAACCCCCTGTAGTGCATGTTTGCTGGCTTTTTTAGCAATAAGCTTTAATATATCTAACAAACATTTGTAAAATACAAATTAGAAAAAGTTGAGAAAGGAAGAAGAAAAACAAGACTAGAGACAAAATGATATAGACATTAGGCCAGTTCAAAATACAGACTGTAAAATATTTTGCTTGCTTATGCGTAGATGACAACTTTGCTTCTCTCACAAGCAGCATAAAGGACAGTGCTGTCCCTGCCTGCCATGGGGCTAATGTCAGTCTCCACTGCTGACTGATTCATGAGGGACAGAGGTGCACTGGATTGCAGCCTCAACGTGCTGGGTAAAGCTCCTCTTCAAAAACACGTCCCTCCTGGGGACAGTGCAGGCAGGGCAGGCAGAGGTTCCTGGGACAAGGCTTCCAGTAGCAGCAGGACTGAAGCAGAGAAATGATTGTGTGCTTCAGGGTGAAGTGCATCTCAGTTTTAATCCCACTGCTCTGCATATTAGCTGTGTGATGTCAGGAAGGTTTCTTAACCTTTCTGAATCTTGGTTTCTACATCATAAAATTGGGCAAGTAAACCTTACCTTGTGAGAACGGATTGATTAATCTAGACTCAAAATGTACTCTGTGAGTGTGGCTGTTAGCATTGTCACCACCAAGATGAGCATGTTAATTGACAATTGGATAATATTTATTGAAAACTGACTATATAAATAGCTAAGCTGCCTTATTTATCCCCATCAGAACCCTGGAAGAAAGGCATTATTACTTTTGTTTTAAGATAAGGAATAATAAATTCAGAGAAGTTAAGAAATTTGCCCTAAATACTGAGCCTCCATCTACCTTCCCTTTAAGAGATTACAAATAAAAAGTGCTTCTAAGAGGAACTTTAATCCTGCTCCAGGAGTACTATAGTAATAACCATTGCAAAAATAATAGTAACCCTAATTGGACACTTTTTCATGTTAGGCATTGTGCCTATGCATTTTACATGAATTATCTTACTTGATTTTTAAAACAACTCTCTGTATAGGTATTACCATTATGTTTGCTTTATCAGTGATGGCACTGAAGCTTAGAGAGGTTACCTTAGCAAGTTGAGGATCCAGAATTCCTGAGACAAGCATAGGAAACTGTTCAATTGTTTTTTCAACAACTAGCCATTGAATAGCTGCCATGTTCTATGCACTGTGCTAGGCCCTGGGGGTTCCATGATGTACAAGACAGACAGTGTGGCTGCCCTCATGGAGCCTGGAAATCTCATGGAGAAGCAGACAGTCATATCCAGCAGGATGGGACTTGGGCCTTGATCTCTTGTCTCTTATTCTGGGTTCCTTCTCCTACACACTATGCTGAAGGGAAGCTACAGGTTTCTGCCCAGCCTGCTATTTCACCAGAGCCAATGGCTTCATTTTCTGGACTGGTGTTTTTGGTTTTGTGTTTTTGGTTTTTTGTTTTCGTTTTTGTTTTTGTTTTTGTTTTTTGCTATAAAACTCTTCCTTTGAGCCCAACCTCAAAATAGAACAAAGCTGGAACTTTCTGTTTGAAGGTTGGGGATGGATCTCCTCTCTCATCTCCAGTGCCACTGGGGGCACCTTCCCAGACTGAGGAGAATCCACTTTGAAATTACTTGTACTTGAGGCTTAGGATGGGAAAACAAACATTGATAATTGTATCTGAGGCTTAGGTTGGGAAAACAGACATTGAAACATTTTCATTCAAGGCAATGGTCAAGTCATGAGGAAAACTGTTCTTTTGATTCTCTTTCTCCCTTTGGTTTCACCCTTTTTACATAATTATTGCTCACTTGTATATTTACATGAAAGTTGACAGAGAAGGTCAATGTTATTAGTGAACAACTAGAAAAAGCTTATTTGGGAGAAGGCTGGAAATGGGAAGCAGACATGGGGATTTTTTGTTGATTCCGTTTATCTGGACTCTGCCAACCCAGTAACCATTTAGGCTATTTTTTATTTGTTCTGTTATTTTCCCTCTTTGTTTTTAGTGTTTTTAGTTTTAAGCCCCCTTATCCTAAGATCCAGCCACTTGAAAACCCTACCCCCCAGTGTCTTATGACCATTGGTTATGCTCATATGCATGCATACAAGCCCTTCAGTTGATCTCTTAACCCCCTCCCTCCTGCCCCCCAACCCTCCCCGGCCTTCCCGCTGCAGTTTGACAATCTGTGTGAGGCAGCTCTGCCTCTGTATCTACTATTGTTCAAAAGTTTATAATGGTCTCTATTATCCATGAATGAGTGAGATCATGTGGTATTTTTCCTTCATTGACTGGCTTATTTCACTTAGCATAATGCTCTCCAGCTCCATCCATGCATTTAGGCTATTTTTTATTTGTTCTGTTATTTTCCCTCTTTGTTTTTAGTGTTTTTAGTTTTAAGCCCCCTTATCCTAAGATCCAGCCACTTGAAAACCATAGAACTAAAAGGATAAAGTGCTATTCCTCCCTTGCTCTGTAGGCATTAACAGTTGTCCATGTGACTACATATACATAGTCACATAAATACATACATACACATATACAGACATGAGAGAGAGAGACAGAGAGAGAAAGAAAGAGAGAGAATGATGTGTGTGTGTGCAGGTGTAGGGGAGAAAAAACTTTTCCTCTACCCTCTTAGGTTTGGTTTGTGGGGGCCTGCAAATTAAACTGACAAAAGACAGATTAGCAAGAGCAAAGACAGACTTTTATTCATGTAAGTAAATACATGGAAGTTTACAGAAAAATGTAACTCAAAGGAATAATTAGAATATGGGGTTTATCTACCATCTTAATAGGGGAAGGTAAGAAGTAAGGTACTTACGGAAAACATATGACTTATTTTTAAAAATATATATTTTATTGATTTTTTACAGAGCAAAAGGGAGAGGGATAGAGAGTTGGAAACATCGATGAGAGAAACATGAGAGAAACATTGATTAGCTGCCTCCTGCACACTCCCTACTGGGGATGTGCCCTCAACCAAGGTACATGCCCTTGACCAGAATCGAACCTGGGACCCTTCAGTTCGCAGGCCAATGCTCTATCCACTGAGCCAAACCGGTTAGGGCATGCCTTCTTTTTTTAAAAAATATTTTTATTAATTTCAGACAGGAAGGGAGAAGGAGAGAGAGATAGAAACATTAATGATGAGAGAGAATCATTGATTGGCTGCCTCTTGCATGCTCCCACTGGGGATCGAAACCAAAACCTGGGCATGTGCCCTTGACTGGAATCGAACCCAGGACCCTTCAATCTGCAGGTGGACACTCTATCCACTGAGCCAAACCACCTAAGGCAAATGTATGACTTCTTAATAGGGGAAGGGAAGAGGAACAAAGGACACTTATGGGAAAAGAAATTACTTTTTGGAAAGATAAATGGGCTCTTAGGAGAATAGATGGGAGATAGGATAGTTTCTTTTGACACTGTCTATGTGTGGTGGTAAGAGTCAGTCTTCCTTGGTTACACCTGGGAACGGGATTTATGACCATTGAGTTCTTTTGGGAGGCTCTGCTTTTAGGCAGATAAGGGATTTCAGGAACTCAAATGCCTTCAGCTCAAAATAATTTTCATGTTACAGTGGTGTATTCTGGACCCCTTCCATGGCATATGTACTTCCATGATCCGTGCCCATGTCCCATTAGGCACAGAGTTTACAGTTGGTGAGAGGGATCTGCAAATGATGATGTCATTTCCAATTTTTTTTTCTTGGTTAGGGAGTTAAGCCTACTCTGAGCAGAGGTCATTCATCTTCATGAGTATGGGTCTCACATGCTTCCATGTGCATGGAGGAGCTGGAAAATGCATACTTCTCCGATTTGTATCACCTCCTTCTGTTCATTGCATAAAGACCTCTTGATTACTTGCCAGGTGGCAAACATGGTGCTCACAACTGGGGATATAAGAATGGAAAAAAATCCCCACTTTTAAGGAGCTTACAAGATACTAAAGGGATAGTCATAAAACTCATAATGAAATATGTTGTGATAAATACTGAGATAAAGAAAGGCCCACTGTTATGGGAACCAGTGGAGAGAATTCTCAACTGTGCCAGGGCAGGGTAGAGCCTGAGAGAAGACTTCACAGGAGAGATGTATTTTAAACTGAGTTTAGAAAGATGGATGGGAGATCACCCAGGGACACAGGGACATTGCAGGCAGAGGGAATGTGTACAAAGGCAAGGGGCAAGCAACCCCATGCTGTGTTTGGGAATTGTTAGTGATGTCATTCGAGCATATGTATGTTACTGGGATTGGTGTTAAGGGGAATACAGATGATGACCCTGGAGTGCTGTCTAAGGCAGGCTAGGAAGGACCATAGAACACCCTGGAGGTTGAGTTAGAGGGAGAGATCACTGTAGGCAAGGGCCCAACAGCAGAAATGGAAATAGAATTATGAGAACATATTAAGATTAATCCGGTGCCCTGGTCGATGTTGCTCAGTGGTTAGAATGTCAGCCTGGGCACCGACAGGTTTGATTCTCAGTCAAGGGCATGTACCTGGGTTGCAGGTTCGATCCCTGGCTCTGGTAGGGGTGTGTGCAGGAGGCAACCAATCAATGTGTCTCTCTTACATCAATGTGTTGTTTTTTTTCTCTCTCTCTCTCTGTCTCTCTTTTTCTCTCCCTCCCTTTCACTCTCTAAAAATCAATGGAAAAAATATCCTCGGGTGAAGATAACAAAAAATATAAAAAATATAAAAAAATTTAAACAAAGATTAATCCTGTGAACAGCCTGCATAAAGACACTTTCACTGTCTTCCTAGCTGCATCAAGAGGAAAGCAAAAAGTTAAATGGCCTCCAATAGCAAGCTGGCTTCTAGCTTTCATTATTGTTACAGAATGTGCACAGCCAGGAAGGAATTATACATATGTATTTCCCAGGGCTACTGCTAAGTTAAGGGAAAATAACATTTGCATTTCTTAAAGAATTGATTGATATTCGAAAGCCACACTGTAAAGTTAATGGTAAAAATGCACAGCTTGAAAGAATTTGCTTTTGGCATGGAGAGTACAGACCAGATGGACTCTAACTATGGCATAGTTAGTAATTAAGTGTTTATAATGATATATATAGCCACTCAAGAGGCCTTTTTAGTCCTTTGGGGAGGAGACATGGAGGAGGAGACGTCTGTGATTCTAGCAGAAATTAATATATAAACAGATTTTAATGTGTGTTTTAAAAGAACCAAGCAGGAGGAAGCACTTTGTGAGGTGAAACTTGTCACACAAATTAAAACAACACAATGGGAGAAACTTGGCAAATATTACTGAAGTTAAGTGATTTTTACTCCAAAGCATTTGCTACTGGAAACCAGCATTAATACTAAAGAGGTTCTGGTACCAATTTTAATGTGCGTGTATGTGGTAGTTTCCCCACACCAATAAGCAATTCTCAGACACTAAATTCTGACACTCTACCCCAGTGATTCCCAAAGTGGGCGCTACCGCCCCCTGGTAGGCGCTGCAGCGATCCAGGGGAGCGGTGATGGCCACAGGTGCATTTGGGGGCGTTGAGTAACTGCTATTAAAATTAAAAAAAATTAATTTCCCGGGGCTGAGTAATATTTTTTCTGGAAAGGGGGCGGTAGGCCAAATAAGTTTGGGAACCACTGCTCTACCCAGAGATAGAATCAGATTCCATTTCTGACCATAAATCAGAGGATCCTATGACTCCCACCTTGGGTTTGATTAATTTGCTAGAATGGCTCACAGAACTCAGGAAAACCCATTTATGCACTAGATTACTAATTTATTACAAAGAATATTAAAGGATATGAATCAGCAGCCAGATGAAGAAATACATAGGGCTAGGTCCCCAACAAAGAGCTTTTGTCCTCATGGAGCTTGGGACTGGCAAGGTGGCTCTCTGAAAAAGCGCCAGTGAGCTGTCCTTTTTTTGTTTTTTTTTTTTATTGAGGCTTCATTACCAGAAATCAGGGGGTGGGACTGAAAGTTCCAATCCTCTGAACACAAGGTAGGCTCCTATTGACAATCAGCTCCTATCCTTGGGTCAGGGCCAAAGTTCATTCATTAACATAACAAAAGATATCATTGTTGCTCTTATCACTTAGGGATTTCCAAAGGGTTTCTTCAGAGCTGTGAGCCAAGAAAAGGGGATGAAGACCAAATGTATATTTCTTATTACTAATCACAATATCACAAATACCAATTAGGAAATTAGATAACACTTTCAAGTTAATTAACGTATTGATTTTTATTCAATAAGCATTATATTTAGTAAATACCAAATGTGTCCTCAAAGCAATAGTACTGGAAATTAACTGTCATGAACAGATGAATCCCTATTTCTTATGGAGTCATTAAGTAACATCAGTGGCCTGATCTTGAATCCACAATGACAGGACAGGACGGTTAGACAAGGATTTAGCTAAAACTAGACTCAACCATGTTACTCATAGAAGGAGTGAAATATAAAATAGTAGCTAAATTTCCTCCTTGCTTCATACCAAGTAAATGCTTTCAAGCTCCACTACTGCAATAATCTCTAGATATGTCTCATAAGGTGGGCTGTGTCTTTGAGAGGAAGGATTGCTATTAATATCTGTGCTTTTTTAAATGTTTGGCATTTATGTCTAATTATTTGGGAATCTTCATAGTGTTGGCTCTGTTCTTGACAAGTAATACTTGATTGCCCTATGGAGATGTGAGGTTAAAAGCAAAAACAAAGGCATTGTTAAGGAAAACTGCTTAAACTGGGTAGACTAACTGATGTTTGTAACCATTACAAACATCACAGCAAGAAAAACACAGTCTTTAGAATACTTCCTGAGCAACACTACCAGAGTGAATTCCCATTTTGTACAGCCATGTAGCACTAATAACCTGGGAAATTGTGTAGACTGTGATTAGGTCCTTCCTCCTCTCCCCCCCTCCCCCATCTTTTTTTTCCCCCAGAAGCAACCTGCCTACCTCTGGAGGGCTCCCAAGGCTTAGAGCATTTTTACTTGCCCTAACCTGCCATTTCTCTGCCTCCACTGCAGGGATAGAGTAGGACCCGAAAGCCATTAGGAAACGAACAAATATAAGTGAGATCATGCAATATTTGTTTTGCTCTGACTTATTTTACTTAGTATAATTTCTTCAAGGTCTATCCATGTTGTCTTAAATGGCAGTATTTCATTACTTTTTAAGGCTGAATAATATTCCATTATTTATATATATGTGATATATATGATATGTATTTTATTTATTTATCTATCAATGGACACTTAGGTTGTTTCTATGTCTTGGCTATTGTTAATAATGCTGCTATGAACACAGGAGTGCATATACCTTTTTAATTTAGTGTTCTAATTTTCTTTGCATAAATACCCGAAAGTGGAATTGCTGGATTATATGCCAGTTCTATTTTTTATTTTTTGAGGAACTGCCATATTGTTTTCCACAGTGGCTGCACCAATTTATATTCCCACCAACAGTTCACAAGGGTCTTCTCTTCTTCACATCCTCCATGGCATTAATTATCACTTATCTTTTATAATAGCCATTCTAACAGGTGCGAGGTCATATCTCATTGTGGTTTTGATTTTCATTTCCCTGATGACCAGTGATGTTGTGCACCTTTTCATGTACCTGTTGTTTATGTGTATGTCTTCTTTGGAAAGATGTCTATTCAGATCGCCTGTCCATTTTAAAATCATATTCTGTGGGGTTTTTTTTGTTTGTTTGTTTTGCTTTTGAGTTGTGTGAGTTTTTTATATATTTTGGATATTAACCCCTTATCAGATATTTGATTTGCAAATATTTTCTCTCATTTGGTTGGTGACTGTGGGGAAGCACGGGACTTGGTTGGAATGTCTGTGAGGAGGATTCTTTGAAAGGTCAGGGCCTCTGAGGGGACTTTGCCGAAGGCGGTAGCCCCTACCTTGACTTTTCCAAACAAGTCAGGTGTTTTGCTAGAATCTCTATGTTTAGTCTTTAGCCCTGTAGAAGCATGTGCTTTCTCAAGGATACTTACCCTGCTGGTTGTATCTAGAAGTTAATTTGAGTTCAAGCTGTTGTTACAATAAAAAGCCAAGGAGGCAGACAATCAGGGCTATTTGCTCCTAAAGTAAACTAGCCCCTTAGCCTCTCTTTCACAGAAATGTTTGTTGGGGTAATCTATTCATCTGTCGCTCAGGGTCTGCTGGTCAGCCCTGGCAGGTGACTTTTTCATTTTGTTAGTGGTTTTCTTTGCTGTGCAGAAAGTTTTTAGCACGATGTTTATTTTGCTCTTATTGCCCTTTGCTTTTGGTATCAAGCATGGGGCATCTTATTTGGTCATTTTGCTCTGCAGTATTGAACAGACGTGGGGAGAGTGGGTATTCTTGCTTTGCTTTTGAGCTTGTGGACTCTTTCTATTTCCCCAATGTCTGTATCCCAGAGGACATTTTTAACTTTCTATTCCTATGTTTGGGTTGGTGCTTCAGCTATTGCTTTTGATGACTAATGTTCCTATTTCGGAGATAATAGTCTACTGCATAATTCTGGAATTTCTACTAATAATATAGAACTGAGATTAAATATTTATGGAGCATTTTCTGATCACCCAAAACATAGTTAGAGGCTCCCTTCTATATATTCCTTCATACTTTTTCACATATACCTACTTTATAGCAGTAATCATATTGCATTATAGTAATTCTGGTAAGGTAAAGAACTAAACTAAACTCTATCATTTTAAATATAAAAGTAGGTAGCCACACTCATGGCAGACATAATTTAGTTACTCAGACAAAAAAAAATTATTTGTTACGTTGGTAATGTGCCTGTAAGACTGACCTAGTAATTCTTTTTGGCAGAATTTTATGATTTTATTAATACAAATACAGTGTGTACACAATCTGTCTATTTTGTTCGCTGCGCAGCCTGGCATTGGGATTGGTGACTCTGAGGGCCAGCTGTGCTGCTCTTTCCACAATGGCTTTGCGGTTCTTTGAGGAGATATTGTGAGCAACCTCAGCACATTAAGACTTGTTGCACTTCAGCAACACTTCAAGCTCTTTGATGTTATGGACCAGAAACTTCCGAAAGCCACTGGACAGCATGTGCTTTGTTTCCTTGTTGCTCCCCTAACCAATGTTGGGCATCAAGATCTGGCCCTTGAATCTTCTATGCACCCTATTGTGTCAATGCCTCCGGGTTTCCGCCAGTTCCATTTAATTTTGACATATTGGTCTGACTGGTGCCAGATGAACTTCTTGGTCCACTTTTTGACAGTCTTGGGTTTCATGAGGGGTGTGAGGGCAGTCATGGTGCCAAGTATGAGATGGCTGCCACCTTTGTAGGAAGTGCTGAGGAAGAGAGGGGCCCTAGTAATTGTTAAATACAAATTAGAAATAAAATACAAAAAGGCTCTGGCCGGGTAGCTCAGTTGGTTAGAGCATCATCCTGATACACCAAGGTTGTGAAGGTTGTGGGTTTGATCTCTGGTCAGGGTACATACAAGAATCAACCAATGAATGCATAAATAAGAGGAACAACAAATCAGTCTCTCTCTCTCTCTCTCTCTCTCTCTCTCTCTCTCTCTCTCTCTCGTCAACAAAAAAGAAATAAAAATACAAAAATAACAAAGTGAAAAATTATATTTTATAGGCTCATAGAAATTTAAAATTGATAGAGAAGTTAGATAATATAGCCCAAGTTCTCATTTTATAGATAAGGAATAATGGTCCAGAGAATTTAAGAGGCAGAACTGATATGTCCTAAGACTTTTAAAATATATATATATATATATTGATTTCAGAGAGGAAGGAAGAGGGAGAGAGA
The DNA here is from genome assembly GCF_000147115.1 of Myotis lucifugus. NCBI lineage: Eukaryota > Metazoa > Chordata > Mammalia > Chiroptera > Vespertilionidae > Myotis > Myotis lucifugus. Next base: position 2,305,770 of record NW_005871125.1, read on the forward strand.
GATAGAAACATCAGTGATGACAGAGACTCATTGATTGGCTGCCTCTTGCATGCCCCACACTTGGGGATCCAGCCGACAACCCAGGCATGTACCCTGACTAGTAATCGAACTGTGACCTCCTAGTAAAGCAAGTATACAAGACGAGTGTGGATGGGAGAGTTGGAAGGGGTTGACTTCAGCGAACGTACCTCAATCAGATTGAGGACATTTTTAGCAAAGGCCAGCTTAGGAGTACCCTAATTAAGTTAATAACAATGTACCTACCTATATAGTTTAAGTTTAAAAATTTGGCTCTCAAAAGAAATTTCAATCGTTATACTGTTGATATTTAGCTCTGTTGACTAATGAGTTTGCCAACCACTGTCCTAGTTCATAGGTTGATGCTCAACCACTGAACCTTGCTGGCTGGGCATATCCTAAGACTTTTTATGCTATTGTGTTTTTCCCAAAAGAAGATAAAATTTTGATTTTAAAATATTGTTGTTTATGAAATTGTATATTATTATACAAGCAGTACATAACTGCATTTTTGTAAAAGACTCAAGCAACAAAAAGGATGTAGAATAAAATATGGTAAACCCTCTAACACAGTGGTTCTCAACCTGTGGGTCGCGACCCCTTTGGGGGTAGAATGACCCTTTCAAAGGGGTTGCCTAAGACCATCGGAAAACATATATAATTACATATTGTTTTTGTGATTAATCACTATGCTTTAATTATGTTCAATTTGTAACAATGAAATTGGGGGTCACCACAACATGAGGAACTGTATTAAAGGGAAGGTTGAGAACCACTGCCCTAACACCTGCCATCACCAACACACACATGCGCACCCGTGCACACACATACATACATTCCCCTATTCACAATTAATAACATAATTTTCTAGTCATTTCACTGCTGTTTTGCATGCATATGCATATATACACACATATATTAATATAGTGGTTATTTTATCTTGTTTTGCTTTGCAAAGAAGCATCTGTGACTTGCTCTTTTCCACTCGATGTTATTTTAGAGATCTTTTATTCCAGTATCATTGGTCCACTTTCTTCTTTTTTTTTTTTTAATCCTTACCCGAAGATATTTTTCCATTGGTTTTTAGAGAGAGTGGAAGAGAGAGGGAAAGACAGTGAGAAACAGTGATGTGAGAGAAACATATTGATTGGTTGCCTCCTGCATGTGCCCCAACCAGGGCCCAGGCCAGGGAGAAGCCTGCAACCGAGTACATGCCCTTGACCAGAATCGAACCCAGGACCCTTCAGTCCCCAGGCTGACTCTCTATCCACTGAGCTAAACTAGCTAGGGCCACTTTATTCTTTTTAATAACTGTATAGTATTCCATAGTATGGATTACTATAATTTATTTAACCATCCTTCTATCAATAGTACTTAGTTTTAGGGCTCCTTCCGCCTTCACGTTCTTACTATTATAAACAGTGTTGAAATAAATATCCTTTTAAATATGGTGGGGTTCAGGACATGCTATCCCAAAATATGGAGCTCATACCCTTTGTCCTATTACATTTTCACACAACTTTCTAATTTTCATCAAATCTTCAATAAACTTACTTCTTCAGGTCTTCATTTTCTTATAAAGCCTTCTGTGTCATGTAAAAATTATATTAAAATAGGTTCAAGCAGAATCGATCTGATTGGCTTACCATAAGGAGTCTCTGTCTGTCAAATGGAGGTATATTTCTCAAGACTCACTATCTTTTTTTTCTCCAAAAGCTTCTCAAAGGGCATGCTGTCACCCATCCTCACACTAATGATGAACTTCTTTGTATTCTGTAGAAATCTCATCCCAGTCTTTGGGCCATATACCTCACCCTCTGAGTGTAAGCTGTGGGATATGTGGACAGTGATATACAGCAATGATGGGAACTTAGTCTGTTACAGTACATCCATCAGAGGAAGAGGTTTAAAGACGCTGGGTGGGAGCTCTTGGCTCTGTAGCTATGCCAATTCATTTTATCTATGGGCCTTTGAATCCAGTGAATTCCTATCTGAAGTTTTTGGAGCTGTACAGGAAAAACTGCCAAGGTCCACAGTGTTGATTCTGAATGACCACATTAGCCACTACCCACAGCTAGAGAATCCCATGGGCTTCCTGAATGCATGTATGGGCTTCATCAACTCCTGAACTGAAAGAGTAGCTTCCCTGTATTACCTCCTCTACTCTCATCTATTGCGTATTCCATTTAGAAAGAAATGCCCCAAAGAGGTCCTGGTCACCAAACACTTCTCTCACAAAGGTCCACCTGACTCATATTGGTGAACAACATATAGGAAAAAGCCAGAAGAAGCTCTGACTAAGGGTGACCTAATAGTCCACCTCCCATTCCTTTGACATCTGATCAAGTGTATGGACTTGCCTTTGCCTTTGTGTTATTAGGAAAGTCTGATGAGCACTACTACTCGTGGATGCAGAAAGGCAGACATTCTTTTGCTTAAAAGTCTTTTAACATTTCTATGGACTTTTCTGAAGTATTTAGAAATGTTCATCTCTGGCCCAGCCCCAATTGGAATCTTATAGTAAAGAATGAGGAGATGGTGCCTGCTTACCTCTCCTTGAATGGCTTTAAGGGCCCATGCTTTTGAAAGCATTCCATGTAGCACAGCTTCAAGGGAGAGTGAGTCTCCCCTGACATAACTTTGGATTTATTTTCTCAGCTGCATCTAATTATAGACATTTTGTTAAAAATATATTTTGCTTTATATAATGCAGCATTCTAAGTGTATTTTAAGACTATGATTTACTTACATGTATTATTTATATTTTAGAGGGGTAGTAAACCAGCAGATACTCTGGCAAAGTAGTGAACCTTATTAAACATATTTAATTTCTGAATAAATTGAATTAAATACAAATTATTTACAACATTTCCTAAAAGTCACAGGACATTAAAGACCAATAGCATCTATGCCAGAGAGTTATTATTAGCTAAAAAGATGAACTCTAACAGCAAATAACAGTCTGACTCTTCATACTTCAGTGCTTCAAAGCACGTCCTTCACAAGTTAATGTAGAGGGGAGGGGAGTGTTTACAGTCCAAATTACCCTGCTGAGTGTTCACTGATTCCTTTCATGATGATTTCTTCACTTCTCATTGGTTGTCCCAGATAGCTCTGCAATTCCTGCCCTTTATAGAAAGCAAAGTTCCAGAAACTGAAGCACAAATTCTGAAATGCCTATGAGTAAATGGTGCTGACTACTTTTTTTTAAAGCCACGGTTTCATTGTTTTAGTTAAAACAGGATTATTAAATGATTCTTTTAAATTCTTTTTTAATTAGAAACCTCAAGTACGACAACTGAAAGTGGAATAAGTGTTTATTTTCTATTAGTAAAAATGAATTTTGACCAAAATAAAAAAACACTGAGTATTTGTTGAGCCTCATAGTGACTCTTGACATGGGTGCTCTTACCACTCTTTAGTCACAATGAGCACACTGAGGAACACAGGCTGGGCTACAACCTGAACTCTGATCAGCTGATTCCAAAAGAATGCTTCTTTTCTCCCACAGAGAGGTGACTTTTTCATCCCTCCACCCCCACTCTGGTGAACAAGACACATCTCAGAGCCCTTTTGTGGAATGGGTCTCTGTGCTAGTGTTGTATTTCTGGAACTCGGCTAAAAGTCTGGTATTCAATTAGAAGAGAGATCAAATGACTCCAGGCTGCAAAACCAGCGCCTTGCCCCTCCTGAGTTAAAGATTCTCATTTACAGCTATTAATATTGAAAGAGATGAGATATATCATTGTATCAGCCATCAATTTCCCCCTGCTTTCATTGTCAGACTGCGGGATAATTCTGGGCACAATTCAAGGCACCTGAGAAAGTAAGGAGGAGTGGAAGCAGAGAATTTGAGGATTTAGGAGCTGTAGGGCTCTTAGCTTTTTATCCTTCTTCCTCATTTGATAGATGAGAAAACTGAGGTAGTTAAGTCACTTGCTCAAGGTACATGAGACTGGAGCAGCTAAAATTTAAAGTGCACACAAAATCACTTGGCATCTTGTTAAAGTGCAGGTTCTGATTCTGTAGGACTGGCATGGGGCCTGGGAGTCTACATTTTTAACAAGCTCCGAGTGAAGCTAATGCTTCTGGTCTAGGAGCTGTGCTGTGAGCAGGAAGGGAGAGTGAAGCATTCCGACAGAGGCATTTCCCTCAAATCTTTTGCACATCTAACCCCTGAAGGACCCAAACTAACACAAGTTGTGCCAGGAGTGGTCTGAAAAAGTAGTTAAGATGGGCTTGCAAAATGGGCTTAAGCCCATAAAGCAAAGAGGGCACCATCCTGAGTAGTTTATGGGAATGGGTAATGCCTGGCATAGGATGGAGGTTCAAGTACTAAACTTTTCGTGAGTGGGGACATGGGAAAATGCTCTAGTGAGGAGAACTTCCCTTAGGGAGCAATTTGTCAGCATTTGAAATATGATTGGGGTGAGGGAAATGTCTACAAAGGCAGTGGACTTGGCTCGTTACTACTTACAGGCATACCTTGTTTTATTGTGCTTTGCTTTATTGCACTTCACAGATGTTGTACTTTTTACAACATTGTTGTACTTTTTACAAATTGAAGGCACAAAGATTATGACTCGCTGAAGGCTCGGATGATTGTTAGCATTTTTTAGCAATAAAGTATGTTTTATTTTCTGTTTCTGCTCTTCAGTAGCTGAGATGATTATTTTAACAAACACTTTCTTTGCTCCCCCCACCCCCACTCCCTATAGCAGATATTGCTGGTGTCCTGCTCATATCCTCTCAGACACAGATTTCTACATGCAAAGGCTCCCCTACTATGCACTTGTTCTGACTGTAGCAACACACTAACTTTGCCCATAATGCAAAACAAAAGTGACAGAGAATCAATGTGCCCCTAAAAGTAACCTTTGACCAATGATAGGTGGGTTTTGGTGGATACCCTAACTTCCTTGCCCCTCAGGTGTGCTGACTGTGGAATGTCCTTCAGAGGTCCCAAATAGGATGAAGCTCTACTTGCCTTCAGCACTAACTTCCTGATGTAGAATCTTTAATGGGCTACTCATATTTATAAGATATACCAGCTGGGAAGCAGTGAGTAAATGAACATAAGGTTATCCAGGGCAGTGAGACCATTCAGGAGGCTAGAAGTAGACTTATCAACTCAGTCTGAGGAGGAAGTTGGCTGCCAGACTTAACTGAAGATGGAATGTGTGGCTTATGGGTGTGGTGAGTTCCTGGACTGTGGCAGCATTTAAGGAATAACAGGTCATGGCGCTGGGGTTTGAAAAGGAGAATAAAACAGCAGGTTAGAAGCTGTAACTCTAAGATCTCTTCCAAGAGTGAAATTCTTTAGGTTCAGTCAGCAATAAAGTATTTATAAATTAAGGTATGTATATATTTTTTACACATAATGCCATTGCACATGTAATAGACTACAGTATGGTGTACTTTTTTAAAAAATGCTCTTATATTTAGTTTCTCACCCTTTTTAAAAAATATATATTTTATTGATTTTTTACAGAGAGGAAGGGAGAGGGATAGAGAGTTAGAAACATGGATGAGAGAGAAACATCGATCAGCTGCCTCCTGCACACCCCCTATTGGGGATATGCCTGCAACCAAGGTACATGCCCTTGACTGGAATCGAACCTGGGATCCTTCAGTCGCAGGCCGACGCTCTATCCACTGAGCCAAACCAGTCAGGACAGTATGGTGTACTTTTATAAGCACTAGGAAACCAAAACATTTGTGTGACTTTATTGTCCTATTTGCTTTATTGCAGTGGTCTGAAATCAAATCTTCAATATCTGAGGTATGCCTGTAGTACTGATTCCCTGCTGAGAAGGAGATGGCAATGGCGGCCTTCCTAGGAGAAACTGGGGGCCTTTGCCAAGCAGTTAAAGGCTAACCATAAGAGCCTTTGATAGCTTTCAAAGAGACCCTGCTGAGCAGTGTCTTTAGAAAGAATTGCAGAGCTCAGAGACACCCAGTGTTCACTGAGGCAAGTCTGTCACACTAAGGTCAGGGCCCTGGTTGAGAAAACCTGGTACCCTGAAACATGGCAGGGAGACATTTGAATGGCTGTCTCTGAAGAATTCCTCAGAGTTTTCCTAGTACAAGCTAGCACTTCCCCTGTGCTAAGAGATGCTGAAGAGACCTCATCTCCACAAAACAACAGAAGCTGCTCCCATTTCCTCACCTGGCTGCCAGGTGGATGACAGTTTAAATCTCAGCATAACCTGATGGACCATGGTGGGCCTGATAAAGGAGGAAAGATTATACACTGAAGGAGCTTTAAAAATTAGCTAGAATGTACCTGCCATCAGGAGAACAAGTACTCTTGGAACTAGATTTTGAGGGTGCTTGATCAAGGGGACTAGAATGTATGACTAGATCAATAAGAAGTTACTTTCTTGGGGACACTTTCTAGGGACATGGGCGTTAACACCCTGGCAAGGACCACAGGTATGAGAACTGAATGTTTGTGTCCCCTTGCCCACAAATTCATATGTTGAAACTCTAATTCCCAATGTGATGGTATTTTGAGGTGAGGTCCTTGGGAGGTAATCAGGATTAGATGAGGTCAATAAGGTAGGGACCTTATGATGGGATTATAGTGCCCCTAAAAGAAGAAGAGACATGAAATCTGTGTGTGTGTGTGTGTGTGTGTGTGTGTGTGTGTGTTCACCTGAATGCACCACCTGAATGCACCAAGGAAAGTCTTGCGAGGACATAACCTAGAAGAGGGCCCTCACCAAGAACCCCACTACCCTGTCACCCTGATCTCAAAATTCCATCCGCCAGAACTTTTTTGAAATAAATGTCATGATGAGAGATTGCAAAGAAGTGAAAGAAGAAGAAACAATTCTTCACCACAAACCTGGCTCCTTGGGTTAGGCCCCACAGAAGGCTTTGGTGCCTGGGAGCATGAAGGTGTTGGGTGCAAAGGATGGGAGGGAGGGGACATAGAAGTGAGACGACACTTGATCATTTTACTATTTTAAGGCCAGTTCCCATTCCATGTAAATCTTAGTGTAAAGTTTTTCAAAGAAACATTAAAAGCAACCATGAGGAAGAGAAGTGGTCCTGCCTCTCTGAGCAGCATCCACCATACCTGACTCCCTCTATGAGAGCACTTGCCTTCCCCTTAAGGCCCTTCAGAGCCTCACACAAAGGGCCACACATCAGATTCATGCTCCAATGAGAGCAAGTTCATGGAACAGAACAATGTGACCTGGAACTTTTTGAAGAGGCCTGAACATTTAAATTATTATGAACAAGTTAGCCCATTTCAAATGAGGTTTTCACAATCCCACATACATCAGAATTACTTGAGAACATGAAATAAAGTTTTCCATGGCATTTGCAATGTGGCTGGACCCATGCTTATATTGGGCCCCACTATGACCAACATCTGGACTTGTCTACAGAAGATACATTCAGTGCATTTCCTCCCTGAGGTGTGGTTGAGGACAAGGGACAAGGGGATGGAAGGAATTGAAATACAGTAGGGAGAAAGTGGATGGAGCTCTAGTCATTCTCTATGACAGGTGGCCTTAAAAAGTTAAGAAAGTGAGACTGAATCACTGCTCTCATTTGGCTGATGTGAGGATTGGACTAACTGTGAGAACACATTTAAAGTATATAAAAAGTGGCTGGCATTTAAGTGCTTAATAGATACTTATTGATAATAAGAGCAACACTATCTTTTTGTGTTATCCTTCCACTTACTTATAATACCATCTCTCCTTCTTCCCACCTGCCTAATCTTACCTGTCCTCCTGCTTCCTCTATGAAGTCTTCCTGACTTGGTCCAGATCTATCTATACCCTCGTTGGGCACAGACAACATTTAACTTGTATTCTGCTCTAGGCACAGATCTTATCTCACTTGGAGAAAATAAAGGCAGTGGAGGTAGTGGTTAGAGCATGAGATAAGAAGCCAGAATGGAATTCCATTACTTCTTAGCTATGTGAGCAGGTGACTTAGCTTTTCTAAGTCCCGGTTTCCTTACCTGTAAAATGGGAATCTATAACTTATCTCATACATTTGTCATAAAGATTTAGAGAAAAATATGCAAAGCATCTGGTATTTATTTATTTATTTATTTATTTTCTTCTCTCTCTTTGTATCTCTGTTGGAGAATTTAACAGGTAGGGCACTATTCAGTTCATAAATATTTGAAATAAAATTGAACCGTGTTTTTGCAATCATTTCTTAGATAAAGGTTATTTTGAAACTGGTACCTCCCATAGTTTCCTGGGCATATGAATCCCTTGGAAAATCTAATTTGGTAGATCTGGAGTAGTGACTTTAGCATGATGATCTTCACACTTAGAAAAACAGCTATAAACTCAAAGGATGCTTTAAACCCTCCATTACTATGTAAGGGTATCTGTTGCATAAAAAGAATGGATTTAAACCAGCCTCTTAATAATTGACTCATATTGCTGTCCAACCTCTTTGGCAAAAGTGACCAACAGGAAGAGGTGGATAGTGTGGATAAGTAACATCGCCATCTTGCTATCATTGGGTTAGAGCCATTAGCTGCTAGAGCAGGTATTACATCTCTAAGCGGGCTACAGTATTTTCTTAATTGAATAAAATATTAATTGAATGAAAATTTCAATTCATTTCAAGGCTGTATAATGGGATAACTTGAATCCTAGTTACATCTATTGCCCTAAATGGAGATCCTAGGGTTATCTCACAATAGTTAAGAGGCCTGAGCAGATAATTACAAGCACTTCACTGTGATAATTTCCTCAGAGAGCTCCAAGGAAAGAATGCCTGTAGAACTAAAGGCTTTGAAAAGCTAAAGCACTGCTTCAACATCAGGCATTGTTATCAATAAAGAGATTTTGTCTTTTATGAAGCCAGGGTTGTGAGAAAGAAAGTTCTTTCACATGTCATTGGTTTCTTTTTAATTCACCAGTCCACAATGAATTGGCTTTAATAAAGCATGGACTGGGCTGAGACCAAGATGAAAGAAGAGCAACATCTAACAGGGAAGAAAAAAGAACATTCAACCCAGGAGCATTTTCCGTTGTGCCAGGATGATCTTGAAGGAGATTTTCTATGGTAGCATTTGAAGCTTTAATAGCAGACTTGAAATTTAAACTTAACCTATTTTCAGGCAGCATAGATGGTATCTTTAGAGATATCCAGTATATTTTAATATACAGATAGATTCAGAACTAGTAGACAACACCTGGAATATTTCACAGGGTGCAATCCAAGCAAAGTCATTCCAGAAAAGTAGGTAGTGCTCTATCTGCTTAAACCTCAAAATCAAGTCCAAAATCCAAGAAGCTGGTTTTTGAATTCCTGAAATAGGAACTGAAAGACCAACCCACAAAGCAAGGATATATATACATGAGGTGCATATACTATCTCACAGAACATACTATTTGATATAATTCTTTATAAAAAATATTTCCTCATTTCTAAATCTTAAAGTAAATGGCATTATTTCCAAATAGACACTATATTATCTTACCTGAAAAAAGTGAAGGCCTTCCTCACTGATTGAACAAATATTGTCTTACTTTATAGAAAATGTTTTTGAAATATTGATGATATTGATGTCACATTTTTTAAAATATATTTTTATTGATTTCAGAGAGGAAGGGAAAGGAAGAAACATCAGAAACATCAATGATGAGAGAGAATCATTGATTGGCTGCCTCCTGCATGTCCCCAACTGGGGATAGATCCCTTAACTGAGCATGTGCCCTGACCAGGTATCAAACCAGTGACCTCTTGGTTCATAGGTTGATGCTCAACCACTGAGCCATGCTGGCCAGGCTGATGTCACATTCTTTAGAATCAGTGGTTTTCAACCTTCCTAATGCCACAACCCTTTAATATAGTTCCTCATGTTATGGTGACCCTCAACCATAAAATTATTTTCGTTGCTACTTCATAACTGTAATTTTGCTACTGTTATGAATCGTAATATAAATATCTGATATGCTATCTGTGTTTTCCGATGGTCGCGACCCACAGGTTGAGAACCGCTGCTTTAGATAGTTGTATATATGAGATTTGGATGGTACTGAGGTGTTTTATTTATGATGATAAAGTCATACAAGTGTTAGCTATAATTATATATATAAAAAACATGTATATATGTAAACTCATATAAAGGTGGCCTGCAAATTGAGATATTAGATCATTTCAAGTTGGGGACTCAAGTTGGAAGCAAGTTCGATGATATGTCATATTTCCAGACTGGTATGTGAGATCAAAACCTTTAGGTACTGAGTTCACCTAGCCAACTGCCCAGACCTCCACATCTCATGATGGTATTCATGAAATAAAAAGAACTAGATTTTTCTGTGGGTTTAAAAAACATTTGAAAAGAAAGTTAACCCACTGCTAATAGAAGTAAAGAGAAAGTTGAGGTCGAGGACAGTTATAGTTCTTAACTAGAAAACAGAAGTTTGGGGTAAATCAAGCAGTGGAATGTGAAATTCAGCAGTGACCCGGTTCTAAGAATATAAGTAATTCACCATTTATTTTCCAGAAAAAAGTACTTTGTGAAACAGTTTCAGCTGGTCTCAGCTAGTACAAAAATTGCTCATCAAGCGAGAGATAAAATTTTAGTGGAAATTGAAAAGACAATTTGTGTTATAATGATATGCACAAGAAGCCTGTGCTATACAGAAAACTGATTTGGGTAAATTTCTAGAAGTTTCCATAATTAAGATCTTGGGGATTTGTGGGGAAAAAAAACAAAAAACACCAGATACTTGTCTTTCAAACGGGTCAGGTATTTGAATAAATGTCTATCATCTATCTATCTATCTATCTATCTATCTATCTATCTATCATCTATCTATCATCTATCTATCACCCATCCATCCACCCATCCAGTCATTCTTTTTTAAAAACCAGAAGTGCTCTGTGTCGGGCATTGTGCTTAGAGGAGGGTTATAAACTTCAAAGGATATAAACTCCTAAAAGAGGAGATTTTTAAAAGAACACTTATATGGATTAAGGACTGATCTGGGACAGGATCAAAAAGAGCATAACCTTCATGGTTTACCTTCTCTTATCCATTTACTACTCACTCTACTTTTCTGCATTGAAGAATTTGACAGATCTGCAAATCCACTGAACCTTACCAATCCCTTGATACTTTTCTTACCAAATGTTTGTCAAATAATCCTTAACTAATTAGCCCTATAAATTGTACAACATAAGGCAGTTTGTTAACAAGATAGAGTTCTCACTTTGGTTTTCTGTGACTTCCTATAGGTTTCTGGTGATTTGAGAATAAGTATTAAGGGTTCTTTCTTGCTTCTGACTGTGTTTTCCACAAGGATGGGAGAACCATCATCGATGCTAATGATTAAAGTGGTTTCTGAAGGAGGACCCAGAATCTGGGACTAGCTTTCTATCTTTCAGGATCTCAATTGCCTCACCTTATTCTCCCTTTTCTACATGAATACTATAATAGCAAACACATTATGACAGTTATTAAAGGGTCTTTCCTATATTAACTCAAAGTTACAGCTACCCTAGGAGGTAGATGCTATTATTATCCCCATTTTGCAGATGAGGAAGAGGGACCAAGAGAGATTGAGTCATTGTTTAAAATTACACAGCTGATAAATTGCAGAGCTGGAATTCAACCCCAAAATGTCTGGCCTAGAGGGCTCCAACTTCACTGCTTCTCACACCAAAGTTAATCCAATGAGGGAAATATCCTTCATCTGTCATATCCTCACTCACTATTAGATGTGACAAAGAGACTCAAAGAGGTCTTCCTCCCAATGGATCTTTTATCACCTGTCCATCCCAATCTCATTTACTTAACTCATGGAAAAAGGACAAATATTATTAAGAGTTTTAAAGCACCTCTCTTTGGGAAATGGAAGAATTCTAAAACCAGGTATGCTCTGGTTGTAGTCCTGGCTGCATATCCATTAGACACAATAAAGACAATTAATAAGGTGATAAAAGGTCCTCAAAAGCAGACATGGTATGTTCTATAGAAATATGTCTCCCTCACTCTGTACCCAGTAGGTAATGAGTTGCTGTCTGGTGAATAGAAGCAAAGAAAGCTGTTTGGCTTTTAGAAATTTCAGTTTCCTCCATTTCTCACTGACAACTAATGGGTACTGGATGTGAGAGAGAGTCTGCATAAATTCTGGACTGGTGCAGGCCACTCCTTCCTGACCTAACATCCCCAAATGTCTTTCACTCTCTCCCTTTAAAGCTGCAATAAAATATACCAGAAATAAAAATTAAAGTTCTCATCTTAGCTCACAACATGATTGAGCCAGCTTCATGTAACCTTGAACTTTTCTCTTTTCTGTGAAACATGTTTTGAAACTATTTTAAGTTGCTGATGGAACATTCCATTTGAAAAAAAAAGGTAAAGTAACTGTGACTAGGTTGAGGGGACAAAAATCCAGGATGAGGTCAAGTTCTAGGGACTTAATTGAACTATTTCTGCCAGTTTTGCAAAAGTGCAACACCCTCACCCTGGATTGATTGGATGACAGGGTGATCCATGACAGGCATCTTCCCTGTGTCTGGAATTCATTTCTCTACACATCTGCCCAGGTGACCACTCTGAGGCAGTGTGGTGAGCAGTAGGAGAGCAGGAGAACACCTGCTCCTATTGAACTTATTATCTCTGCCTTTTCCTCCTTTTCCCTCTCCTTTAGGACCTCAAAGTGTGCATTTTGATTGAGGGGAAAATGCAATTCAAAAGTGAACTCATCTGGATGTGGTCATAAATGTTTTTGTCCCAGCTGTCCTGGATCTGATCTTATCAGATGCCGTGTGGCACTGAGGGAATATGGCACATGGGACCAGGTCACAGCTGAATTTCACATTCCACTTCTTGATTTACCCCAAACCTCTGTTATCTAGTTAAGAACTTTAACTACATTTGACCTCAACTTTCTCACTGCTTCTATCTGCAAAGAAACTCCATTGTTCCTTTTCTCTTGTTTGCTTTATTTTCCTAATTACTATAGTTTCTTTTTAAGTAATTCAACTTTGGACTGAATAAAAAGGAAAGAGTATCTATTTGTACATCTGAATCTTCCATTAGACATGCCTTCCCTAAAGGACACAGTGACACAGAACAGAACTCATTAATGTCCACTAAGTAAGCAAATAAACACTTGGGCCACTGAAAATAGCTGCAGCACATCCACTTTTTTCAATGACTACACTTGACTCTTGGTGTCAGTTTCCTAACTGTGAATGAAGCCTATGTTTTGCCACGTACCAACTGTGTGACTTGGCAGGTCTCTAATCTCTTAGTGTGTCAGGGTCCTCTTTTATTAAAATAGCCCTACTTCATTGGGCTGTTGGAAGGTTAAATGAGACAATCCATGTGAAATCTTATAGCGTTGTCTGGCTTATAGTACCTGTTACTTCTGGCTCAATGCTCATACTTCCCACAGGACAGCCAGTTGAGTTCCTCTTTTTTGTTGATGGACACCTCTGATGCTCAGCACACTTTCAGAGTAGAGGTGACTGGTTGGTCCTTTGTATAGTGTAGAGCGAGGCACCTGAAAAATACTCAATTCTTAGAAGCATTAAATAACAACCATCTTATTCACATATTCTGTGAGGCAAGACTTCAGAGTACAGTGGGGATGTTGTCTATTCTACAATGTCTGGTTCCTCAGCTAGGAAGATGCAATTGGCTGGGGCTGGCTTCACCAAGGCTTCATCACTCACATGTCTGGCACCTGGGCTGGTATGTTAGTTTCCTAGGGATGCTGTAACAAAATACTAAAAATTGGGTTGCTTAAATTAATAGAAAAGTATTTTTTCACAGTTCTGGAGTCTAAAAGTTTAAAATCAAGGTCTTGGCAGGGTCTTCCCCCCTCTAAAGCCTCTAGAGAAGAATCCTTCTTTGTATCTTCCAGCTTCTGGTAGTCTCCAGGTGTCCCTTGGTTTGTGGCAACATAATTTCAATCTCTGCCTCTGCCTTTACATGCACATCTTCTCTGTGTGTCTTTGTCTTCACAGGGTGTTCTCGCTTTGATAAGGACATGTTAAGGTCCCACCCTTTTCCAATATGACTTCATCTTAACTAATTACATCTGCAATCACTGTGTCCAAATAAGATCACATTATGAGGTATTGGGGGGCGGGATTAGACTTCAACATATCTTTTTGGGAGATACAATTCAACCCCATAACAGTTGGGATGACTCAAAGGCTGGGCTTAGCTGGCACTATTGACTAAAGCACCTGCCCGTGGTCTCTCAGGTTTGGGCATCTCACACATTAGTCGCAGCGGTTCTCAACCTGTGGGTCATGACCCCTGAAAATACATCCTGCATATCAGATATTTACATTATGATTCATAACAGTAGCAAAATTACAGTTATGAAGTAGCAACGAAAATAATTTTATGGTTGGGGGTCACCACAACATGAGGAACTGTATTAAAGGGTCGCGGCATTAGGAAGGTTGAGAACCACTGCTTAGTGGCTAGATTCTGAGAGGGAGCATTCTGAAAGCAAGCATTCCAAGAGAACCAGATAGGAGCCAAATTGTCTATTTATGACCCAGCCCTGAAGTCATACAGTGTGATTTCTGCCATACTCAATTGGTCAAACCAATCACAGTCCCCCCAGATTCTATCACTTCATGGGAGGACTGTCAAGGAGTGTTGGAGCTATACTTTAGCTGACCCCCTCCTTCCCCCCTACCCGCCGCCACACACACACACACACACATAGCTTTGGAATAGTTTTTCTGAATTTGCTCATTTTGATTTCCATTTTAAAATATAGAACACAGGATACAGGATCTCTCTGAGGAAATAGAAAGGTTGTTCTCTCCCACATTCCATAAAACATCTTGCAGTGTTATTTTGAGATAGGATACTAGGCTGAACTAGTGTATCTTTATATTTTAATTTAAAAATCACCAAAGAATTTAAAGAATAAAAAAATTAGACTAGGAGGAAGTATTTTTGAAAACTTTTTTTTAAATTTTAATTTAAAAAAAATTTATGTGAGCTGAAAATAGATGACATGACATGAGCTGTTGCCACGAGGCAGGATGAGTCTGTCAGGCAAGAACGCTGTGATCCCACAGCAGTGAGAATCAGGGCTTGTGGCATAAGCTTACTCGTTGCTGCTTGATTTTAGAGAACAAACTATCAAAATATTGTGGAGAGATTATGTGAATATCAAATCATCCTACTTTTTTTCTAATAGATTCCTAAATACACACAGCACATACTTTCTTATTGAGCTTTCTAAAATGGGGCCAGGGAAGGCAGACAGATACATGACCATCTATTATGGGGCCAGATATGACTGAAAAATATGAGTTGCTACATATATTCACCAAAAACATGTATCAGGATGTTCATAGCAGGACTATTTAAAATAGCCCCAAACGGGAAGCTATCAATATGCCCACCAACAGCAGAATGGGTACAGTGTGGTTATTAGCAGTGGGATACTGTAATATATAGTGATGAGAATAATATACAGCTATACCCAACAATGTAAATGAATCTCACAAATGGTGGTGAGCGAAATAATGCATACAAAAAAGAACATACTGTATGATTTCAGTTTCATAAAGTACAAACCCAGCAGCAAAACTAACCTATGCTGTTGTAAGGCTGGTTAATAATTACTCTTTGAGGAATTGCCTAGAAGGGATGAGGGAAAAGGCTTCTGGTGATTTTGTTTCTTGATCTGGATGATGGTTGCATGGCGAGTTCAGTTTGTGAGTCTCTACACTTCTGATATGTGCATTTTTCTGGATGTATATTTTACTGGAGTAAAAAAAAAAAAAATAAAGTACTTGCACTTGCTCGCCCCATGTGGCTCAGTGGATTAGTGTCAACCCATGAACCAGGAGGTCCCAGTTGGATTCCTGGTCATAGCACATGCCCAGGTTGTGGGCTTGATCCCCAGTAGGGGGCGTGCAGAAGACAGCTGATCAATGTTTTTCTCTCATCATTGATGTTTCTTTCTCTCTCTCCCTCTCCCTCTCTCTCTCAAATCAATAAAAATATATTTAAAAGGAATTGTCTTTAAAAAAAAAAGTACCTGCACTCAATCTCAGGCTATGACAGAAGAGTGAGTACGTATTATTAGAGAACACACAAGAACTTGTGTCGAGACTTATAGTGCTCATATCCAAATGGCTGGCTTTCTTGGCCATTCGGGTGATATGTTTTATTTTAGCAAGATATTTTTATTTTTATTACAGTAAAATGGATACTGTCACTGAAATCTGTAAAAAAGGTAGTTTGACTCTGGTCCTTGCTTAAAGGATGAGTCAAGGAATATAGGGGCCTTTGAAGGCAGGAAATTGTTCACTCGTCACTTTGAAGGGATCCAAGACTGCAGAACAATAGAACCATTGGCTACATTAGCTGGAGAGAAGAGGGAGTACAGAGGGGACAAAAATGCCCATTTAAAACATGGACCTTATTGGCTTTCCATTCACTTCCCTTCCCTTCAGATCCAGGGCTCTCACTGGTCAGGATCTTCCAGGATTCCAGTTTTTGCTCCACCTTCTATCCCTCATTTCCATTACCCATGTTCTACACCCCTAGTATATTCACATGGAATTCTGTAAAAATCCTTTCTCCTTTGGGTGTCCTCCTTGTTTACTTTCTCGACTGGGACCAAGGCCACCTCTCTTGGGCGGGTCTTAGTCTTTTGTGACAAACCACACTCAGCAGGTTTCATTGAGACCAGTTTGTTCAAGAGCCTTACCGTCTTTGGGGAGCAGACAAGCTTCCAGATTCCCTTGCCCTGTGATAAACCAGTTGCAGATAAGATGTGTATGGTTTGAAGCATGTTCCCCATGCAATGGCAGGGAAGGAATGGGGTGCATTAGTAATTTTGTCAAGTTGGCAGCAGCTCCCTTGGAGAAAACTGTGCCACTTGTGCTGATTGAAAAGAGTACCTATTGAAAGGGAAAAGCAGTCACAGGTTAAAGCTGATCAGTTCCTCGAATGCAGCCATAGAAAATGTTCTCCAGGGCACCGGGTCCACATCACTGACAAGGAAAGTTTCCCCGTGGTTTGAGCAGCACTCTGCTTCTCCTGCCTTAGTGAGATGAGCAGCACATTTAATTTCAGCTCCCGAAGCCTTCTGCAACCACTCAGCTCTTCTCCATTCCTCAGCTGTGTTTGCGTTGCTGTTCTCGGACAGCAGCGTTTTCACTTGGTATAACATGTGAGGAACCGTCTGATCATGCAGATTGTTTACTAGTAAGGAAACTGGCACTGGCAGCTTCTCAGGCTCTGCTGAGAGAAAAGAAATGTCTTCACATCAGAACAGTTCAACTCAAAATGTAACATACTCACTGGTTGAAATTTAGAGAGAGAGAAAAAAAATGTAATTGTCAGGCTGTGGTGAGTAGTGTCACAATTACTTAGATTATGAGAAATATATCTTTTCAACAGTTTAAAGGCCACAGCTCATATTTTTTTCTAGTATGGGCAGCTCAGACAGGATCCAGAAGCCCCAGCCTATAACTCATAGTTTTGTCAAAAACTTAGCAAAGGAAGCAGGAAGTATTTGACTGTAGTGTGGAGTGTTCCCTATTAGTCATATGATTCTATTAGCTCTGCTCATTCTTGTCAGATTAATAGATATATTAGAGGTAATTAGAATTAGAAGGGTCCAGAGAGAATCCCATGGTCCCTTTAAAATTTCTTTAAATTAAAAAACGACTCTAGGGTCAGTGAGATTAAGTAACTTGCCTGAAGTATTACATCAGCCACAGAGCTAAGACTGTGGTTCAGTTTTGCACTCGCCTCCCCAATTCACTAAGGACTCTACTGTGCCACTCTGATGACCCACTTCATGTAGAAGTTTTTCCATGTCATTCTGACTTCTTGCCTGAGAGGTACATGTGTCTAGGATGAGGTCCATTTGGGAGATAATAAGGAAATAAATAAGATGAATCTATTTTCCCCAGTCCTTTTTTTCTCCACAAATCGAGACTGTCCAGGCCCTTGCAGCTCCACTCTGGGGCTGGGACTGAACACCAAGGACCTCTAAGGAGCCTGCTTCAATCTGTAATTGCTCTGGGAGAGCTGGTTGTACACTGAGCCATTGCTGGTATAAGGGTCCCTTGGGGGTCTTAGGAAACATCGGTAGATGGGGGCTGTTCTGACTTAAGCTCGGGGATTCGATTCTTTGTGGGACATTCCCCACTGCCATCCCAAGTCTGTGCAATGATTCCCAAATACCCAAGAGAATAAAAATGTCTCCCCTACTCCTTAAAGTCCTTCTGATGTTGGAAGACCTAAGACAGAGGCAAACCTCTCAGAGACTTTCAGCTAGGGTTTAAATTTAAGTCTAGCAGAATTTGAACATTAGGACACTGTAGTGTTTATTTAGATAAATTGCCTTTTGCATGGCATTTTTTATCCTCAGAAGACATCCATAGTGAGTTCAAGAGAAGATTCTGCTATTTTCTGCTCTGTAGATGACCAGAGTTTTGCCAGGCAGGGTTATAGGTAATAGCAGTAGAGGTAAAGGGAGTTGCAGCCAACACTGTGTGCCAGACTCAACCTTGCAAATCATGGCACAGTTAAGTAACCTGACAATTCCGAGTTTCTGAGCCCATTCCTGTGACTAGTGCAGCTATCAGAGGTAGACGGCCCATCTCTGGGAATCCTGGGGATATTTTTGAAAGGTGAGATTTTAGACATACAAGCTCTTTTATTTGCTTATACACATTCTCAATGTCTATTTCCCATTCCCTAATTTATTCAACAAGTATCCCTTCAACATTTGTTGGAGACTCTTGAAACAAGCTGATAAATGAGCTTTTATTAAGCTCCTACTCTGTGCCAAGCAAGCATTTACACACACATTGTCTCCGTTGCATTCAAAATACCATTGTGTGTTAGGTTCTCTTTCATACAGATCCTGAAATTTTGGTTCAGAGAAGTTAGGTGAATTGTTCAAAATAAACAAAGACACAGAACTGTGACTTGACCCTGGGTCTGCTGATTTGGGCTTCTGGGTAGTTTTCTACTATATTTGCCTATTCTAATAGTGTACCCTCAATCAGTGAAATTGTGTGTGACTATTTTACCTGAAAAAAAATCCATCAAACTCAAAATCTTTGGTCAACATGCTAACTTAACTATACTCAACACATAAATAATGGTGATTTGATATAATGGATAGTACATGCAATACAATTTATAGTCTATCCAAAAAATGTATTACACATCTTTTTAATAATAGATTTAACCTTCATTATTTGCTCAAAATTAATTGAAAAATTTGTTTTGTCCTGGGCTCATATCAAATCAAAAGAGAAGTTATCTGGATAGCAGCTAGAAGTCAGCCTGGGAGAATGGTGGGTTATAACCCCAAGAACCCAAATGTCAGCAACAGTATACAATCACAATAATATTAATGACTAGAACATCAAATTGGAAAACACACACCAGTCATGCTGCAGAAACAATTAAGTTCCTTAAGAGTCTTGCAGTCCTAAATCTGGGAACCATCACAGCTAAGAGGATAAGCTGTCAAGTCTGAGAAAGCCGGTTCAAAAATATCTCTGCTTGTCATGTACCAACTACAAGCAACTAGGAAGTGAGTTAAACCTGAACTAAACCTCAGTTTCCTTCTCTGAAAAATGGTGTGCATGGGGGTGGAGCACAGTAGAGTATGATACCTCCCTGATAGGATTGTTGGGAGGTATAAATGCCTCTTAGCACAGGGTGAGCACATAGAAAATGTACTGTAAGTGGCAGCTATTTTTATTATTAAATATGATGTGTGATGATAAGCAAAATAATAGCTTTACACATTTTCATTCAATACATTAAATTTATATCAGGCAAGCTGAAGAGCCTCCTAGATTAAACATCTGGTGAGAGCTTAGACAGGTTGACCTTACAATTCATTTTAATCCTGAGAGTCTTCATTTTATAAGCCTTTTTAGGAGTTGAATGGAAATTTTAAGCAAGATCCTAGTGTCCTGTTAATTTTAATTAGGTGGGCTATTAATGAATAGGTAAATAAGATATAAATGAGAAAGAAAACCACATATTGAACACTTGTGCAAAACTTCACAGTAAAGGCATTTAAAACATACAAACCTATAAGAACAAGAGAAGGGGAGAGATGATTGGAAAGAAAAAATTTTGGAAGCTGGAAAGCAAATACTACTAAGCAGTAACATGCTTAGTAGATTAGGGACAGTTGAAAGCTGCATGTATGTGGAAGGGAGAAGCCAACAAGAAAGAATGAGAGAAAAGTAAGGAAATTTTTTAATTTAAAAAAAAATTTATTGATTTCAGAGAGGAAGAAAGAGAGAGAGATAGAAAGATCAATGATGAGAGAGGATCATTGATTGGCCGCCTCCTGCTGCCTCCTGCACGCCTCCTACTGGGGCTTGAGCCTGCAATCTGGGATGTGCCCTTGACTGGATTCGAACCCAGAACCCTTCAGTCTGCAGGCCGACACTCTATCCACTGAGCAAAACCAACTAGAGCAAGCAAGCAAATTTTGATGTGGAACCTTGGAAAGCCTTAGAAAAGGAAACACCTGGAATTGCTGAAGGGAAGGGTGCTGAGCAAGGCTGGAAGCAGGAGGCTTGGTTGAGAGTTTGCTGAAGGAGCACTGGGACCCCAGGTCTCGGCCTCACCACTCAGCCCAATGGCTACCTGAGCCCCACCACTTTCCCAGCTTTTCCACAATCACCTCTGGCCTTCTCATAAGAATTTTTCTGAATTTGCCACAGCTTTTTTTTTAGTCCACTTTACTCCAAAGCATGGATACAGAAGCGTCTCTTCATTCTCCAATACTTACTAACACAATACGAGGTAATGATGTTCAACAAACTTTATAACGAAAAAAAAGGAAAACCTAAAACAAGATACCGTATATCACTATTTTTAGATTCCGTCGTCATGTCCCTTTGAACATGGTAGACAATCTCCTACTGGTTCTCTCTCTCATCTGCCCCTCACCTCTTGCCCCTGGAACAAGGGTCTGCTCTTCTCCGTGCTGGGAAATACCCTTTATCTTGTGTTCCCAGATCTACAATCAAATAGTTGACAATATAATTGGCAGATCTTGCCCAATCAGAAGATAGAATTTGTCACTGTTGGAGTAACAAACATTATCCATTATCTATGTGAAACATCTAATGTTTCAGGACTCCTTCTATTCAGTGCTCTGAAAGACCAACAAGTAGCTACTTCTCTCTGTCCATGACTAAAGACAACTCACAAAAATGAACCACCAAGAATAAATGGGAGACTACTTACCCTCAAGAATGTATTCTAAATTCTACCCAAAAATCAGATGCTTCTAAAAACTATCTAGAACCATTAAAAAACAAAAAAACTAACCCAGATATATCAAGATTGAGACACAATCTCTGAGCAACAAGAGATTGTTGAGGTCTATCTCTAAAATATCATTTGATTTCCTATTACATTTCCTTTCTGATGCCCCCACACAATATTTGTTGTTCCCTTATTGGTGCTCTCATTCTTGTATATTTATACAAATAACAATACAATTTATAGCTCTATTGCAGCTTACTAATATTATTTGTTATTAGGACTGTCTGTCCTGGTAAGCTGTGAGCTATTTGAGGGCAAAAAGTATTTTATTCATCTTTATATTCCTGGCACATAGTGGGTACTTGATAATGCTGCTGCTGAATTGAATTAGCTGTGGTAAAAGAACAAAATACTTCGCAGTCAGCATTTGTTTTCTAGGATCCATTCCAATATACTTCCAACTCAAAAATGTGATTTATGAGACAGGCAGAAAGTGAATGAAACTGAATGTTTTGCAAAACAACTTCTCTTTAAAGGTGGAAGGAAAAGTCAGCCACCTTCCCAAATTGGCTATTCTGTCCCACAGTTTGAAGCATGAAACAATGAGTGCTGTGTTCAGAGAGGACTCTCAGAAATAAATGAAAAATCCAACTCTTGTAATGCAGCCATAAGCTGGGAGGGAAATGACAAAGGATATCATTATTGTCCTGATATTTTTAGAAGTACTTCGGTGACAGGTCAGATTTTTGAGAATTGGAAAATGATAAAAATAATCTTGTTATTCCACAAAGGAGGATATATATATATATCAGGCTGATTTTGAACACTGCTTGAGAATGTTGAGAAAATATTTTAAGTGTTAGTGATATGATAGGTTTTGGGGGCAGACCCAGGCTTGCTTTATAAAAGATTTATCTTGGTGCTGGGTTGGTGGAGGTGGGGGTGAGGGATTTTAGTGGTGTTGGCATCATAAAAAAATTAGCAGTGGATGTAGGTTTTATTTCCCAAATTTTCAGGAAACGGCTCCACATGGTAGAATATCATGTGATGTGTAGAAAACTGAAAGTTGCTTTTGAAGTTATTAGAGGTGCCTGTGGAGTCCTCCTGGCCCCCACCATATGACCATGCTATCCAGATCTTAAGGGGCTTTCATTTTTCCTTACTTTCAGACTTCAGGATTCTGTAGGATTCCTTCTGCAGCTTCCATTTGTAGCTATTGCTGAGCAGCCCATAGCCATGTATCTAAAGGGGTGTGGGAGTCCACATTTCAGGTAGAATGGACCCTCCGTTTATTTGTGATGTTTGTTTCTTTAAATATTTAGCCATATGCCTCTCTAATTGTTTAGGATTAGCCATAAGTTAAGTAGGACAGAAAAAATATCATAAATAGTTTATTGCATATTCATTCAAGAAATTTAGACTACGTTTATAGTCCTAGCCACTAAAAGAGAGAGCCTATGTATTCACTTAAAACATTTGGTTCCTATTTCATTTAGAATACACTATTCTAATAAAAATGATTCTATAAGATTTATATGTAAGCTGCTCTTTTCCTCGTATTTATTTTGCTACAGTTTTATTATTATGTTTCTTAAGTCTGAATTTGAGCCTTGAGTTTTTTCCCTTTATGTCTTTTTTGAATATTTTTAAAAACATCAATTAAAAATATAAGTCCATATATCAAGGAGACTTTGTGCACTTATTTCTTTGTAGTGGAGAGGTGACCACTATCAATAATCTGAGTTTATTTTACTAAATGGTAGAATTTTGATAAATTGGGTCTTACTGGGGCCAAGGAGACCTGATATAAAACTGACATAGTATTAAAATGTAAAATTCAGAAATACATAGGAGCCAAAAGAAAAATATTCTATATTACTACAGTAAAGCGTAGCTGACAATAGGACCTTTAAGTGGCCTATGTCATCCATAGTGTGTCCCAGGACAGCTCTAGCATCCTGCCTCATTGTGGTGAAGTGAGGAGTTTTGAGTTATTTGCTTCCAAGTGCCACTACATCAGTATACCTGCTACAGGGCACACATGTTCCTCCATCTGTCAAGACTTAGGCACTGAAGGCCTCCTGCAGAATGCAAACATGTTTCTGGGAGGGACAATACATCAGTACATAGCATCTGGTATCATTAGTTATCAAGTTAACTGGCCTGTCTCCTAAGTGTGGCTCAGAGAGAACAGGAAGGAGGAGGAGATCTGGAGGCATCTTTGTTCTGGCCCAAATGGAGGGAGTACTGCACCTCCTGTCTCTAGGCAGCCAGTGTTGGGGGAGGGGAAAGGAGAACAGGAAGATAAGGAAGGAGGAAGGATCAGGTGGTGGGGGGGCGGGGGGGAAGAGGGGGCGGGAACCACAGTGACTTCACAAAGTTGCTATGAAGCTGCAGTTTCCAATTTGGCAGAGCCACATGGAATAAGTAATATTTCAGAGGAAATTTGTATAAGCTGTCTCCAGTTTCTCATGGAGTTTCCACAGGTCAAGGACTCTGCTGTTATATTAACGTAAAACATGCCCTCTTTAGAAACTCTGCTACCCTGTGGCACAGCAGGAGTTTGACACAGGTAACTTGAATGTCCCAGCTCCATGAAGACAGGTATTGGGAGCTTCTCTCTAGCAGCCAAGAGCAGCATCCCATCCAGAATCTTCCTGGAGTTCCCCACTCCAGACAGCCACTTGCCCTGGAAATATTCTCCCCACTACAGCATAAGCAAGAAATGCAGGAGTATCTCCTATGTCTTGGGACTTGTAAAAGATGTCAAGAATGAGGGTGGGTCAAACATACAGAAAAGGGCTATAGTTGGGGTTCCAAAGGATCACTGTCAGAGTCCTTTGGAGGCTGTACACTACATTGGTGCCAGTCACTTAGGGTGGATCTTTCCAGGTTCCTGATGAGCCCTTAAAGCCTTAGTTAAATGTGCTGACAGATCACTGGTGTTCATGAGCCCAAGTAGAGAAGAAGGCTGTAGGTTGCCAGCCTCTTCCAAGGGATTCCCAGAGGAGCGAACCTATAACAGCAGGACAAGGCATTTATATAAACATCTCACTGGGGGCTTGGCTCTGGGGCAGAGGATTTTCTGACTTTTCTTTTTCTTCCCAACAAGAAGCATAATCGGTGGGAAAGTAAAAACTTAGAGTGAGGAGGCCATACATCCAATCGCATTCTAGCAATTTAAAGCTCTTGTCATTTAGGACAATTAATTTAGCCTCATTGAATCTCATCTTAAAAATGCAGATGATTAAAATAATTGCTTGATAGAGCTGTTGCGAATATAAAATAAGGTCAGGAGTGAAAATTTGACATTTATCAAAATAATGTTTGTGAGATTCCCAGGGGCAAGGACTGGCTTCTGATCAGATAGATAGTCAGCCTTTCTGAAGGGAAAAATTTCAGATGCCTCCTGAGTGGACTAAGCTTTGGGAGCACTTTCCTGAGATTTTAGATATGAAAGAAATCTTAGAAACCATCTTGTCCAACCATCATACTTTAGTTTGTATTTAAATTTATTCTTTGTTAAAGAAATACCTCATATAGTTTTAAAATAAAATATAATAAAAAACAACAATTTCATACCTCCAGTGCACCTCAGATACCACTCTCTATAAGATAATGTCTTGACAAATTTAATTTTAGACAGTGTCTTGTATTTGTTGCTCTGATATATGAATATTTAGTTTATAATACCCACCATCTATACCTGTCCTCCCAATATAGTCTTATCTCTATTTTTAGTTTCTTCAAGGCATAACTTTGTAACTTCAAAAATTAACCAATTTTATTTTTAAATTTATCATGAGGCTATAATCCTTGACTTCACACTTTGAAAGATGAGGCCATTGGCACCCCTCCCTTCCGTTCACCCCTCTTCTCTGCTTCCCACTTCCTAGTTTCTATCATTTGAATTTTTATGTCTATGTTGCTAAAGTTGACATTTACATTCTGTTTTATAATTAAGTGTCTCATGCCTTGTTTATAGATTTTTTTAAAAGCTTAAAATCAGTAAACTGTTTACCTAAGTGGTTAAGTAAATGTGGTTTACTGTAGAGCCAAGTGGAAGACAGTGATTCCACTGCCTCATGTACAGCATTTTGTTTTTCCTGGAGTTTCTAATTGAACGTTTTTTCTTTATCACAATTTTCCCTTGTCATTTGCTTATTTCAAAATTTTTAAATTATATTAGCTATTCCTCGAGTCATCTTTTCCCCCCAGGAAGCTTCCATTCTCCTTTTGTTGATTTCTATATTTGTGTTCATATTTGTTATTCTTAGACTTGTCTTTGCTTTTCTGGGTTGAATCTTGTGCTTTCTGGATCTCAAGACTTATATGTTTCTTTTAGTTTTTCATTTTTGTTTTTATTTATTTTTTAAATATATTTTTATTGATTAAGATATTACATATGTGTCCTTATCCCCACGTTACCCCCTACCCCCCCCCCCCCGCTCATGCCCTCACCCGCCGTTGTCCGTGTCCATTGGTTAGACCTATATGCTTGCATGTAAGTCCTTTGGTTTATCTTTCCCCCTTACCCCCACCCTCCTCTACCTTCCCTCCAAGGCCCTACAGTCCAATCAATGCCTCTCCGTCTCTAGATCAGTCCTTGTTCATCAGTTTATGTTGTTCATTATATTCTACAAATGAGTGAGATCATGTGGTATTTATCCTTCTCTGACTGGCTTATTTCACTTAGTATAATGCTCTCTAGTTCCATCCATGCTGTGGCAAATGGTAAGAGTTCCTTTTCTTCCTCTTCTTAAAGAATACCTTTCAGCATTTCATATAATGCTGGTTTGGTGGTGATGAACTCCTTTAGCTTTTGCTTATCTGTGAAGCTCTTTATCTGACCTTCAATTCTGAATGATAGCTTTGCTGGATAAAGTAATCTTGGTTGTAGGTTCTTGCTATTCATCACTTTGAATATTTCTTGCCACTCTCTTCTGGCCTGCATGGTTTCTGTTGAGAAATCAACTGACAGTCGTATGGGTACTCCCTTGTAGGTAACTGAGTTTCTTTCTCTTGCTGCTTTTAAGATTCTCTCCTTGTCTTTTGCTCTTGGCATTTTAATTATGATGTGTCTTGGTGTGGTCCTCTTTGGATTCCTTTTGTTTGGGGTTCTCTGCACTTCTTGGACTTGTAAGTCTATTTCAGTGATTCCCAAAGTGGGCGCTACCGCCCCCTGGTGGGTGCTGCAGCGATCCAGGGGGGCGGTGATGGCCACAGGTGCATTTGGGGGCATATATCTTTCTGTTTAATTGCTATTAAAATTTAAAAAAAATTAATTTCCAGGGGGCGCTGAGTAATATTTTTTTCTGGAAAGGGGGCGGTAGGCCAAATAAGTTTGGGAACCACTGGTCTATTTCTTTCACCAGGTAGGGGAAGTTTTCTGTCATTATTTCTTCAAATAGGTTTTCAATATCTTGCCCTCTCTCTTCTTCTGGCAACCCTATAATTCTGATGTTGGTACGCTTGAAGTTGTCCCCAAGGCTCCTTACACTATCTTCATATTTTTGGATTCTTTTTTCTTTTTGCTTTTTCGGTTGGGTATTTTTTGTTTCTTCGTGTTTCAAATCTTTGGCTTGATTCTTGGGATCCTCTTGTCTGCTGTTGGTTCTCTGTATATTATTCTTTATTTCAGTCAGTGTATGCTTAATTTCTAGTTGGTGTTTTTTCATATCCTCCAGGGTCTCACTAAATTTATCGGCGGTTTCCAGAAAATTCTTGAAAAACCTTATAAACGTGGTTTTGAACTCTATATCCAGTCGTTTTCTTTCCTCCATTTCTGTCATTTGTGACCTGTTTCTTTTCTCCGCATTTTTTATGCTTCCCTGTGTTGGTAGAGTGGTTTTGTGTGCTAGGTGTCCTATAGGGCCCAGTGGCTCAGCCTCCCCAGTTACCTGAGGTGGACACTCTTGGTGCACCCCTTTGTGGGCTTTGTGCACAGTCTTGTTGTAGTTATGCCTTGATTGTTGTAGGTATCACTGGGAGGAATTGACCTCTAGGCCAATTGGCTGTGAGAATCAGCTGTGTCTGCAGTGGGAGAACATCTGTGCTGAAGACACCCTTCTGGGGCAAGACTTGCTTCAGTGGGGCTTTGGTGCTCACTGAGTCTGCCCCCTGAGTGTGTCCCTTATGGATCTGAGGAGTTATAATCTGGATGGTCCCACTCTGACCACTGGGTACACTGGCTCTTGGATCTAAGGAGGTGCTAATTTAGCCTCTGCCTGAGGTTACCCAGCAGGAGCTACAAAGAGATCTGCAGATTCCCCTTCCTTTTTTGGGGTTTGGAGGTGCCCAGATGAGGCCCAGCTGTGAAGCAATGCAAGCTGCTGTTGGGCCTTGGGCCTTCTCTTAGAAGTTCTGAGTCTGTCTGGCCCAGCTGCAATTTGTTAGGTAATTTTCAGGTTGCAAAAGGCCAGGGCATTCATATGCAAAAGCCTCTGCCGCAGCCTGGGTGGGGCGGGGTCTAGGAATCAACAGGGCAGAGCAAGCAGCTATGGTTGATTCTCAGCCCTGCCCTAAGGGGCCGTGAGTCTCAGTGTGCTGGTAATTGCTGCAAGCACCTCTGAGGGAAAGCCGCCCTCAAGTTCCGAGTTCTGCCTGCTGCCAGACAGTCCAGTTTCTCCCCTGGGTCCCCAGAGACTTCCCGGAACCGAAGTTCAGAGCAGTCGGGAGCATGTGACTCCCTCCTGATTCAAAAAGACAGCCGAGTCCTCAGGTACCAGCCCCTTTCCGCACACGCTGGAGCCTCCGTACCTCTGTACTTTACTTCCGAACCTCCTCTGAGTCTCAGTGCTTTTCTCTTTCCTTCTAGTTGTAGAATTTCCACTCAGCCAGCCTTCCTGTAGTTCTGGATGATGTCCGTTTTGTCTTTTCGTTGTATTTTTTTTTTAAATATATTTTATTGATTTTTTACAGAGAGGAAGGGAGAGGGATAGAGAGTCAGAAACATCGATGGGAGAGAAACATCAATCAGCTGCCTCCTGCACACCTCCCACTGGGGATGTGCCTGCAACCAAGGCACATGCCCTTGACCGGAATCGAACCTGGGACCCTTCAGTCCGCAGGCCGACGCTCCATCCCCTGAGCCAAACCGGCCAGGGCTCGTTGAATTTTTGAAGTTGTTGTGGGAGGCAGCAATTTCCGGTGTTTTCCTATGCTGCCATCTTGGTTTCTCTCCTTGTTTTTATTTTTAAAATTTTACTTTATGGGTTAAAGCAGATCCTCCAGTAATTTCCTAAAAACAGGACTGCCTCAGACAAATAATTTTTGTTGGGCCTCTTTCTTACATAAATAACTTTATTTATTAAAATATTACAAAATTCATGGACTCATGGAATATAATGTTTTTATTGGACCTAATTTAGAATATTGGTTATGGATGAGATACTTGCATATTTAATATTCAATCATTATATGTGAAGACTTGTTCCATGTTCTTTATTGTCAAATGCATTATTTCTGACTATTTCCCACCATGAGAAAAGAGTAGCAATACTGTTATTACTCACAATGCCAAGCTCTTGAGAACTTATTGCATTGAAATAATATAGATCTGTATTTCTGCAATTCTGAAATACTGTTTATTGAATGCTGGTTCTATTTTTACTTAAGATGCTGCATCATCCATCATGCCACTCATGAATATTGGCTTCCAATTACTCTCTCAGAGGTTGTTGCTACATATCATTGATGATGACCACAAATGCAAGTCTTATCCAGAATATGCAGGAAAGTGTGAACAATAATTTGTTTCCTGCTTATGATAAATTTACCACTTGGATTTTTATAACATAAACATAGGACAGCATGTCGTCCAACTTTGTCTCTCTTAAATTCTTTATGTGCTAATCACTGTATTCCTAGAAAGGAATGATTTTTATTTTAATGTTAACTGTACTCTACCTTCCATCCACTACCAGCAGTGGAGAGGACTGTAGGAGGAATGAGAAGAGCAGCCTTATGGGCACAAGGGATGTCTGTCCTTCATAAGGCATGGCTTTGGCCTCACATTAAAGGAGATAGGAAAGGACATCGTTTGGGGTCACACAAAAGGAAGGATGCCTCCTTCCACCCTGGGCTGCTCTTGGAGGCAGCACCAAACACAAAGCCGGGCAAGACTTGACAGACACATGGGCCGACACATACAGCTCAAGCCAAGGGTCTACCATGTTGAACCTAGAACTTGTCCTGTATTCGATATTTGAGAGTCACTTGAAATAAGCATGTCAGTGCCATTCTGGCAGCCCAGTCTCACATGATTCGGTGAAAGAAAGATGACACCAGGCAGCAGGAGCAGTTTACTTGCCAAGATGCCCTTCTGGAACCAGAGTTAGTTCAGGATCTCGGGAAACCCCATGACATGAGTCCAGAACTCCTTGGGGTATCTGGACAAACTCAGGTTCAGGCTAGATTGTAGGAGAGCACTGGTAAGGGGATGAAGGGGACTGGAGCCCATATGGATCCTAGGGTGTCCCACCAGGAGGGTTCTGCTGGCCCTGGCTGGTCCTAGCCACTAGAGGAGGGAGGCCTTCATATATTTCTGGAGACTTCTGGAGACCAGCTCTCATGAAAAACCAGAATTGAGCTTGTTTTATCCAGCACTGCTAAGTCCCAGGCCCAGGAAGGGACTTAGAACTTGAAGAAAAGTACCCTCAAGAGGGTAGGAGTCTCAAGATAGTGTTGCTTACAAGTGTGAAATGTAATATTTTTCAGTTTATGCATTTCTAAAAATGGCTTTTCCCATCCACATCCTTGATTGTTAGGTTGAGTATGAAATTCAAGGTTGACAACCATTTTAATTCAGAACTTTGAAGGCTTTTGCTCCATTGTCTTCTCAGATCCAGTGTAGCTGATGAAGAGATGTCTGAAACTGGTCAGAGTTTTTGTTTTTTATAGTTAACTTTTAAACTTCTCTCTTTCCTGCTGAAGCTTCTTAGTATCTTCTCTTTATTTCTGATGTATTGAATTTTTATAATGCTGAGTCTAGATGTATATACATATAAATAACTTAGGTAACTCATTGTCTTGGACACTTAATTAGCATCTTAATTTGTATCTTCATGTCTTTTGAATCTTGGAAAATCCTTTGTGATATTCCTTTAATTTCTTTCTCTTTGTTTCCTTTCTGTCACTCTTTTGATTAGATGTAGGACCTCTTGGATTGATCCTCCATATATCATACCTTTTATTTTTTCATATCTCTTAATTCTACTACCTGGTGGTTTTATTAGATTTTATAATCTATTTGAATTTCAGAGTCAGATTTTAATTTTACAATAGTTCTTACTGTTAGCTATTGGTAATTTTGTTAATGCAATAACTTTTATTCTTTCTGGGAATATTAGACAATCTTTTTAAGTATTCAAGCATTTTATTTTCATTGTATTTTACAAAAGTATCAAAGTTTGGAAAAAAAAAGAACAAAAAATAAAACTGGAAAACTTATCCTTTACTTCATATAGTTTGAGAATCATTGTAACCAGACATGAACCAGACCACAGGCTCATCTTGAGCTGTGTGTGTGTGTGTGTGTGTGTGTCTGTCTGTCTGTCTGTCTGTTGGGAGAAGGGGATGCTTGCAGGCTGGCAGTTTCCACTGCCATTCTCTTCAGAGATTTCCTCTCTATAAAGGAAAAAATGCCCAACAAATTATTGGATTTTTCCCCCCATCATAATCACACCACTATTTTACTTATTTACTTACTTACTTACTTATATTTTTTGTTAATCCTCACCCAAGCATATTTTTCCATTGATTTTTTTTTTTTAGAGAGTGGAGGGGAGGAGGAGAGACAGAGAGAAAAACATGGATGTAAGAGAGACACATCGATAGGTTGCCTCCCACATGCACCCCGACTAGGGCTAGGGATTGAGTCTGCAACCAAGGTACGGGCCCTTGACTGGAATCGGACCCAGAACCCTTCACTCTGTGGGCCAATGCTCTATCCACTGAGTCAAACTGGCTATGGCAAATTATTGGATTTTTAAAAATAATACACTATAGTAACAGCAAAAGCTTGAGAGAGGAACACAAGTCACCGAAAGTCTCCTGGTTGCCAAATCCAATGGATCTCTTTCAATCTTTGCACCATAGCACTTCTGTGCAGTATTTTACTTTTCTGACTACTCTCTCCTTCAAGAGCTCTCCTGCCCCCCCCCCCCCAATGCCTTCAGTTTTATGATACCATTCTTTCTTGGTTCTCATTCTCACTTTTGAATGACTCCTTCTCAGTCTCCCCCATTATCTCTGGCTACCCCTTAATGCTTGGCTTTCCTTAGCTCCCTCCCTGGTCTTCTCATCCTGATCCTCGTAGGTCATTCTGAGCCATGGCTTCCACCTCTTTCTGAGGATTCCAGTTCTCCAACCCTGCTCAGACTTCTCTCCAGAGGTCACACTCCTGTTTACAACTGTTGCTTAGACATTTCTACCTGATTATGCCCCAGGTTCTTTAATCTCAGTATTTCCCATATAAATCTTGTCATCTTCTCATTCCAAACTGCTCTCCTGCTATGTTCACTATCTTCCCTATTGCCTAAGACAAGATGATGAGATTGGTTTGGACTTCCCCTCTCCCTCACAGCCTGCCTTTTCTTGCATTTAACATTTCTTGAGGCAATAGCTTCCATATCCAGCCCCTGTCATAGTTCAGATAATAAAAGCTTATAGAGCATGTACTCTGTTCTACAAGTTATATTAAGGACTTTACATACAACTCATTTAATCCTCACAGCAATAACTGTGAAGTGAATCCTATTATTATCCCCATTTCACAGAAGAAGAAACTAAGGCACAGAAGTTTTATATTGCCTATCCAGTCACACAACTGGTAAATAACAGATCTGGGATTGGAAATCTGGGAAGACAGGGTCTCACCCATGCTGTTTGACAGCTTTCCAAACACCGTGGACTGATCCCAGCTGAATAGGTCTAAAGATTTCTGACTGGTCCTCTGCTCTTGTCTTGTCCAGCATTGTACCTGGCACACAGAAGGGACCTAAAAGTATTTATCACCATCATCATTTTCCATGTTTTCCATGTAGTCCAACCAGCCTGAGTGTGTTTTCTAAAATGCGAATCTTCCCTTTTCATCTTCTTACTTAAAACCTCAGTGGGTCCCAATCAGCCCAGGATCATGTTTCAGGTTCAGAGTCCTTCAGGAGCTGGCCCTTATTGGCCTTTCTAGCTTTGCCTTCAAGCACTTTCCTCTTTGCACATCTTCACACATGACAGGAAACCACCTGCATTCTTGGAACACCAGGAGCTTCTTCATAGCTCTGACCATTCCTGTTCTACCTTTCAGTCTTATCTCAGATATTTCCCCCTCCATGGAGCGCTTCCCAAACCCTTCCTCATGTCCCCATCAGATACACTTCTTTCTCTGTTCTCACAGAGCACTAACTACAAATGCTGTTGGTGCTGACATGTCTTCTTTGGTGGGCAAGTGAACACCTAAAGGCAGCAGGGGTTTTACAGAGGCTGGGACATAGGAGATGTTCAGTAAATATTTCGGGGACTAGTAAGAATTGTTTTAGTACTTTATGGCCAGTTGAGTTCAGTGGTTAGAACATGAATTGGAGTCTAACTCAAGGCATTGGTGTATCAGCTGAGGGACACACCCCTGGGGACAGTCACAGAAACAGAAGTCATTTGTGTCAGGTTGAATTTGGCAGTGTGATCTTGGCTGCCTGATAGTCCTTAGAATAATATAATTAAATAGTATGACCTGCCCTTGGCTTTGAGAATCTTACCAAATAGTAAGGAAATAAGAAACAAGACTTCCAACAAAGACAGCATGCTAATCAGCTCCTTGTGTCTTGTCTCATGTTGCAAGAAAAAAAGAATCATGCAAATGTTGTATAATTGTTTGTCTTCATTATGTGAGCTTGTTCCTCACTTCATTATGCACAGAATTTACAAGTTGCTTTCTGCCTCGTTCCCATTTCAGATAGATGATTTCAAATCTCAGGAAAGGTACATGTTAATTAGCAGGACTCCATAGAGCAAATATTAATGTAGAAACGGGTGTGAAGCATAAGCATCAATTTATATCATCCATTATAAAATGAGAAACTGTGCACAGGTTTTCAAGGCCCAGTGATTTGGGGAGGTTGGAATCTATTTTGAGGAAATACATAAGCACAGTTGTGAGTAGATTGTCCCAATTGCTCCTGGAAATGGCAGCGAAGTATGGATGGAATGTGATGTTGAACATGGTGTACACAAAAGAGGTGTGAGGATTAAAACTAAAGAGGAAAAACCCAAAGCAAACAGCAAATGGCCATGGATAATGCCTGGACAAGTTTTCAGGGACGTTCACTCAGGCCAGACATTTTAGTTAGTGTTCTCTGGAGTGACCTGAGCATAAACAGTATGGTTGGTTTTCTTCCATATCACACCTTGTGGTTACTGCTGATGGAAGAGACAATCCAGGAATATGCTGTAAATAGGGGACCTGTTCCTTCACAACCATGTGATGCTGCCCACTCCTCCCCAGAGCTCCTGGGGGACCTGAGTGGAATGAGGAGAGAGAGAGAACAGAGGAACTCTTTGGGGATCGCAGCACCTTTCCACATATCAGCTGGGAGACATTAGCCAAGTTACTTGCCCATTCTGAGCCTCTGCTTCTTCAACTATGGAATGTGGATAATAACATCTACTTCCTAGCAGGGTTCTAGTGAGGATTAGAAATAAGGGCAGTAGGGTTTCTGGAAGGAGCATAAACAAAGCAAGCCACTATTATACTTTTCTTGACCAAAAGGGAGAAAGCTTCAGTGTCCCAAGTTTCCCAGAGGAGAAGTCTCAGTGGGTAGTTCCTGAGAACCTGTGCAGCCCCTTTCAGCAAACCCCAGAAGATTTCTGATAAAACCCCAGCAGATACAAACATAGGTTGGCATTTTTATATTTCATCAAAACCCCAAAGTCCCAATTTCCAGCCATTGTGTATGTTTAATCTTAGCCTTATTCTTAATTCTTAGTGAACTACAGAGTTGACCCAAGAGGTGACATGGTTTCAGGGGCTCTGACATTGCTTTGGGGATGTGATTGAGACTTGGAAAGACACAGGACTCTGCTTTGAGCTGTCTCCTTCTTGATATGCTGAACACCTTTCAGACTAGTCTCACACCCTAGCCCTGAACTGGGGAGTCTACCTGTGCAAATGGGAATGGAGGTGCCAGTGGTACTGCACTCCATGATCAGGAGCCGCCCCCATAATTAGACCCAGAAATGGAAACAGAATGAATACAACAGATCTTTTGGAGAAATCCAAATCACCCAGCTCCACGGGGTTTGGTGAAAAGCCTACTCTTTCTCCATCTCCCCAGCAAAAAGCCCTATGAAAAGTTCAAGCACCCAGGAAGATGGCTTTTAGCAAAGTACTGAAGCAGCCAAATATATATATATTTATGGGTTTTCTAAATTTAGACCAGTGGAGAGACATCCTGTTTATAAGTACTTGAAAGGTCCAAACATTAAGGTAAGAGAAAGCTGAAGAGCTGCAGAAGAGATTATATTTTAGAATGTCTTGTGAAATAGGATGAGCATGAACTTATCAAGGAAATGAAGTCCAGAAGAGGCCTGCCAGTCAGGGGCTGGCCTTTGGGGAAGGCAGGTAGGCAGTATACCTGTGCTCTCTGGCCTCCTCTCTCAGGTTGGAGGTTGGGCCTTCCAGGGATTGATTCAGGAAGACAGACAAGATGAATAAAAGTCAAATTTTTAAATGTATGGTGAATGGTTATTTTCTATTGCCTGTCTTAAGAGCAGAGGCTAAGATGAAGCAATAGTAAAGTTGTCGAGGAGCATTTGGGGTGTGGAGAAAAATGAACTCTCTGCCAGCTTGAAGGCAGTGGTTATCCAGGTCACACTTGGAGAATCTGATAGATCCATAGCAGCCTGTGGGGCAACAAAGGTTTCCACGGGAAGTGGGGCCTATTGATCTTAGAATAGAAAAGTATTTTGTTTTTAATTAGAAATGTTAATTAAAGATGCAAAATTCCCTTTTGAGTGACCTATTTTCAGTTAAATCAATAAAGATTTAGATTGAGAATAGAAGTTTCAACACAGAAATAATGCTTAAGTGAGCAGACATTTACTAAGTAGAGAAACATCAGGCAAAAGATACTTCCCAAGTCAAAATGATGCTATTCATAAGTAAAAATATAGGGAGACAGGAAGGAACCTAAAATGCATATTGTATTACTAAGTGAAAGAAGCCAGTCTGAAAAAGTTATAATTTGTATAATTCCAACTCTAAGTCATTCTGGGACATACAGGGACAGTGAAAAGATCAGTGGTTGTCAAGGGTTGGAATGGAAGGAAAACAAAATGAATAGGTGGAGCACAGGGGATTTTTAGGCCTGGGATTCTGTGTGACACTATCAGGGTCGATACATGAAATTATGCTTTGTCAAAATTCACAGAATGTACAACACAGAGCAAACCCTAATGTAAACTATGGACTTTAGTTAATAATAATGCATCAACACTGGCTCATCAATTGTAACAAATGTTCCACACCAGTGTAAGATATTAATAGTAATATTAATAATAGGAAAAAACTAGGAGGAGGATAGGTGAGGGGGAGAAAGATTATATGGAAACTGCTTCTACTTTGTGTTCAATTTTTCTGTAAACCTAAGACTGCTCTTATGAAATAAAGTCCATTAATTAAATTTTTAAAAAATCAGCTGGATAGCTGAAAAACCTCTGGTATTAGAAGAAAAAAAATTAGTGATTACACTTATTTTATTTCATTAATAAACATGTATTAAGCCTAATAAATACTGGGCACAATGCTAGGCTCTGAAGAGCTGAGATTAGATAGAATCATTACCTTCAAACAAAGCAACAACCATATCACTAGCCCAACAACAGTGACTAATGTTAATTGAATGCTTCTTATATTCTAGGCCCTGAATTCACTATCTCATTTAACCCCCACAAACCTAAGAGGAACAAATAAGGAAACTGATATTTTATAATGTTTTGACAAATAAGGCAACAAGTTTGGGAAATTTAAATAACTTGTCCAAGGTCACCTAGCTAGTAAGTAATGAAGTCAAAACAGAACTAAGGTAGTTAGACAACTGCCATACTTGGAAATCTAGTGTGTCTCCACAGGGAAAGGGATCCAGGTAACACTATTTGCAAGGCTGCACTGAAAATTTTTATTCTTAGTGAAGTCTTTGAGTAAAGATATTAGAACAAATTCCATCATAAACAGGAATCACTTATGGTGTTCTGCTTTAAAAAGCTGAATAACTATTTTACAGAAGAAGTCTACCAAATTATTTAATTGCATTTCTTCATTCAAATAAAATCCCTTCATTGCAATTATTGTTGTTGCTGATAAGATAAAAATACATGAAGTTATATACAGTAATATGTATGTGACTTTATATAAATAGGAGTATTAAACTTTGCTGCATCTTGAGGCCGTTAAGTCTTTTCCATTATCCTGGGAACATTCTTGC
The DNA here is from genome assembly GCF_000147115.1 of Myotis lucifugus. Taxonomy (NCBI): domain Eukaryota; kingdom Metazoa; phylum Chordata; class Mammalia; order Chiroptera; family Vespertilionidae; genus Myotis; species Myotis lucifugus. The sequence continues at coordinate 2,342,520 of NW_005871125.1, forward strand.
TCAGGTCACTTCTAAAATTTAAGCAAAAGGGAACAGTGAATGTGGCAAATCAGATGGATCCTTTCTTTCCCACAGGTTGGTTTCATATAACCATTCTTTCAAAAGTTCATTGACTCCCAGTTATGAAACCACCTTCAATTGATATCGTCTTTCTCTTAGGTCAGCAGATACATAGTCAATCTCCAACAACCAACAAACACTTATCACGTGTAAGCAGAGTAATAGAAGTTACAGCCTACAAAGAAGTGGGAAGTAAGCTCACAACAAATTGGGAGACAGACAAACAAGTGCACTCATGAAAATTAACTGTAGGTTTTATAATGATAGCTAACATCACATTTCCCACAGATGAATGACAGAAGCCTCAGAGATAAACAGACCTTGCAGCAAGGTTCACAAAAGGTCTGAACCCACAACCAGTAGCAACATCTTTGAAATCCACAGCTCCTGAAGGTTGGCAGGCCATCGTCTCTGTTCACCCCTGCAACCCTTATTGCCTACTGCCTCTTGAGTAACTGAATATTCTTTATGAAAAACCCAGTGTCACCCATTGCAATCATTTCTGTCTAGAACATTTCTGCCTTTTCACACCCAAAAGAGGTCCTCCTTTGCAAGATGGGCCCACAGATTTCCACTGGGCTAAATTACTGTAGAGACCAACTCCTTCCCCTGACTAGGAAGTGTGTAAACAAACCTGACCATTTCTTGGGTAGCGAGGGAGGGCTCAGCAGCTCCTTGCTGTAAGGTGACTCTTCCCAGGGTAATCCTCAGACGCTCTGGAAATAGAAGTCTCCCCATATCTTGAAACTGTCTCTTCAAGAGTAAAAAGTGTCATTTTAAAAGTTTCTCCCCAAAGTGCTAGAAAATGATTCAATATCTCTTTGATATGGATGGCAAAGAAAAGAAGTGTAGCTGGACTCCTCATTAGATGCCTTGGCTTATTATATTTCCCAACTAGTCCCACAGTAAACATGTTCTGTGGTCAAATAAGTCTGGAAAATTCTGAAAATTTGGGGACTTACACTGCAGGAAAAGTATTTTAAAACACTAGAAAATTCTGCAGTAAAAAAATGTTTAACCTTTGTTTAATACCGCCCCCACACACCCTTTTTACCCCTTTGTAACACAAGTAACATTTCTAAGAGAGTTCTTTGGGAATTGTCCTTTAGAGTTAAGAAATGTTCATGAATATAAATACCTGTTCAGGATGCTTGGATGATGGATTTCCTTCTCATGACCAACTATTGTAAGAGAATCAGTTTCTGCAAATTGCCCTTCATGACAGAAAGTTCACACACATCCTCTCACTGCCCTCCATTCATTATCTGGAGCCTAAAACAGAAAATTTGATGTATTATGATATAAACAGAAAGGTCAATCTTGTCTATCAAGACAAAAGCTTGTTAGAGAAACAGAACTATGCCCCTTTTCTAATGCTCTGAGTCATCTCCTCAGAGTAGATTACTTCCTAACTTCTGGAAAAATAAAGGGACAGGTAACAAAGTCCTTGCCATTTACCCAGACAGGATATAAAGTACCCAATGATAATTTCTGGATGCTGAGAGATTTATTGACTGATGGGGAACTGAAAGGAAGCGCTGCCCCACAAACCCCTGAATAGGAGTGTGATTGCCCTGAGCAATCCACAGGAGACCCTGCCATTGTCTTGTACAGCTCCTATCACAACTGGCATTTGATACTCATTCTATAGAGGTCCATTGGTGAATGTTACCAGTGATTTTGGCTCTCAGTTCTTGAGTTTGGTACAGAAAGAATTCAGAGCCAAGAACTCTAGCACAAGAGGAAGTTTATTTAGCATGCAAAGCAAAAGCACACTCACAAATGTTTCAGTTAGCAACTTGAAGATTGTCTTTGCCATGAACTTTGCTAGTTGAAGCACACATTGGGGTACTCCTCTAAGGGCAAGGAGATGCAGACAGCAGGAATAAGTTCAACAATTACCTATTATTTCTGATATTTCTTTATTCATTGGATTGTTGTGCCATCTCTTTCTTAATTTGAGCCATACACTATATTATGTTTTATTTAAATTGGTTCTCCAAAGACTCCTTTCAAAAAGTTATTCCTACATGTAAGATAAAATCCATCAGTGTCGATTTTTATGGTATTTAGCTTACTGCACATGTAAGTCCTCTACATCATGTTATTTCTCCAGTCACACATCTGTATAATTACTTTGAAAAGCACTTAACTCTATACTTTATCAAAAGATTTCTATTTTCCAAGGTGAACTATGTGGAACATCAAAGTAAGCGTATTAAGTTGGCAACATCTTTTGAAACCTAATGTTAAAATTACAAGATTCAGCTGAAAGGTAAATTGCAGTATATACATACAAAAACGTATGTGTGTTTTCATGCCTAGGGAGATTTACATGTGATAATATTTATCAATATAAGGAAAGTCTAAGAAAAGATACCTTAGCATTGGTGTGTGAATATGACACTTTACCTAAATTCATCTTCGCACTTGAGTTTGTTCATGTGTCTCTGCTACAAAAGGAAGTTCAAAGGGTATTGTTTATACAGGCTGGTAGGCAAAAGAACTACCAGTAACTAGTTGAGTAACGTCAGGTAAGTCATTTTAACCTTTCTGGTTCTCATTTAAACCAAATGATCTCTTCAAGTCATTTCTAAAGTGAACATTCAGTGATTTGATGAGATCTATCTTTTGGATAAATTGTGGGTAGGGACTACTCTGCATAGTCCCTGTTCCTCTGGGATATGGGCCTTTTGTTCCTCACTTGTAGTCAGAGCCACTTTATCCCTAACCAACTATACCTACTTTAGGGAAATCTCACTGCAAGGACTCAACAGCGATGAGGGAGCTATACTAAAACAACATCCTCCATCTGGCCCAATAAGATAAGTCCAAAGCATGTGTCTTCTCTGGAGGAACCTCCCAGGCCTCCCTAGCTTGACGCCCTGGTCTTATCCCTTTCCTCAGTCTTCTTCTGCATCCACTTATCTGAACTTTCCCCTCCGAATCTACTTCCACCTCTAGATTGACATCCAAGCTGATATTTTCCAATGCACACAGAGAAGGGTTCATGAAAGACAGTCAACAAAAAACTTGAGATTCATTTCAACTTGAAGAAAAATTATGGTTCTTTATTCTCCCTACAACATAAAACACAGCTTTTCTCTAAAATCTCAACCATTATTTATAATCCTGATTTTCTATTAACAACTCACATCTTTCCTAGAAACACATTTCTTTCTCTGTTCTCTCATGTCAAAAGTACATTCTGGCCCAGAGGGGTGTGGCTCAGCAGTTGAGTGTCGAGCCAGGAACCAAGAGGTCACCAGTTTGATTCCTGGTCAGGCATATGCCTGGGTTGCGGGCTTGATCCCCAGTAAGGGGCGTACAATCAATGATTCTCTCTCATCATTCATGTTTCTATCTCTCTCTTCCTTTCCCTTCCTCTCTGAAATATAAATATATAGCATGTTCCACAGTGCAATGATCTGACTATGGGCTGACTTCTCTGGAAACTGCCAGAATTTCTCTTTTTACCTTACTTTTATTTCTAACAGCAGTTGTAGATTGGCATAGAGCCAAAATGGGAGTTGAAATGTGCATTGCATCATTTGTCATGTTAGCTACAAAGGAAGCAGCAGAGGTACCAGAAATGAAAACGAGGAAATTTCTGATAAACAACTCTGATGGTTATCTAGAAGGTGAATTGAATCATAGATATCAGAGTTTGACACTGCATTTTGAATTGCACAATTAGAGATAACTGCCTCCCACCTAGATAATAGTATCAATTTAATGCAAAATGTGAGTGTGGTTTTATAGTCATTCCATTCTGTGGTAGTGCCAGAGAGCATTTACTTATCAGGCTCCCATGGAGCGCATTTGAATTTGGAACAAGAAATGATTAATTAAAAAAACAACAACCTGGGTGCCCTTGATATGGATACTATCATAGTATGTGGAAGTAAAATGAATGAATTTACCTTTTAACAGGCTCAGTATGCATCAGTGCAAACGTGCCCTGTTATCAAGCAGTTTAAACCTTTTCCAATATAGAATAGGAAGTTAATCAATGCTTTTCTCGTTGGGTTTGCAACTAGATAAAGATTGTTTAACTCAGGCACCTCTCACTGGTCCTTTCTCTAATTTGGTAATTTAAAAAGTCCACAATTACTGAGAGAAGAGACAATGGAGGAGAAGTAAGCTTCTGGAAGAACTTAAAATCTTTGCTGCACCCCAGACTGTCCCTGGTTTGTGCCCCTTCATCATGGGAGTAGCTCTTGCCATCATTTAAAAAGCTTGACCTGCATTTTAGGAGACTTACTGGTATTATTGGTTTTGCCTCTGCAGACTCATAATTCCATTACCTGTTATTGGGAGGAAAAAGCAAATAGAGGCTTAAAAGCTGAGTGCCTCTACACTACCATCTCCTTGTTCTTCATTCTTATCCAGGCAGGAAGGCCATGGGACACTTTGTCTCTTAGCAAAGGAATATTTTCAGATATCAAGGTATTGCACAAGACAACGGGTCAGAGAAGTTAGGAGGGCAAGGGAAGAAGAGGATCAGGAACCACCCCCTATAAGTGGTTGCTGCTTTCCCTGCAGGACTGTGCATTGATAGACTTCTCTTTCCTCCAACTCTCCCTTCCTTTCCCCTCCCATTCGCTGTCTCTTTTTCTGATCCTTAAATTGGCCTTTCCTAGTAAAAGGTCAATATGTTTTCACGCTTGACAAATTTCATTCAAGAATTTTTGTCAATGGACAAGTCATAAGAAGCTCTTCCATTTTAGGACTGGTTGACGTCACCAAGGAGGCGATAAATATCTGTTGATATAATTGGATGTGAGATTCAGTGTTGAGAGAGCAAAAATTCTGCCCCTGGTTTCCTGGCAGGGCCCAATGATTTATGCAGGAGCAGAGGCAGCACGCAATCGAGCTGTCAAGAGAGCGTCAGCTTATTAGGCAAATGCTGCGTGATTTCTGAAGAGGATTGACGCTATAAAATCCCACTCCAGGCTCCGGTGTGGAGAAACTCAGAGCCCAAGTCCGTTGAGAGGCTGAAGAAAAAGAGAAGAGGGAAGAGGGAAGAAAAAACCCACAGTGGAAACAGAAAGGAGAAAGAAAGAAAACCCCTGAAAAAACCCGGAGACATTAATCTGCAGCAGCGCCTCAGCAGGTAGGGAGCCTAGACGGAAACGCGGCTCCAACTTTGCACTGCCTGAGCTGCAATGGAGCTCACTGCGGCGCCCTGGCCCTGTCCTTCCAGTGGTGTGTGTGTGTGTGTGTGTGTGTGTGTGTGTGTGTGTGTGTGTGTTTGCTGACTGTGCCTCAAGATCCCGATAGTAGCTGGGATGTGGCAAAAGCAAACTTAGACGGCTACTCATCGTTACCCGAACTTCCAGTTATTCCTTTCTGGCTGTGTAGATGAGCACCCCATTGATCCCGATCCTCAGAAGAAGGGCGCTGGAGCAGGGATGGATGAGGAGGAGGACGAAACGCAGCTTTTCATTTGGAGGAAAAGGCTGAAACATCCGAAAGGGAGTGGGAGTTAAGACCAGTTGAGGTCTTAAATTTGTAGATCCTCTAGAGCTCGGGAAATCAGTTCTAGAGATCGTTAGGAAGGGGATTCGGGGACTGTCCCTTTGGGGGTTTCCGAAGGAGAGGGGTCATTCCAGCCTGGCGAGGGGGCTGAGCTTTGGTGCCTAGTCCTGCAGGCGTCCGCTTTCCTGCTCCCCCTTTCACTCCAGCTCTGTAAGTCCTACCTCGGGAGCTTCAGCACCACGGACAGCGCCCGCCCGAGCCCCCAGCCAAGTCTGTGTCCTGTGGGGAAGACGACATCCTCCCCCGCCCCCCCCCGCCACACACACACACACACACACACACCGCACCTCCCAATTGAGCTAAACTGTGATCAACTCTTTCTTTCTCTCTTTCCTTCTCCTAGTGCCTCTAACATGAGACTGCCGCTGCTGGTGTCCGCGGGCGTCCTGCTCCTGGCTTTCCTGCCCTGCCCGCCATGCAGGGCCCTCCTCATCCGGGGTCCTGTCCCAGGCGCCCGACAGGCCCCACAACTTCCCCAACCCCTAGATTTCTTCCAGCCGCCACGGCGGCAGGTCCTTCCAGTTCAGCCGGTCCCGCTCACCACGGGGGAAGAATACTTCTTCCGCCAAGGTAACCTCAATGAGAGCCCCGCTGCTCCCCTCTGGTCAGCCTCCTCGCCCCTCGCCCGCCGCAGCAGCAGCCACCTTTCCCCTCACAAGGCAGCCGCCAACTTTTTCCGCGCATTGAGGCAGCTGCGATCGCTTCCCCAGCGCCCTCTCAAGAGTCCCGCTGAGCGTCGTGCTAAGAGCGCCCTCAGCGGTCGCCAGGAGGCTCTGGAAAGGGAGGGGCGATCCAGGGAAACTACCACCTCGCTGGATCTCACCTTCCACATCCTCAGAGAAGTTTTGAAAATGGCCAACGCGGAGAAGTTAGCACAGCAAGCTGAAAGCAACAGGAAACTGATGGAGATTGTTGGGAAATGAAACGGTGCGTTTGGCCAAAGCGATTCTGCATTTAGCAAAAAATAAAAAAAATAAAGTCTTCTGTACCATAGCATGGCTCTGATACCATTTGTTTATTTTTATATAGCTTGAAACGTAGAGGATGTATAACAAGAGCACCTGTTCTCCTTAATTAGAATGCACAAAGTATATTCATGTGCAGTAATAGCAACAAAATGGTATTTGTATTGTCTACTTTTAGTTTCCATTTCCAGGTGTCTTTAATGGTGTTTAAAAGAGTATAGACCCAGGAGGAAACGTTTTTGAAGAAGCAGACAGAAATCACCCAATTGATTTTGCTGTGGTCTGAATTCTCTTTGGTGGGTGAGAGAAATCATGTAAGCTCTTTGAATCAACTTTTCCTTGTAAATGTTTCAGTAATAAAACATCCTTACAATCCTTGGTCAATTTGTTTGTGTAATAGAATGTTCAATAGTTATCCTACATAATAAAAGGCTAATATGCAAATTGACCAAACCACAGAACCACCTGTTACTATGACGTGTACTGACCACCAGGGGGCAGATACTCAAAGCAGGAGCTGCCCCCTGGTGGTTAGTTGCTCCCACAGGCAGAACTGGGCTCAGCCAGAAGCCCGGCTTGCAGCTGGCAAGCTCGGCAGAGCTCCCGCCTCCCCAGCAGTGCTAAGGACCCTTCCGGGGATATCTGACTGCTGGCAGGTGGACATCCCCTGAGGGGGTCCCAGACTGTGAGAGGGCGCAAGCTGGGCTGAGGGACCCCTTCCCCCACAACCCCCCAGTGCACGAATGTCATGTACTGGGCCTCTAGTATTTTTCATAAACTCTGCAAAGGTAATCCTGACTTACTTTTGCTTTTCAATGATAGTAGTAGAAATAGTCTCAGCTATTGGACTCCTCCAAACTTACTTAAACACAGGTAAAGACAAAATCCCTTGCATTTTTTTCTACTACAAATACAAAGATAAACCAGTGGCTAACACAGATCCTGCAGTCTCCTTGGGTTCATCTCTGTACCTCAGATTACTCTTCTAAGATTGAGTTAAATAATTTGAGAAGTTGCTTCCCGCTCTAAGACTTGCTAATTCTATACATGGAAGATCTATTCATAATGGAAATAACATTTAGCCCTGATTAACTATAAGATGTAAACTAATTGGGGAGGGTTGGGGAAGGTGGAAAGGGAAAGAGGAGAATGGTTGAGGAAGGGCACTTCTACAAACTATAGGGCCAAATGCCTCATTTTTTTTCCTATGAGAAAATCTCATACATTATTCAGCCATTATTTTGCTATCATAAATAATTTTTCTAAGCCATTTTCCAATGCCTACTTCTAATGGAAGCAACTTCTCAAATTATTTAACTCAATCTTAGAAGAGTAATCTGAGGTACAGAGATGAACCCAAGGAGACTGCAGGATCTGTGTTAGCCACTGGCTTATCTTTGTATTTGTAGTAGAAAAAAATGCAAGGGATTTTGTCTTTACTTGTGTTTAAGTAAGTTTGATAGCCTCTCCACTTAAAACAACTAAATTTAGTTGCCATGAAATGGCACTTGAGACAATTTCTATAAATATTTTGACTCTAATACCTCCACAAATACCCTCCTCATTTATGTTTATGCCAACACTAATCACTTTCATTTTAGTAATATAAACTATCTCCATTCACTTCTGAATTCAAACAACACATCTAGTTAGTTTTACAATGCATTCACCTTTTGTAGTTTAGTTACAACTTAAAAAATTCAATTGAGCACTAGCTGGTTTTGCTCAGTGGATAGAGCATCGGCCTATGGACTACTACTAGTGGTCCATGAGGTCCAAAAGGTTGGCGAGCACTGGTATAAGGAAACCTTTGGAGCAGCAGTCACCAACCAGTGGTCCATGAGGTTCAAAAGGTTGACAACGACTGGACTAAAGGGTCCCAGGTTCAATTCCGGTCAGGGTCACATGCCAGGTTGTGGGCTTGATCCCCAGTGGGGGGTGTACAGGAGGCAGCTGATCAATGATTCTCTCTCATAATTGATGTTTCTATCTCTCTCTCTCTCTCCCTTCCTCTCTGAAATCAATAAATATATATATATATATATATATATATATATATATATTAAATATATTTTATTGATTTTTTACAGAGAGGAAGGGAGAGGGATAGAGAGAAACATCAATGAGAAAGAAACATCGATCAGCTGCCTCCTGCACACCCCCTTCTGGGGATGTGCCCACAACCAAGGTACATGCCCTTGACCGGAATCGAACCTGGGACCTTTCAGTCCACAGGCCGATGCTCTATCCACTGAGCCAAACCGGTTATGGCTCAATAAAAATATATTTTAAAAAATAATCTCATCCAAAATTTAACATCTTACACAATTATTAACACAAAATTAATCATGGAGTTAATTGTAAAATATAAGACTATAAAACCCCTAGGTAAAAAAAAAATTAATTGATTAATACTTCAAAATTAATTTGGATGTATGAAGATGCTTCTTCCCTTGGGACCCTTTAAACAACTTGACTAATGGATTAATAAGATAAAAAACACACACCAAATAAATCATTATAAGACTAAGTTGTTTAAAACAGCATTTATTTCAGAGTTCATACAGAGTAAAGTTGTATTTATGTTCTGAAGGAGGCATTATGGTGGGACAAATAAAACAATTTAAATATATACATATATACATATATAATGTAGTACATATATGTGTATATATGTGTGTGTGTATATATACATACATATATGTATTTAAATACATGAAATTGTGCCTCATTGGATACATGAGAAAATAGATGGTTCCTGTGAAAAAGTTTTTTTTCCTCAATTAAAGTGCTTGTTATCTGCATATCTAAAACTAGATTAGAAAAATGTCACAAGAAATGTCCTAGGCCTTCAGCCTTCTGGACTGTGAAAGTGTCACCAGAGTCAAAGAACATTTCTAGATATACGTCCAGCAACATATATTATGGAAAAGAGGAAACCTTTGTGAAACATATCTTACCTTTGGTCATTGATTTACCTTTTGTCCATATATTGATAAATCAGTCACTTCTAAATTAATAGTGAATTTCACTGACCATATGCATTGTTAACAAGGAAAGAGAATACGAGCTACTATTATATAATAACAAAAGCCAGTGCCTATTAGAGACAAGAATGTAGAGCCTACTTTTTTCAATACTTGCCACTTGTTACTGACACATGCTCACACATACCATACTGACACATCCTTCATACTGTTTCCCACACAATAAAAGATTTGCATAAGATCAAGTTTCTTTTCCCGAATGCTTTCTGCAGCTGTTTTCCCTTAATGTGTTAGATAAATCATCTGGAATTAAAGATTTTTCTTTTGTTGCAGAAATCTTGTTCCAAGGTCCCTTTCATCATTTACATCATATTAATTTCATCTAGGTTCCTTGCTTCTTGTGTGCATTTCAGCCAGGCAGACAGAGGGGCAGCAGTTGGAATGAACATCATTCGTTCAGGGAGTTCAACCAGGAAAAGGAGAAGATATGGCGTGCTGGCTCAGAATCAGCTCCATTCCCACTCCCTGAAGCTGCAGCCTGTCCCTGGAGGGGAGGATCCTCAAATCCAATCTGCAACAGAAGAAAATCTGAATGAGAGGAGGAAGAGGCTAGTCCTTTTGGGGTTGGTCCAACTACTTTTTTACTGAGGAGAAAGGATCATCATCATAATAATTATCTAGAACATAATTATTATTAGGGATGGGAAGCAAGCTCAGGTTATTTTAGCCATGGTCAAGAGCCATGAAAAATTCACACATATGATCCAAAAAGGGGCAACAGTAATGCATGCAGTGGAAGTTCTTGAGAAAGAGTCCAGGCTATCATACTTTTTTTATTTTATTGATTTTTTACAGAGGGGGAGGGAGAGGGATAGAGAGTTAGAAACATCAATGAGAGAGAAACACGGATCAGCTGCCTCCTGTACACTTCCCACTGGGGATGTGCCCGCAACCAAGGTACATGCCCTTGACCTGAATCGGACCTGGGACCTTTCAGTCCACAGGACGAGGCTCTATCCACTGAGCTAAACCAGTTAGGGCAATCCTACTTTTTTTAAAAGCCACTTTTACATTATTTACTGAAAGGAAAGTTGCTATGAAGCTAATGGGAATTTGGATTTAGAAAAATCTGCAGAATAAATAAAATCCTGTTTTAAATGACATTGTTACATCACATGATATTGCAGGACAAATCTCTGCACTGCTAAAGTAAGAATTTCTACTAGGATGTGAATATATCCTATCTAATAAAAGAGAAACATGGTAATTAGCCATACCTCCGCTACCCTTCCCATTGGCTAATCAGGGCGATATGCATGTTAACTGCCAGCCAAGATGGCGGCCGGCAGCCAGGCAGCTTGAAGCGAACAGGAGGCTTGCTTGCTTCAGTGACGGAGGAAGCCAACGTTCCCTGCCTGCCGCTGCCGGCCAATGAGCTTGCAGTTTGAAACATTGTTACAAATAGAGAAGCTAAACAAAACTCCAGAAACCTGCTTTCAGCCAGCCCGGCCTCAGAGCTGGAGTTGAAACAGTGTTTCGATTATAGAACCCAAACAAACCAGATACCTGCTTTCAGCAGCCGAAGACTAAGAGCTGGAACCAAGCCTCAGAGCTAAAGCTGGCCCAGAATAAAAAAAGAAAAAAAAAAAAGGAGTGGTTGGGAGCTTCAGTCACCTGCCAGCCTGAAAACAGCCCTCAGCCCCTCACCCAGACTGGCCAGGCACCCCAGTGGGGACCCCCACCCTGAAGGGGGTGTGACCAGCTGCAAACAGCCATCATCCCCTCACCCAGGCTGGCCAGGCACACAAGCAGGACCCCCACCCTGATCCAGGACACCCTTCAGGGCAAACCAGCCGGCCCCTACCCATGCACCAGGCCTCTATCCTATATAGTAAAAGGGTAATATGCCTCCCAGCACCGGGATCAGCAGAGTCGCGAGGCCTCCTGGCATCGGGATCAGCATGACAAGGGGCAGCGCCCAAACCCCCTGATCACCCTGCGGCTCTGTGTGTGACGGGGCGGGGCCACAACCTCCCTATCCACAACTGCTCTGTTCATGACAGGGGGAAGGGCGCCCCAACCCCCTGATCAGCCCTGCTCTGTGCCTGATAGGGGGGGAGCTCCCCCAACCCCCTGATCGCCCTGCAGCTCTGTGTGTGACAGGGTGCGGCGCCCCAACCCCCTCCCCTAAAGGGCCCTGCCTCTGTGTGTGACGGGGTAGAGCCATAACCTCCCCCATCAGCCCTGCCCTGAGTGTGACAGGGTGCGGCGCCCCAACCCCCTGATCTGCCCCTGCTCTGTGTGTGACAGGGGGCAGTGCCCCAACTCCCCTATCGGCCCTACTCTGTGCGTGACAGGGGGGAGCTCCCCCAACCCCCTGATGGGCCCTGCTCTGTGCGTGACGGGGGAGCTCCCCCAACCCCCTGATGGACCCTGCTCTGTGCGTGACAGTGTACGGAGCCCCAACCCCCCTGATGGGCCCTGCTCTGTGAGTGACAGGGGGCAGCGCCCCAACCCCCTGATTGGCCCTGCTCTGTGTGTGACAGGGGGTGCGCTGCAACCTCCCCATCAACCCTGCCTTGAGTGTGACAGGGGGCGGTGCCCCAACCCCCCAATCGGCCCCACCCTGAGCGTGACTGGGGGTGCATCGCAACCTCCCGATCC